>NC_135216.1:1922915-2295415 GCF_052324685.1 Brachyhypopomus gauderio
CCAGGTTCCCTCATTTATGGCCAAGTTTGTAAGCATGCAATTTAGCTTCAGCCAGCAGGAGTTTTCCTTCTAGTTATTTCCCTCTCTATATTTCCATATATTTTATGCAAAAAAAATTTGGGGGGTTACAAAAGAAGTTAAACCTGCCCACACAAGTCTATGAACTGCTTAGCTAATTGTGGAAAGCATACCTCTGCTTTGTAGACTTAGATACAAGATCAGAGACATTAGGATAGTAAGGGTGCATTCAAAGTCTCCTAGTGTTCTCCTAGTAAATCTTCATGCAGCATGCAGCCAAATGATCTTGTTTGCGGCAAAAAAGGTACATCTCGCGTCACCCTGCAGTTCCCTCGGGGTTTGCATTTGCCGTGGCGGTGTCACCGCAGGGAAAGCTAGAAGGTTGTACAGTTAACTCCAGGCTGATTATGATGCAAAACCATACAACCAACTACCTCAGCCCGCAGTGCACAAAACTGACCCCAGGTCAGGGCCAGAATGGGTCTGGCCCGTGGTTCATTAGGCAATGATGTCTAAACACTCTATTCTGTGATATTCTGTGGTCACCACTAACACTTGATGACTTGCAGTTGTCCTTCCCATGCTGGGGTATCATGTTCAGGCAGTGCTACTGTCATATAATCAAGACTTCAAAGCTAGCCTGTCAGACTCTCTGCTAGTTAGTGCTACTGCTAGTACACATTGCACTCGGATGTAATAAAAGATGTTGTTTGGCATAGCAAAAGCAAAATTATTGATGCCTTGAAGATAAGCAAAAAATGATAAAAGTTAAATGTCCCAGTGTATCAAGTATTACATTTAGTGGTTGCCAATAACTGCAGCATGTTTTGTTTTTTTTTTGGGTGGGGTTGGGAAACTTTCAGTTTAAAATCAAGCTGATAAACAATTGAGTATTTTGCATTTCTTGATCAAAGTGGCAATCATTTTGAGAATGCCATAATGTGCAGATCCTAGATCTGCAAATTCTAGATCCTAGACCATTTACATGTTAAGCTGTAAGAAAAAGCTGTCAAGGTCATGTAATAAAGCAGATCTGACAAGATACATGCCATGTGCTCTCCAGCAGTGGTACCTCCAACAATGCTGTGGATGTTTAGAGTATCTACTGTTAGTGAATTAATGAAGATTCCCTATTAGTTATTTTTTTCATTTCAGATGAGCTATGTAACTTATACTGTTACTCTTTCATTTAGTGAATGCTGTCTCCATCTTGTGGTGGAATGTAATAAATAATTCTTATTCAATAAATAAATAAATAAATAAATATATTTATATTTAAATGAAGAAATAATTCCTTTCCAAAATAAATGCACACACCAAAATGTATATCAAATATGTAAACACACACACACACACACACACACACACACACACACACACACACACACATATATATATATATATATATATATATATATATATATATATATATATATATATATATATATATATATATATATATACAGGGCTTAATTTGAGCCGGATCCTCTTTCATTTTGAAGTGTGCGTTCTGGGAACTGTCTGCCTCGATCCGATAACTCTCAAGCCTACTAATTATAAGTTATGAAGAAATCTGTCTGCGTTGAACCAATTAATTGAACAAATAATTATATAAAATAAATTTTTTAAACACAAGATCCACATTCAGGCTTCCTAAATCACATAAGAGCTCTCCCTTTTAGCCATGCCTTTCCGTGTCTCCCCTATAAAGCTAGTTATACTTTCGTGAGTGACCGTAGCGCGCTACTCCGCACACCTCGCGCGCATCACATTCTGTGCAGTGTTGTCCGAAACGATATGTTGTAATATAAAGAAACACCCCTCAAAAACAGGGGAAGGAACATTTACCTGACCAATTTTAATGTTGCATTGTGTTTCAGGTTTGAAAAGTGCTGGAATTTAGGCTAAAGTACTGACATTTGTGTGCCTAGGCGTTGCGTTTTGTGTGCGATCCGGTGACATTGTTGGCCTCAGTGACCCCTTGTCTCATGCCGCTGTTTGCGTTCCGGCATCGTTTGATTTACAAATTAAGCACTATATATATATATAAAGTAATTAGTTATAGTTACTCACTACTTGTTCAAAAAAGTAACTGAGTTAATAACTGAATTACTCTATAATAAAAGTAACTCATTACCAGGGAAAGTATCTATTCGCATTACAGTTTTAAAAAGTTATATGCCAATGAATAAGGATTTTTTTGAAAAAGCAGTTTTCACAGTCAGTTGAAATGAGTAGATCAGAAAGGTGTTTAACTTTTGGTATGTATTGCACATCCACAGACCAGTGCAGGATAAAATCCTTTAAAATCCCAAATCTTTGTAAAAAAAAAAAAAAAAAAGCAAAAGTAAACAGTTACACTATATAAAGTGCATTTACATCTATCAAATTCAATTAAATTCTCTCAACCTGAGACAACTGATTTTTTCACAACAGAAGTAAACTTAACAATAAAACCTCTATTCTTAATTAAATAAATCAAATACCCAGTCTGGTAGACATTCGGGAACTTCAAGTATTTTCTTAAATAATTATATTATTGCCACCTTGAAAATGCTAATTTTTCTTCGGCTTGCTCCTGACTTGCCATTTCTGCCCCTTCTCCGTTTATGTCGTGTCACTGGTGTGCTTCGGCACGCGTGTAAAAACACTGGCTCTGATTGGCTACCATAACGCTGCCTTAGCCAATTGCTTACTGACTTGTTAGTTACACAGTTAAACAGGTGTTACACCGAGAACTGTGACCAATTGAGATCTGTTACTCCTCACTAGCCTGGGCAGCGGTCCACTAGCATTACTGTTAGTATATCAATATATAGTAACGCACCACTTTTAATGACCAGTAACGTCAACAGCGTTGTAACGACAGGAAAAGTAATTAATTATATTATCCCGTTACTGACAAAATTACGCCGTTACCTAACGCCGTTATTTTTAACTGTGTTATTCGCAACACTGTTGATAACTAATATGCCCCCTTAGACTGGGTCGCTGGTGCTGTCATCCTTTCACTGCATGTGGTCACTCAAGTTTGTTGACAGTGCAGTGGACGGATGCCATTGTCTCAGAATGCCCCCAAGTCTATGTTACCTTCTGGTTCTGCCTTTTTCAGCTAGCCTTTAATAATTTAATTTAATGCTGGAGTTTAATTTAATGCCCAAATCATGTAAATTAGCAGTTATTAAACCTCTGATCAAGAAACCAAATCTTGATCCGACTGTCCTATCTAATTATAGACCCATTTCGAACACATCATTTATATCTAAGATCATAGAAAAAGCTGTTGCCCAGCAATTATGCCTATATCTGCATAGGAATCACATATTTGAAAAGTTCCAATCTGGCTTTAGGCCCCATCACAGTACTGAAACCGCATTAGTCAAAGTAACAAATGATCTCCTCCTTGCTTCTGATCAAGGCTATGTATCACTGCTAGTACTTCTCGATCTTAGTGCAGCTTTTGACACAACTGATCATAGGATCTTGCTAGAAAGGTTAGAACGCTGGGTTGGAGTCTCAGGCACAGCCCTTTCATGGTTTAACTCTTACTTGACAAATCGCCATCAGTTTGTAGAGCTCAATAATATTCCATCCAAACGTACAATAGTTAAATATGGGGTCCCGCAAGGCTCCATCTTAGGACCACTATTATTTACATTATATATGCTACCACTGGGCACAGTTATAAACAAACATGGTGTCAATTTTCACTGTTATGCAGATGACACTCAACTTTACATATCAGCCAAGCCTGATGACAAACTCAGTTTAGGAATAATTGAGGCCTGTGTAAGAGATATAAAATGCTGGATGTCTCTAAACTTCCTCCAACTAAATGAGGACAAAACAGAAGTTCTCCTTGTGGGCCCTAAGGCCGCAAGACAAAAAATTCCAGATCTAATGCTTAATCTTGCAGACTATCCCATTACACCTGGCACAGTAGCCAAAAACCTAGGTGTCATACTCGACTCCGACCTATCATTTGATAAATACATAGATAATACTACTAGGATAGCTTTTCTACATCTCCGCAACATTGCCAAATTAAGAAATGCATTATCACAGGATGATGCAGAAAAATTGGTGCACGCCTTTGTTAGCTCTAGATTAGACTACTGCAATGCACTACAGTCAGGATGTTCAAATAGGAATCAAAATGCCACAGCCAGAGTTCTGACCAGAACTAGAAAATTTCAACATATTACACCAGTCCTATCAGCTCTGCATTGGCTCCCAGTTAAATTCCGTATTGATTTTAAAATTCTATTATTAACATATAAAGCACTGCACGGGCTTGCTCCTGAATACCTCCAGGAACTTATTTCCTACTATGAACCCCCACGTCCACTAAGATCACAGGGTGCTGGTCTTTTATTAGTTCCACAAATTAATAAGGTAACAGCAGGGGGAAGAGCCTTTTCTTATAAGGCCCCCCAGCTTTGGAACCTTCCAAATTGCATACGGGACTCTGACACAGTCACAATCTTTAAGTCTAGGTTGAAAACCCACCTATTTGGTTTAGCGTTTGATAATTAATATCCCCCCTTAGATAAAGGTACAGATCCAGGGGTTCATAGACGAAGGGTTTTATGGTAGACTGGGGCGCTGGTGCTGTCGTCCTGTCATTGCTCGTGGTCACTCAAGTTTGTTGACAGGGCAGTGGATGGATGCCATTTTCTCAGAATGCCCCCAAGCCTATGTTACCTTCTGGTTCTGCCTTTTTAGCTAGGCTGTAATAGTTTAACTTAATGCCGGAGTTGCTGCCACACTCCAGAAATGTGTTTAATTTTATCTGTCCTGTATATGTCCTCATACAGAGCTAATTTTCCCTGTTTTATTTTCTCCACATGGCTGCCCGCCTGCTCGAGGAAAAATGAGATGAGGAGAGACAAGCAATCCATCCAGTGCCAGCCACCTACTGCCTGACCGGATGAGCCTACACCATGATGGACACCATTACTACATTTTTTCTTTTTCTTTATTTCTTTCTGTTTAAATTGTTGTTGTTGTCATGGTGACCGGTGTCGGCCAGAGGAGGATGGGTTCCCCCCCTGAGTCTTGGTTCCTCTCAAGGTTTCTTCCTCATGCAAAAACTAGGGAGTTTTTCCTTGCCACTGTCGCCCTTGGCTTGCTCACTGGGGGCTAGGACTCGGCACTTGTAAAGCTGCTTTGTGACAACAACTGTTGTAAAAAGCGCTATATAAATAAAATTTGATTGATTGAGTTGCTGCCACACTTCAGAAATGTTTATATTCTCATCTGTCCCATATTTGTCCTCATACAGAGCTAATTTTCCCTGTTTTATCTTCTCCACATGGCTGCCCGCCTACTCGAGGAACACTGAGATGAGGAGAGACAAGCCTTTCCAGAGATCCATCCTGGGCCGGCCACCTCCTGCCTAACCAGATATGATGGAGGATCAACCCACTGCCCTGACTAGCCAGTGTGGATGATGGATAAAGGATGATGGATAGGACTAAACAGGAATTACATAAAGGACTCATGTATAACATTACCAACCATCAACACGTTTGGGACTGTACATGAATTACATAAAGAACTCGTGTTTATAAAACTTCACCAAGATGGACACATCTTTTCCTTTTTTCTCTCTCGGTCTTTAAATTGTTGTCATGGTGACTGGCGTCAGCCCCCCGAGTCTTGGTTCCTCTCAAGGTTTCTTCCTCATGCCCTTAGGGAGTTTTTCCTTGCCACTGTCACCCTTGGCTTGCTCACTGGAGGCTTGGACTCGGCACTTGTAAAGCTGCTTTGTGACAACAACTGTTGTAAAAAGCGATATATAAATAAAATTAGATTTTTATATGATTTTGATCCTGTCACTGCACATGCTAACTCAAGTTTGTTGACAGTGTAGTGGATGGATGCCAATGTCTCAGGATGCTCCAAAGTCAGTTTTTCCTTGCCACTGTCACCCTAGGCTTGCTCACTGGGGGCTTGGACTCGGACCCTTGTAAAGCTGCTTTGTGACAAAGACTGTTTTAAAAAGGGCTATATAAATAAATTTTGATTGACTGATTCTTCATGGAAAAACCGGCAAAAAAGAAAAACATTGTGGAAACAAGGCCAAGCAACTCAACAATGCACAAAAACACAGGAACGGACATGCAGGTAAATGGCAGCAGCAGATCTGGACTGAGGAGTCAAAAATGTTAATATGTGGCTGTGACAGAAGGCAGTTTGTTCATTGCTGGAGATCTGTACAATAATGAATGTCTGTGAAGCATCAGTGAAGCATCATGAAGGATCCTTGAATCAGTTGAATCAAGAATCATTTCAGCAATTGGATGGAGGTATTTGGCCAGGATCAATGTTGAGAAATGCTGAGAAATTACAGCTTATCCATCAGACAGTACACCATCTGTCAGATCTGAGGTCACTACCTCAGTCCGCCACCAGAGGTCGCAATCACCAGAATTCTAGGAATCAGCTGTTTTCTGTTGAGTCTAATTAGAACCAGTATTTATGATTGTCTCCTCCTGCCCAACCTTGCAAATTTCTCTCTTTACTCTCTTTACTACTGAGCGTATTCCTAATGAATTTTCTGATTGCCTTCCTGGTGTTTGATCTCGTTCTGATTTTTGTCTTTTGCTCCTCCGGTACTTCTACCTGACCTCGATACCCCTGATCTGGCTGTGGAGTTCTGTCTTCCCTTATCTGCCCTTAGCCTGCATCTCCCCTTACTGTTGACTATTTTTAAGTTTTGCCCTCCTGTCATAAAAAACATCTGCTTGAATAATCTGCATATGGATCCTCATTCACTGCCTGACCACCAGGCGTTACACCATCACAGAAGTGTCTTACTGGCTCCAAATTTATTCTGCAGCAGTACAATAATCCCAAACATGCAGCCAATGTCATTAAGACCTATCTTCAGCGTAAAGAGTTCTGGAAGTAATGTTGGCACCTACAGAGGTCTTAACATCTTTGACTCCACCTGGAGTTTCAGATGGATCTGTGGTTAGTTCTCCAAGTTGTTTGGAACAATCTCTCTGCCGAATTCTTTTAAAAGCTGTGCATAAATGAACCTAGAAAAACTGATGCTATTTTGATGGAAAATACTGATTTGTTTGATATTTCTCTTTTGTTCATTCACTTGGTCATTAGTGGACAAAAATAAACCAAATTTTAACTCCTCTAGTTTTGCTACTTTGCCACTAACCAATACTTTGAGACAAACCTGTTGGCAAAGCCTTGTGTGTATGTGCAACCTATTCTCTGTGGCTTCTCGGCACAGAGAATTTGTTTTTTGTATCATACAATAAGAAGATTACAGCACTGAAAGAGTTGCAGCTGAATATTTGCTTTCCTAGTAGTAAACATAACAGAACCTCATATTACCTCATATAACCTATACTTTATCACTGTACTAACCAGTGATTTGGTTAATGATGTCACGTTGAGGACCCCGACCCCTCCTTTTGGGCGTGTGTTTATGTGGTCTGTGTCTACTCGTCTGCGTCTGTGGATCTTTGTGGGTGCGGGTGTGTCTTGTGATAATCCGTCTCACCTGTGGCTCGTCTTGTAAATACGCGGGGCTTATGTGGTTTGTCTATTTAATGTGCGTTCGCGCAGTGTCCTGTGCTCGTAGTTGCCTGAGTCTACATGTTCTCTGTGAACATTGTTGTTATACGTGCGCTGTCTGTGCAATATATGTTAAATAAAGTGACGTCTGTGAAGCCAAACCAGCGGACTCGTGTCTCGGCCGTCAGCCGCCGCAAGCGTCACAGAACGACGAGCCTACGAAAGACACCAGACGATGCCAGACTACGCTACCCGGCCAAAGAGGGGCCAGCACCCCAGCAAACGGCACCACCATGCGTCTTCCGCCTCCCAGCGACGCGAAGCCACACCGACGCTGGCGGAGCTGGAGAAGGACCCGGTGTGCATACCAGCTGGCTACTGCTCGGGGGTGTGAGAGCAGGAACCCCGAGCTGGCGGAGATGCTGTGCGAGGGCGTGGTGCGCATATGGAGGGAGCTACACCCTTCTCCTTCCCGCGCCCTCTCGCCTCTGAGGGTAGGCGCCTGCGTGATCGGCACCACCGCGTCAACCCCAGAGAGTGAGTTCGGAGAGGAGGATTCCGAGCAGGAGGAAGAGTACAACCCTCTGTCGGAGTGCGACGCTTCCACCGTAGACTATGGTGAGGAGGAGGAAGATAAGGAAGAGGACTACCCCCCCTCGGTGTGCTCCGCCCCTACCGTGGACTACGGTGGGGAAGAGGAAGGCTACCCTCTGTCATTGTGCTCCGCCCCTACCGTAGGCTACGGTGGGGAGGAGGAGGAGGGGGAGGAAGAGGAGTCCTACACAGAGGATGAGGAGGGCTCCTACACGGAGGAGGAAGAGGAGAGTCTTCCCCCCTCTGAACACTCCGGGGGTACTGTGAGGGGAGGAAGGATTCCTGTGGCGGGCTTAGCCCCCGACCGCTCCAGAGGTAGCGACATGGACTACTCCCGGGGTGGCAGCCCGGAGCCGCCCATGTGCTGGAGTCAGGGCAGTGAGGCGATGGTGACGGAGGAAGACGCCCACACTGCCGGCTCTGGATGGCGGCCGCGAGGCGATTGGGGCATGCCATACGGCCAGCTGAGGGGAGAGTCCAGCCGCGCTGCACCAGACGCGTCCGCCAGCCGTGCTGCACCCAGCGGAGGGTTCGCAGCGAAGGCAGGAGGAGGACCAACACCAGCAGCTCCCGGTCTCTCTCCTCTGATAGCTCTCCTCCTGGCGCGAAGCCTGGCACCCGTTACATGTTTGTCTGTTGCAGTGTTCGTAAATCTTCCCATATGTTTGCCAAACCCCCTTTTACCGTTTGTGCCTATTTGTGTAAGTGTACCTGTTTGTGTGTTTGTACACGTTCCATTGAGTGTGTCTAACGTCTTTTCCTCGGTCTTCCCAGGGAGGGTGTTCTAGGTGGTTCTTGGCAGACTCTTCGCCGAGGGCGGTCACCTCCCAGACGCAGGACTGAGCGTGTCGGATCCGCCCATCGACGTGGGTTCGGGGCACTCGGTCCTGTTGGCACCCCGGGACGGGTAGTGCCCTTGGAGGGGGCGTCTGTCACGTTACGGTCCCCGAACTCTTCCTTTGGGGCGTGTGTTAACGTTGCCTGCGTCTATTCGTCTGCGTCAGTGTATCTCCGTGGGTGCGGGTGCGTCTTGTCATTATCCGTCTCACCTGTGGCTCGTCTCATCATCACGTGGGGTTGATGTGGTTTGTCTATTTAATGTGCGTTCGCGCAGTGTCTTGTGCTTGTCGTTGTCTACAGTTTACACGTCTGTGTGTTGTTACATGTTTTACGTGTGCTGTATGCGCTATATCGTACTGAAAATAAAAGTGACGCCTGTTGAACCAGCGGATCTGTGTCTCATCCGTCTGCCGCCTCCCGCGTCACTATATTATTATCATGCTTTAAGCTTTCATTCATTCATTCATTCATACAATGACTCTTCAAGGATTTAAGTCAATGAAACTAAAAAAGTCTATTAATGAAGAAAGACAAAATAGTAAATATATACTATTTTTAAGGTATTTCAGGATACAAAGTAACAAATGATGAACTTCTTAGATTAATTTTAAAAAGGCAAAAAGAGAGGAAGAGGTAATAGTCAATTTTATTTTGTCATAAAGTAATAGGTATATGCATATCTGCAATTGAGGACCCCAGCCCCTCCCTTTTGGGCGTGTGTTCACGTCGTCTACGTCTACTCGTCTGTGTCTGTGGATCTTCGTGGATGTGGTTGTGTCTTATGATAATCCGTCTTACCTGTGGCTCGTCTCGTAATCACGTGGGGCTTATGTGGTTTGTCTATTTAATGTGAGTTCGCGCAGTGTCCTGTGCTCGTCGTTGTCTGAGTCTTCATGTTCTCTGTGAACATTGTTGTTATACGTGCGCTGTCTGCGCAATATATGTTAAATAAAGTTACGTCTGTGAAGCCAAACCAGCGGACTCGTGTCTCGTCCGTCAGCCGCCGCAAGCGTCACAAATGAACTATAAACAGGTAATGCACTCAGTATTCAACAGGGGTAATCCTCAAGGAGAACTACTGTTGAAGCTGGACTAGCACTTGAAAATAATTATTTTTAATTATGAATCATTCCATATAGCTGTCTGAATAGCAGTCAAGTAATTTTTGAGTTAGTTCTCAGTTCTATTTTAATGCATTAGCATATGGTTCAAATACTTCAGTTTTTGTCCTTTCTCAAACTCTGATCCACTCTTCTCTGTCTCCTCTTTCTGTTTCTCTCATTCATTCACAGTCCAATCACGCACAAATGCGGCATGGTTGTTGGAAGTGCCTGCCAACCTGTGTCTGTGTGTGGGAACAGGTCTGGTAGTGCCTGTGTGGTCACCCGGCCTGTGCTATGAAATACCAGGTCATTCTTGATTTGATGACTTTAACTCTTTTATTGGAATATAGTGAAAGTAGTTTCTGAAAATGAAAAGTGATTTTGCTGCCTATGCTTTATGTTGACACTGTTTGCTCCTCGTTCATCAGACTGAGTAAATATCATGTTGAAATGGCTTTTTTAAGTAGCTGTAGAACTGGGTTTCATAATAAGTTTGAAGTTTATTTACCATTAAACAAAAGATGAGATTTTTTGTGTCTTTAAATGAATCTGCATTCAAATATTTTATTTTCTTTCTTTCTTCTCTGCAACTTGAACTGTCAAGCAATGGAGGCAAAATAAACCCTCTGACTCAGTGTAAAATGCCTTTCAAGCTCATGATTTAGACTAGATAGATACTATTGATGGCCTGTTTGCCAGCAAATCTCAATAAGATTAATTCTGCACCTAAATAATTAGTCCACTGAAGCAAAATGGCTCAATTTATTCTCATTATTTATGCCAGTACATTACAACTGGTTAAAAAATTTAGTTTTTAAAGTCTGTTCTAGAAGTCTGTAAAATCCAACAATTGTTAGTGCAGATATGCCATCAGTGGGGGAGAGATGATTGTCCAGTTTCTCTTTACTAACCATCAGATTAAAGGAGAGGACAGTTTGTCCATGAAAAATCATGAAGAAGGTAAAGTATCTTTGGGATATTTTTGCTTTGTCTAACTCCTACAATTTCCCAGAGATCAACTCTTCTCTATTTCATTTCCAAAACTCATTTTCATCCACCTCAGGTTATCTGCCTCTGTCCATACCTTATTCAAAGACTAGCAAATGCCCAGTTGCTATGGGAACTCGCTGCCTGGCAACCTTGCTGACTTGGCGGCATGCCCATCGGTTGCCAGGGCAGTGCTGTCATAGACAGCAAAGTGCCATGCCAGCTGTTTCTATGTCTGGATATGTTTGTATGTGTGTGTGTATGACTATGTCTAGATGTGTGTGTGTGTGTGTGTGTGTGTGTGTGTGTGTGTGTGCGTGTGTGTGTGTATGACTATGTCTAGATGTGTGTGTGTGTGTGTGTGTGTGTGTGCGTGTGGGTGTGTGACTATGTCTGGATATGTGTGTGTGTTTGTCTATGTCTGAATATGTGTGTGTGTGTGTGTTTCTCTATATCTAGATGTGTGTGTGTGTGTGTGTGTGTGTGTGTGTTTCTCTATATCTAGATGTGTGTCTGTCTGTCTGTCTGAATGTGTGTATGTTTGTGTGTGTGTTGATGTCTGGATTTGTGTGTGTGTGTGTGTCTGTCTGTCTGAATGTGTGTATGCATGTGCGTGTGTGTGTATGTTGATGTCTGGATTTGTGTATTTGTGTGTGTGTGTGTGTGTATGTGTGTGTCTATGCCTGGAAATATGTTTATGTGTAAAGGGCTTTGTATACAGCATTAATAATTATTTCTCACAGTGTGGCTTCAAATCGTATAAGTAGAGCAGGTCATGAGGAGAGCAGGTTATCCCTCTTGCTCATTTAAAATGTCATTCTTTTATGAATTCTGTTCTTCATGTAATGTTATCCTCACTTAATGCATTTATGCAGCCACCCTTAATTTCTAAAGTTGAGAAACTGCTTAAATATTTTTTCACTAGCTGAAACGTAACATATGTGACACAAAGGGAGAAAAGGAGCAGCAAAGTTTAAATAAATATTCCATTGGCATGTTGGATATTCAGATGGAATTTCCTTTGGCAGACGGAAGGCAGAACTATGGAAGATAGAAGGACGTACTGCATCTCAAATGTACCAGCTGAATTCTTTCCACAATTGCAATGGGAGGGAATTCCATTCCACTGATTCAAGACAGACAGAAATATAATTTGTGACACACACCCATACACACACACACACACACACACACACACATACACACACACACACACACACAGGATATATATGTGATCATAAACTTTTAGGCTGTGAATAGGCTGTGCATACTAGTCTGTGTTTACATATTTTCAGATTTTTTTAGAACCAACGACATCATATAGTATAAATAACCAAGCAAAAACAACTACCACCACCACCACACTCAAATACTAAATTATGTTTTCTTCAATACCAAGATGAAATCTAATGAATTATGTTTTCTTCCCAGTCATCAGATGTACACTTTATTAAACACATATGGAATGTTATGGAGTGCAAAAGGTGTAAAAGATTTCCTCAAAGCTAGTCCATCAAAGATCGGAGGCTTTGGAGGACTCGTCAGTTCTAGACAATGATCATTAAAGTCTTCCTTTAAGGACTAACACCTTTTGGTATTTTACCTATTTATCTTTATTTGATATTTTAATATTTGACATCTATTCAAAATACAAAATATTGCCAAATGGACTGGTCATAGCACCATAATTGCAATGTTCTTCTTGAAAACATTTAAATTCTTTAAAAGTTCACATTAAATACATTTAGAGCTTCACTATTTTGACGTAGTCAAATATTTGTCACGTTACGGTCCCCGAACCCTTCCTTTGGGGCGTGTGTTAACGTTGTCTGCGTCTATTCGTCTGCGTCAGTGTATCTCCGTGGGTGCGGGTGTGTCTTGTAATTATCCGTCTCACCTGTGGCTCGTCTCGTCATCACGTGGGGTTGATGTGGTTTGTCTATTTAATGTGCGTTCGCGCAGTGTCTTGTGCTCGTCGTTGTCTACAGTTTACACATCTGTGTGTTGTTACGTGTTTTACGTGCGCTGTATGCGCTATATCGTACTGAAAATAAAAGTGACGTCTGTTGAACCAGCGGATCTGTGTCTCGTCCGTCTGCCGCCTCCCGCGTCACAGACCGACGAGCCGACCAGAGACACCTGAAGATGCCAGGATACGCCACCCGGCCCAAGAGGAGTCAGAGACCCAGCCGGCGCCACCATGCCTCTACTCCTGCCCAACGCCGCGCGGCCACCGTAACTCCCGAACTGATGGAGCAGGACCCGTTATGCAGCATCATGCTGCTTCGGGGTCGGGAGGCCTCTTCCGCGGAGTTAGCGGACTACTTCCGCGACGCCGCGGAGCGGATGTAGCGGGAGAGACACCCCTCTCCTTCCAGAGACCTCTCCCCGATCAGGTTATGCGTCCTTGAGCTCTGCTCTACCGCCAAGACTTCGGAGAGCGAGTTCGGGGACGCAGGATCGGAAGAGGAAGAGGGAGAAGAAGACTCGGCTCCCTCTGTCTGTTCCACTCCCACAGTGGATTACGGGGAGGAGGACGAAGAGGAAGAGGAAGACGACTATCCTCTCTCCGTCTGCTCTGCTCCCGCTGACTACTACGGTGGGGATGAGGACAATGAGGAAGACTACCCTCCGTCGGTGTGTGACGCCTCCACCGTAAACTACGGTGAGGAGGAGGAGGAGGATTACCCTCCTTCGGAGGGCTCCTACACTGAGGAGGAAGAGAGCCCTCCCCCCTCGGAGCTATCGGCTGGAACTGTGAAGGGGAGGTGGACTCCAGAAGTGAGCCCATCCTCCAAGCGCTCCGGAGGAGAGGAGATGGACTACTCCCGGGGTGGCAGCCTGGAGCAGCCCATGAGCTGGAGCCAGGGCAGTGAGGCGATGGAGACGGAGGAAGACGCTCACACTGCCGACTCCAGAGGGCGGTCGCGAGGCGAGTGGGGCGTGCCATATGGTCAGCTGGGAGGAGAGTCCGCCAACCGCGCTGCGCCAGGTGGAGGGGTTTGCAGTAAGGGCAGGAGGAGGACCACCCACCGCAGCGCCTGCAGCACCAGCAGCTCCCGGTCTCTCTCCCCTGGTCGCCCTCCTCCTGGCGCTTAGTCTGGCGCCACTGTCGTGTGTGTCCGTTCCTGTTTTTGTGTGTCTTCCCGTGTGTGTACCAAATCCCTTTTTCCCGTTTGTTCCTCTGTGTGTCAGTGTTCCTGTTTGTGTGTTTGTGAACATCCCGTTAAATGTGTCTAACGTCTTCTCCCCTGTATTCCCAGGGAGGGTGTTCTAGGTGGTTCGTGGCGGACGCTTCGCTAAGGGCGGTCACCTCCCAGACGCAGGACTGAGCGTGTCGGATCCGCCCATCGTCGTGGGTTCGGGGCACTCGGTCCTGTTGGCACCCCGGGACTGGTAGTGCCCTTGGTGGGGGCGTCTGTCACGTTACGGTCCCCGAACCCTTCCTTTGGGGCGTGTGTTAACGTTGCCTGCGTCTATTCGTCTGCGTCAGTGTATCTCCGTGGGTGCGGGTGTGTCTTGTAATTATCCGTCTCACCTGTGGCTCGTCTCGTCATCACGTGGGGTTGATGTGGTTTGTCTATTTAATGTGCGTTCGCGCAGTGTCTTGTGCTTGTCGTTGTCTACAGTTTACACGTCTGTGTGTTGTTACGTGTTTTACGTGTGCTGTATGCGCTTTATCGTACTGAAAATAAAAGTGACGTCTGTTGAACCAGCGGATCTGTGTCTCATCCGTCTGCCGCCTCCCAATAATATCATACTTTAAGCTTTCATTCATTCATTCATTCATACAATGACTCTTCAAGGATTTAAGTCAATGAAAGTAAAAAAGTCTATTAATGAAGAAAGACAAAATAGTAAATATATACTATTTTTAAGGTATTTCAGGATACAAAGTAACAAATTATGAACTTCTTAGATGAATTTTAAAAAAGCAAAAAGAGAGGAAGAGGTAATAGTCAATTTTATTTTGTCATAAAGTAATAGGTATATGCATATCTGCAATCATTTTTATTCAATATTAATATTTTTGCTAATCAGATTATGTATTTGTGGATGCTCTAAAATGTCATCACATAATTAACATATAGAATGCAGCAGGCAGAGTCCTTACAAGACCTCAGTCTCTGTTAACCCTCAATCTAAGTCATTTAATGACGTTGATATAAATGATCTGGCCACACACTATTTAACTGAACTCACCAAATATAATAATCTGCCAAACTGTGTTCTTAAAATGTAAGGTTCCTCTAAATTTCTGGAATCGGTAAAATTATAGCCAGACAGAGCGTTTTCTCCTATAGAACCCTTGGCTGTGAAAAAACCTCCCAGCTTTAATTTTGGACCAAGACACATTCCCAATTTTTTTTATCTAGGTTGAAAACGTATTGTTATCTTGCTGTGTATAAAGGTTTGGGTCATGGGGTACCACGGTTGTAGGGTTTTCTGGTAATCTGAGACGCTGACACTGTCATCCAGCCACTTCACTAGGGGTTGTGACGATGGTGTGGGTGGAACACAATGTCTCAGGTAACCCTGTGGTCATCAGGACTGTGGTCATCCTCAGGCCTCCATTTAAGTTCTGCTGTTTTACACATAGCTTGTCAGAGCTGCATGTTGATCACTGTACATCTCTATGTTTATGTACTGTTCTGTTGTTCATCTTTACATATCTCATTACATTTTCTTTCCTATCTGCATGGTACTGCTGAGATGATTCCAGCACTTAGACCTGCTCACGGGTGACAAAGAATCTGAGATGATGCCAGAAAATGACTGGTGCCAGTAGATAAAATGTAGTTGAAGCAGAAACTGCTCACCCACCTAGCTGGAGAAGCTGAGACTCATTCACCTACACTGAACTAACAACATGGACTATAATGAAGTTTTATATATAATGAACTAACCAGCCCGCCCAAGGAGGATGGGTTCTCCCTTGAGTCTTGGTTCTTCTCTGTCACCACTGTCTGGATCCAAACCTTTGCAAAGTTGGTTTGTAACAATACATGGTGCAAAACATTGTAAATGTTATGGGTTTGATCCAGCTTCTGCCCTCTGTCCACACTGCATCACACATAAGGCAGATCACAATATACACTGTATCTCTGAAGTCGTACATACAATATATCTCATATGTATACATGAAGATATACCATGTAGCTATAGATATTATTCTGTATCTCTGCAGCAAATAAATAAATTGTAATGACCTCTGGGTCGGCTGGATGTCTCAGCGTGAGGCTGGGTGTCTCAGAGTGAGGCTACTTTTCAATCTCTGCATTTTTATGAGTAAACTCTGATGACGCAAAATCAAAACCAAGTGCACTTAGTACTTGGAGTACACAGGTACAGAAATACAAGACCAATAAACTATATTGTTATTATATGTCTATGACTCCAGCATTTCATATATAATTAAAGGTAATAGCATGCAGTACCTCTCTGAAACTGGTAAGGGACAATTATACTTTGTCTTAAGTATGTGTGTGTGTGTGTGTGTGTGTGTGTGTGTGTGTGTGTGTGTGTGTGTGTGTGTGTGTGTCTATGGGTATATGTTTGCTTTTTGTGTGTGAGGCCTGCTGCTTAGGTGATCTGATGAGCGTGAGCACGTTCCTTCTAAGCTCTATTCCTTCTGCGTTAAGGCTAGCACTGCGACTGTTAAATGATTCTGTGTGTATGCGTGAACGAGCATTTGTGTGTGTGTGTGTGTGTGTGTGTGTATGCGTGTGCGTGTGTGTGTGTGTATGTGGTTGTGAGTGATCATGCAGGGGTGTTAAAGCCAACACCCCTTGTGATTGAGCTCAGTGTGATCCAAGCCTGAGGTTAAAAAACAGACCACATAATCTACTGTCATGGTAACTGTATTTCTATCACACAGATAACTTCACTGTTTATCTAATCTATGTCCTTTGACAGCAAATACTTCACTTAAAACCTTGCAAATAAACACGCTTTCTGGTGATTAGTGAACTAATTACCCCTTGTTTGTCAAATAAAAGCTGGTAAAAGCATTGCTGTACATTGAATGCTGGTTGATTTATCATTCTTGAATTATCACAGCAATTAATTATAGGGCAATTAAAGGGTAATGTTGTATTTGGGCATATTAAAGTACTTCCAATTGTTCTCAAAAGTCATTACATCTCAGTTACAATTACAATCATATCAGTATGTCACTATGTTTATGATCCCTCACTATAAAACATTCTATACTCAATAACCCACTATCTAGTCCACTAGAGTGCATTGGTGTCTTTCATTTTACGTTTCAGTTTATGTTTTCTGTCCTGGCTAGCTGAGATGATACTGAGGCTATCCTCACGACAGCCATTACAAAAATATTTATGAGAACTATAAAGTAACGGCTGTCCTGAGCTCTGTATAAATGAATTAGGAATCCTCTCTTCAGGAAGGCCTCTCTTCCTGTCTGTCAATTATTCTGAAAATAAAAACTGGTGTGATGAGAAAGGCTCAGACAGAAGGTGTAAAGTAAAGTGTAAAGTAATAAAGTAAAAACGGACACCACATAACTTTCTTTTCATTGTAACTTTCTATTCATTTTAACTTCTCAATTGGTTTCATTTAACTCAAAAATGAGTAAAGGCTATTACTTATGTCTGCCAAAGAGGGCGTATGATACGCAAGTCCGATAAATGTTCTATGAACAGTCTGATGTGTTCGGTCACGAAGAAGGAGATATTAGATGTACCCCAGGTTTGCAGTTAAAGACTACTGACAACATACCTGTGCAGAAAAGTTACAACTCCATCCCCAGGCCGTTGTATCAAGAGGTTAAGGAATATGTCCAAAAACTCTTAAACAAAGGTTGGATCAAGAAGTCAACATCAGACTACTCGTCTCCAGTGGTGTGCGTGTGCAAAAAGGACAATGGTTTACGCCTGTGTGTTGACTTCCACAAGCTTAACCAAAAGACTATACCTGACCGACATCCATTACCACGGATACAAGATCTGTTGGACAGCTTAGGTGGAGACTAACTAACTAACTAAACTAGACTAAATCTGTGGTTTTCCATTCTGGACCAGGGCAGTGCATATCATCAAGGTTTCATAAGTGAGGAGTCTAGACACTTGACAACTTTTAGCACACTGGGCGCTCTATAAGTGGGTGCGGATCTCGTATGGTTTAAAAAAATGCACTGGCCGCATTCTAAAGATGTATGGAAGGAGCGTCAGAGGGCATTAGAGATTAATGTTGTTTACCTTACTTAGATGATGTGCTCTGTTACTCTAAAACCTTTGATAAACATGTAGAACAGGGGTCACCAACGTGGTGCCCGCGGGCACCATGTCGCCCGCGAGGACGTTATGAGTCGGCTTGTTTTAAAAACAGCTCACTATATTGCCATGCACCAAAGCGCTGCATCGTTTATGTTTTTGCTGCTATTAGCGATTGTCCGCGGTTGCTAGCGGTCTTCCCGCTAGCAACTAACACGCGCACATAAACCCAATACCCCCCCCTCAACAACTTTCGTTCCATTTTCCATTTTGATATCAAGTATAGGCCAGGGAGAAGAAATGCAGATGCAGATATGCAGCAACAAATTAATGAGTACACAGAAACCGTGTTGCCAGAAGTAGAATAAGAATCAGAAAGACTTTATTGTCATGCATTGTACAAGTACAAGATGCAAAATGTTGTTCCCTGGGGCCCAAAAAATATGACCACAGATTATTCTCACAACAAATTTCCAAATATGAACACATCCTCAACATTTTCCAGGGAGAGAGACGCAAGACAAACTACGCCACGTCTTCTACGAGTCAAACACCTATCCAGCTGAGAACGTACCGTCTAGACTTATGGGTTCTCCTGCACCATGACTCCTCATGGAAAAAATAGTGTCAATTACGTTGAGTCCACCTAATCAAATCCATTTTCTTTGTTTGAATTCGAAGAGCAGCGTCAGGGTACTGAGACGAGACAGAGAAGCTGAGCAAACCAGGGAAGGGAGTGCAGGAGCAAGAGAGAAGTGCGACCGACTCTCTTGAAAGCCAGAAGAGAAGTAGTGTCTGCAGTGTGGCGAGGAAGTAAGGCAGCTAAGAACAATGATGTTCCTTGAATAGCTGCAGTCCAACTGAACTCAAAGGATAAAAATGTTCCAATACACATTGTTCAAAGCATGACACCACAGGCAGAGGTTGGTAGGAACGCGTTACATTTACTCAAGTAGATTTTTGGACAAAAATGTACTTGTAAGAGTAGTTTTAATATGAATGACTTCTACTTTTACTTGAGTAAATATGTGCTGAGAAAAACACGACTTTTACTCTGTTACAATCGGATTTGCGCCGCGCTACCGTTACTTTCGTTTTGTAAATCATTAGTCTTTTCAGTGAGAAGACTGACCAACGTCTCGGCACCTGAGTATGACCAATCAAATGAAGCCGGTCAGTCACGTGATCACATACGCAAACTTTCCCCACCGGTAGCAAGAAAGTGACAGAAAAACCTCCCGAGCATCCCTGACATACAACCACTGTTTATATTACAAACGTGTAAAAAGGACATTTATCTAATGCGCTGTCAGTTGTGTCTGCCAAACGTGTGGACATTTCAGCCTACAAGAACTCAACATCAAATTTGAGGAAACACGATGCGATAAGTTTGCCGTATGTATAATTTTGTGAAATGCTATATCTCTGAGGCATAACGTTTGTATGATGTAATTATTAAATGTAACGCAGTGCAATACTAAAAACCAGTTCACACTCTGAGTGTACACACCAAAGACCGTGGTACACACTAGCAAAATATTATGATAAAGTTTGCTACAAATTGATTCAGTTGGCGTCAAGTTGTAGCTACACGTATTGGCTGACAGTCTCATCACTTAGTGCCTTTGTGTAACACATTATTAGTTCCACCAATTAATAAGGTAACAGCAGGGGGAAGAGCCTTTTCTTATAAGGCCCCCCAGCTTTGGTACAACCTTCCAAAATGCGTACAGGACTCTGACACAGTCACAATCTTTAAGTCTAGGTTGAAAACCCACCTATTTGGTTTAGCGTTTGATAATTAACATCCCGCCTTAGACAAAGGTACAGATCCAGGGGTTCATAGACGAAGGGTTTTATGGTAGACTGGGGCGCGGGTGCTGTCATCCTGTCACTGCTCGTGGTCACTCAAGTTTGTTGACAGTGCAGTGGATGGATGCCATTGTCTCAGAATGCCCCCAAGCCTATGTTACCTTCTGGTTCTGCCTTTTTAGCTCTGCCTTTTTAGCCAGAAATGTGTTTAATTTCATCTGTCCTGTATATGTCCTCATACAGAGCTAATTTTCCCTGTTTTATTTCGGAGTGTCTATTTGCACCCGGGTACAAGTAGCATTTGCCACACAGCGAGGCTATTTTCACCCCTTAATTAAAAAAAAAAAGCGAACCCATCTGCGCATGTCTACCAATGAATGCGCGGGAGCGAAAAGGCGCAAATTCAAAGGAACCGAAACGGAGACAGTAGGAAACGGTAAGCAGAATTTGGTTAATAGTTATGTATAAAGGTCCATCACTCATTTTAACTTTACATTTTAAGATATATATTTAAGAAATAGTGTGAGAATTATTATCCAACGAACACTGATATATTTTTGAGCTAATAGGAGCATAATAGTGGCGAACGTAAAGTGTTACCGGGTGGGGGGTGTAAAATGGACACAGCGAGAAAAAAAAGACGGATTTAAAGTGTGCAGAAACAGTCTAAATAGTCGTTTGAACTAACCTAGTGAAAACCGGGACATTAAATGATTTTTATTTTTTGCCGGGACCGAATATTAAAAAGAAGGAAAACCGGGACAGCGACGTGAAAACCGGGACAGGTGGCAACACTAACTGGCGCTACAGAGCTTGGAGGCGGACACAAACGCTGAGGAGAGCGAGATTTATTAAGAGGAATGATCATGATCAAAGTCGTTCAAACAGGCAGGGGTCATAACGGGCGAGCCATCCAGGTTTGACAAATAAACAGGCATGGCGATACTAAGAATTAAACTAAGACACCGAACGAACACTTTAAACCAAACACGGGGTAAACGCATACAAACTAGAAAATCAGGCTACAGAAAACACAGACGATTGAGCAACGAAATGAGTAGAACTCACAGACCAGGAAGCGTAGAACACTGAACAAAGAGCATGAATAACAAGAGCACAACACGACCAAAGAGCATGAATAACAAGAGCACAACACGACCAAAGAGCATGAATAACAAGAGCACAACACGACCAAAGAGCATGAATAACAAGAGCACAACACGACCAAAGAGCATGAATAACAAGAGCACAAACTAACCAAATAGAACAAAACAACCAATAACCGATAAGTGAAACACTGGGACTATAAATACACAGAACTAAACTAGACACACAGGTGAAGACACTGATGACACGGGCGTGTCAGACGAGGGGAAACCATGGAGACAGACACGCAGAGAACAACACAGACACGAGGACAGGAACCCGAAGTGACAGAGAGGGGGGTGTAGCCCTACGTGACAGTCGCATTGCTATCTTACAAAAACAATTTTGTCCAGTCTATTTTTTGAGTTTTGTGTAAAATTATATAATTTTGTCTTTTTGTTCTCTATTTTTGTGTTGTTTCAGTACACACAAAGTACATGGATGTGTATAACAAAAGATGTACAGTCCTTTTGAATTAAGGTTTTTGCATGACAGAGTCAATATGCCAGACTTATAATGTAATGACTATTTTATATAAGCTAATATTTGTGTTTTCTCCCAAGAAGGAAGAAAAGCTAAAGAACATTTGTGAAGGATACTCCTTCGACAGTTGTGAGGAATTCCAGAGAGCACTGAGATTATGGAGTGAAGAGGGCTACCATCCAATGCACAAAATTAACATTTATTTAAACATGATGTAAATAATAAAAACCCCAATTTATTTCTTTAAAAAATGTACAAACCATCCAGAAAAAATGAATTAAAAAGTCAAATCTGTCTTCTGCATTCTGTGAAATTAAATAAAATTAAAGAGGCTGATAATGTACTGGCAGGAAGAATATTTGTATACATCATACTGTAACGCTGGCGACTGGGTGAAGGACGAGACACAGAATCCTGTTCGCTACAGACGTTACTTTATTTGTCTTTACACATATAGCGCAGACAGCGCACGTTTAACACTCATATAGAGACACGTAGACTCAAACAACGACGAGCACAAGACACTGCGCGAACGCACATTAAATAGACAAACTACATAAACCCCACGTGATGACGAGACGAGCCACAGGTAAAACGAATTATCACAGGACGCAACCGCACCCACGGAGATCCACTGACGCAGACGACGTAAACACACGCCCAAAGGGAGGGGTCGGGGACCATAACGTGACACATACAATGTGGTGTACATATCAGGGTGCTACAGACAGATATTAACTTGTGTTACATTTTGTTTTAACATTATTTATCACTGGCAGTGTATATTACATGTAGTATTTACCATGTGATTACTGCCATTAGCGGTAAGCGACTTAGGATAATTAAATTGCTATTTAAATTCTAAGCATGGTAAAGAAAAAGACTCACAAGTGAAAAACAAAATTCAAACAGGTCTACCCCATAACCCCAAATAAAAGTATCTTCACTTCTTGTAAAATAATTTGTAAGTAAAATGGAACACAAAAGAATAGTACTAATCTTTGATAAATCAAAATGTTGGGTGCAAATAGTACACACTGCTACGTATAGCCGGGTGCAAATAGCACACACTGCTGCATATACCCGGGTGCAAATAGCACACACTGCTATGTACACCCGGGTGCAAATAGCACACACTGCTGCATATACCCGGGTGCAAATAGCACACACTGCTATGTACACCCGGGTGCAAATAGCACACACTGCTGCATGTACTCGGGTGCAAATAACACATACTGCTGCATATACCCGGGTGCAAATAGCATCTGCCGTTTTATTTTCTCCACATGGCTGCCCGCCTGCTCGAGGAAAAAATGAGATGAGGAGAGACAAGTGATTCATCCAGTGCAGGACACCTACTGCCTGACCGGATAGCCTACACCAGGGGTAATCAATTATATTTTTCCGCGGTCCAATTTTGGCAGATAGCTCTGACCTGAGGTCCGGGGCGGTGGGGGGGGGGGGGGGGGGGGGGCAAAGTAACACTCGTCACAGAGTGTTTTTTCAGTAGCCCTGAAATAAATGCTCCGGTTTAAAATTTAGTCTCTCGTAAAAATAAAAAAATATTTTTGGCATTTGGGTCCGTATCCAGTTAATCAGGAATGTGATTGGGTCCGGACAGGACGGCGTTCGGGTCCAGATCCGGACCGCTGTCCGCCATTTGGTGACCCCTGATGGACATTATTACATATTTTCCTTTTCTTTATTTCTTTCTGTCTAAATTGTTGTTGTTGTTGTCAGGGTGACCGGTGTCGGCCAGAGGAGGATGGGTTCCCCCCCTGAGTCTTGGTTCCTCTCAAGGTTTCTTCCTCATGCAAAAACTAGGGAGTTTTTCCTTGCCACTGTCGCCCTTGGCTTGCTCACTGGGGGCTAGGACTCGGCACTTGTAAAGCTGCTTTGTGACAACAACTGTTGTAAAAAGCGCTATATAAATAAAATTAGATTTGATTTGATTAAAGTTACACAGGCCTAATAATTAGGAACAAACAAAAATACATATTTATAATAAATAATTTTTATATATTATATTTATAATCTATTATTTTTGTTATCATTAAAAGTCATTGTTTCCAGTAATTCAATTTCCCATGATGTAATTTATTGACACGAGTCAGTACTCATGCATTTACTCACTACTTGAGTAGCTTTTAATCAAAGTACTTTTTTACTTTTACTCAATGTGACAGGTAGGACCAGTCTAATGGCATTCAGTTCCCCTCCAGACCGTTTAGTGGTAACACCCACAGTGTCGGGGGTTGATGTTCGTCATGCGCAGTACTGCAGTAGTGACGTGATTCACTGATTGGTCGTGCCTTTATATTCTACCGGCCCTGCGCAAGAATGATTGTTTGGCGTGGTGCATTTTAGCGGTTTGAGCTTGGCGCTGTGTCTGGATTTTACTGAGTAAGTTCACCTTTAGTGATTTGCGGTATTGCTAAGGTTATATATTGCTAAACTGATGTGTTGGTTAACATTTTATAGATCGAAAGCTGTGCCAGAGAGCCTTAGAAGAGCACATATCTAATATTCTGTACAGTGTCAAGAGATTTTATGAACTGGGGAAACAAGACGGTCGCAACAAGCCTGACGCGTTCTAGGTTGGTATGCTGGGAATTTGTAGTGTCTGTAAATGTAATAATTAGATTTATTCATGCTGGTATAATTTTTATTTCATTAGACACGAATTCCCAGCAGAGGAATACAGTAGCACTACCTGCTGACAACAGACCAGTCCCAGTGAACAAGTGTTTGAAGTTTACCTCATCAGCACCAGTCGCTGTTTCGTTACATTGTTTTTTTTATATCTTTTTTTTGTCCGCTGTCTGTTCTTTTTACAGTAATATTTTATTGTTATTGTTTGAAGTTCTTCCTGTCCTGTATTCTTATGTCAATACTTTTACTTGAGTAACATTTGGTTCAAGTAACAGTACTTTTACTTGAGTAAAATTGTTGAATACTCTACCCACCTCTGACCACAGGACATTTTGAGACGCACAACAGAAAGACCAATCTATCAAAGAAGTGGTGTCATTGAAGCAAAATGCTTGGACAACAAATGAAAAAGATAAAAGGATGGTGACTAAAGAAACCAAGAGGTTACTGTACAGGTGGAATAAGTTGGAAATTGACAATGAACTACTGTACAGAAAAACCAAACACAATAAACAACTGGTCCTCCCTGAACAGTTAAGGCCCATAGTGTTCAAGCATTTATATGATGACTTAAGCCAAGTATGTTGTGATAAAGTGACCATCTGGCCCGTGAACATTTTTGTTGGCCTTACATGCAACAAGACATTGAAAATCACATAACTAAGAAATGTCCATGCATTAAACAAAAATGCCCAAATGTTCCTCAGAGAGCTCCTATAGGATCTACTGTAACCACGGCTCCCCCGAGTTAGTCTCGATAGATTATTTACCTCTTGAGCCAAGCAAAGGAGGATACGAGTATATCCTAGTCATCATTGACCATTTCACATGATTCGCGCAGGAATACCCAACGAAAAATAAGTCGCAGGACAGCTGCAGAAAAGATATTCCACAACTTCATTCATTCCAGAGAAGTTACACCATGATCAGGGACATGAGTTTGAGAACCACCTGTTTCAAAGAAATGTTAGGAATTGCTCACTCATGAACCACACCATACCACTCACAGTGCAATCCAGTGGAACGCCTGAATCGTACACTACTGCAGATGTTGTGTACCCTACAGGAGGAGAGGAAGTGTGAATGGAAAAATCATTTAACTCAAATGGTACATGCGTACAATTGTACGAGTCATGAGTTGACTGGAATCTCTCTGTTTTTCCTCTTGTACGGCAGAACGCCACAGTTGTCAACTGTCCTAATTTTTAATCATCAAGCGGAGACAGAAGCACACGACCATCAAACCTATGTGACAAAGTGGGCTGAAAAGTTGTGTGTAGCTTACAAAATTGCAGCCAACAACAGCCAAAGATCCTCAGAAAAACAGACGTATTCAAGGAGTCACACTTCAACCAGGTGACTGAGTGTTGGTCAGAAACCTCTCTGAAAGAGGTTGTCCAGGAAAACTGCGTGCTTACTGAGATGCGACAGTACATCATGTCATGGAGAAATTGGAAATAAGTAGGCTACAATCAGGGAGCAGTAGTAAAGCCATGCAGATAATACACACAAACCTTTTGCTGCCAGTAAATGACTTACCTCTTGAAGAAGAACTGCCTGTTGCGAACAAGACAAAACTAATAAAACTTTGACCAGGAGAAAAAAAACAAACAAACCATGACAAACATTGACAGAACAAACACAGAGAGCTCCTCAGAGGAACATGACTATACTTATCGTTATAACCTCTGTTGCCAAATCCCATGCTACAAATTCATGCACCCTCAACAAAATGGATCTATTCAGTCAAATCAAATCCCCCAGCAACAGATATCTGCACTGTCAGGGAAAGAGCCTCAAAACCAGCAAACACTCCATTTTACAGCAAGTGATTTTGAACCTTAGGAACTGGTGACCCCATGGCAGGATATTCTGGAACAAATGGTTGGACCACTTTTGCTGCCAGATGAACCTCAAGATCAAGTGGAGGAAATGGATGGTGGAGACAACAGGGAACCTGAGTTGAGAAGGTCACATAGGCCAGTGAGACCAGCAGAAAGACTCACATATGAGACTCTGGAACAGCCGTCCTATCATCCTGTGAATGCTGAAGTGAAGCCTCTCTTATGCCCCACACTTGTGTCTGTAGCTCAGAACTTGATATGATTGAGCCATGTGATTATAACTGGTATTCTTTCGTACACTGAGCCTAATAGCACGTGAAATGTCAGTAGACATTTATTTAAGTGGGGGAGAGTGTAGATGGCTGGAAATAAATTATAAATAAAAAACAGACACTACATAACTTTCTTTTCATTGTTACTTCCTTTTCATTTTAACTTCTCAATTGGTTTAACTTAACTCAAAATGAGTAATGGCTGTTACCTATGTCTGCCAAAGAGGGCGTACGATATGCAAGTGATAGAGAGTAGCACTGCGCACCACAAGGAAAAATAAATCCTCCCATTGGGAAGTTTGCATCAGCTCAACGTGTATGCTCTTTACTCTATATCTCGGGTTAGTAAAAACATAACATTCAAGTGTACATTATAGTTCATCTAACTACAAGATAATAATAATAATACATTTTATTTAATGATGGCGCCTTTCATGACACTCAAGGACACCTTACAATAGTTAATAAATTAAAATCAGTCAAACAGATCTACATATATTCAAATACTTTCAGCCAGATAAAATATAAGACATACAGGGAGAAGAGAAAAGGAGGAGTCAGGAGTATGCTAATGTGAATAGGTGGGTTTTAAGCCGAGATTTGAAGGTAGATAGACAGTCAATATTGCAGATTTGAGTAGGAAGGGTATTCCAAAGAAACGGGGCAGAATAGCTAAAAGCTCTAGCTCCCACAGTAGACAATCGGACTGGAGGGAGAGTGAGCTGACCGGCTGACGAGGATGGGAGGGTACGAGCAGGACGTTATGTTTTAAGGAGATCAGCGATATAAGAGAGAGCAAGTCCATGTAGAGCTTTGAATGTAGTTAGTAGGATTTTATACTGGATCCGGTAGTTAACAGGGAGCCAGTGGAGCTCTTTAAGGACAGGGGTGATATGTTCAGTGATAGGAGACCTGGAGATAATCCTAGCTGCTGAGATGTCACTGATTATGTAATTGAACGTGGTACAAATGTGAAATGGATGTTGGAAGAGATATTAGTGTATTTAGAAAATAAGTGTTTAAGCTAATCTGTTATTGCTAGCAGCAGGGCACAGGAATATCACCTGAGACTAGTTAGACTATGCCAGTTAATGGACTAGGAACCTTTTGAGTATTAAAACTTCAAATATGTGAAGTGTTTTCATTCAACATAGCATTTGCTGGTTGTTTGTGCCTAAACGGACGTATCTTTGGGTTATTTCCAATCGGTAGAAAATGTTATTGTTATCCTGGATATTAAATATGGTACATGGCAGCAAATGTGGTCATTTTGTAAAAGGTGCCATTTAGAAACTACTTTCTATATTGTCACAGTACAGCCCCTGACCCCTCCCCTTTGGGCGTGTGTTTATGTTGTCTACGTCTAGACGTCTGCGTCTGTGGATCTTCGTGGGTGTGGTTGTGCCCGAGTGTGTTCATCAATCTCACCTGTGGCTCGTGTCGTGATCACTCGGGGCTTATGTGGTTTGTCTATTTAATATGCGTTCGCGCAGTGTCCCATGCTCGTCTTTGTTTGAGTTATTCACATTTACATGTGTAAGTGTTATACGTGCACTGTCTGCGCTATTTGGTGTAGTAATAAAGTGACGTTAGCGTGTGCAAGGTCGGACTCGTGCCTCGTCCTTCTATCAACATATCTATATATATTATTTCATGGTTCGTGGTGTAGAAAATGTAAATTTTTTAAAGGTTAAGATCAAAATTGAAATGTTATAAATAGATTTTATGTTAAGAATATTAAAGAAAATATGAATCCAGCTAAAACAATATGTTACATGGGAAACTCAACACATGATTAGAGAAGTTATTAATTTTATTTTGTGTGTTGTGGATATAATGACTCTTATAGCTTATAGGAGCTGTGACCATGATGTTACTGGACTGAACTGAGGCCATCTAGTCAGAATGGACATTTAGATGATCATTAGGCATTGAGAGTGTGAAGTCATGAGGAAGAATATATCCTCCCATTGGGAAGTTTACATCAGCTCAACGTGTGTGCTCTTTACTCTTTATCTCAGGTACCCACTGAGCTGAGTCTCGGAGGGGCAACAGGCGTGAGATTGAAGGAAGGGCCTGCTGAATTCAGACAGGAAGCAAGAACCAATAACAGCAGCTTTAAAGTCCTTCATAACAAACATTTAATAAAGTAATTTAATTGGTGTGGTCAGTGTTTCCTATAGCAAAATGATAAAAAATCCTCACTGAGCCAAGAGCTGTCAGACATTCCTTTTGATTTAGACAAAATAAGTGTGGTGTAATAAACAAGCTTTAGAATACTAGCACTGGTTATGTGCATCACTTTTGCCAGTCCATGAGCTTATATGCTAATTCTATGCAACACATGAGAAACCACTTCATACATACAACTAATAATGGTAAAGTGATACCTGTGATGCCTTATGTGATAACCTGGGCAATGCTAGGTTAGGTTGCCCAGTTAATCAACTTTGGTACAAGGTAAACACTACACAACAAATGGGTGATGTAATAATAGCAAAAAATATGTTACTTTAATTAGTATTTGAACATTTTAACAAATTCAAGGCCTTAGTTTCAAGTGCCAGATGTATCTTCAAATGTTCGTATCACTTGGCACAACACTATAAAAACTGTTCAGATACTTTAAATCTGACTATAAGTAGATGGTAATTTAAGGGCAGCTTACTCTAAACTGCTGAACACTACCTCCTGACTTAAGGAATTCTGACTATTTCACACAAAACTGACCTGTTAAGAGTTAACAGAGCGATAACATCTGACTCCAACTGCTCTGTTCATTTTTATCAATTTTTTGTTGAATAATGTCTCTTTGTTTTGTTGTTTTATTTATTATTATTGTCATATTTTGTATTTTAGATTATACCACAGTTAGTTCCGACCCTACAATGTGATTGGCTGAGAGGCGATCTAGGAGTGCCAATATTACACGTTATAGCACTGTAACCGAAGCTCTTCATGTATTACTCCGCCACATACAGGTAACCTAGCAACGAAGCGGCGTTTACAAGCCAAACAGCGCAACTACAAACAAGCAGCAACATTATCAAAATGAATTACACGGATTTAATTAAATCTATTGGCGAAAGCATTTGTTTCTATCTGAAACTGGAGGATGAAGCTATAAATGACCAGCCTGATTCCTCCAATGAGCCAAGGTTTGTCACGCTTACAAACAATGATTTGGATGAGCTGGAAATACAGAGAAACGAAGTTAATACCGTAAAACAAACGTCCTGAGCTCTTAATGTATTTACATCCTGGTTAAAGAGCAACAACATTGCAGTCGATTTTAGTATTATCAACAAAAATGAAATGAATCAGCTTTTACGACGTTTTTATGGATCCGTCAGAAACGTGAAGGGAGAGTTATATGGCATCAGCAGCTTCGTTGGTTTAAGAGCTGGACTGAACAGACACCTGAACGAACCTCCAATCAGCCATGGATGGTCAATAATTGTTGTACTTTATTTTTAATAAATACAATTTTATCAACAGTTTTTGTGTATATTTAGCTCTATAATATTTTTTGGGTAAGCCTGTTCCAGTGTTGTGTAAGTTTAGCAGCGAGCCATTGAATGGAACTATTTTAACTGGCGGAGTGTTTTTAACCAAACAGGTCGTATTTTCTCGTCCTCTTTAACTCAAAATCTTTCAATAAACAGCGATAATTGAACTGTGGTATAATCGCAATAATACACTCTAGGTTCGTGCTATAAGCCTCGTGCCTACGACCGCAGCACAGCAGTGCCAATATTACACGTTATAGCACAAACCTTGAGTGTATTATTGTGTAATTATGTAAGGTAACCTTCAGTGTCCAAATGCAATTTGTAATTCCAAATGTACAAATGTAAACATTTCTATTCTTTTGATGTTATTAGTATTATAAATTCCATTCAGAGAACAATGTACTACACTAATACGATTCTGTAAGGAATGCCACCTGATCTTCCCTAACCAGCCTCACCTGCCCCTCATTACCACGCCCCCTTTCAGTCACACTTATACACCTTCCCCAGCACGTCTCAGTCGCGAAGTATTGCCGACTCATGCCGCGTACCAAGCCTTTCTATATCCTGTCTGCTCTCCTGTGTTCTGACCCTCGCTTACGTCCCCGACCTTGTCTCCTGCCTAGTCCCTCTGTACCTCCTGACTTCTGCTCCCCCGGTATGACCCTGGACCATCCTGACCACGCCAAGAAAACGCTGTTACTTATCCTAGTACTCGTGATTCCCCTGCCTGTTTCTGTGCCAGCGTCTCATTTCAATAAAAGCGGTGTTCTTCCGCATTTGGATCCCTCTCTGCCTGGTCAATTCGTAACAGATTCCTGCAAATGAGCAGTAATTAGCATTCATTAGTCTTGTTTGGTGATTCTTGAATTTATTTTAGGCTGTTTATGTATTTCAAGACTTTACTGTGATTTACTCTGTTTATGTATTTCAAGACTTTACTGTGATTTACTCTTTTTATGTATTTCAAGACTTTACTGTGATTTACTCTGTTTATGTATTTCAAGACTTTACTGTGATTTACTCTTTTTATGTATTTCAAGACTTTACTGTGATTTACTCTGTTTATGTATTTCAAGACTTTACTGTGATTTACTCTTTTTATGTATTTCAAGACTTTACTGTGATTTACTCTGTTTATGTATTTCAAGACTTTACTGTGATTTACTTTTTACTGTGATTTACTCTTACTCACACCAGCATTTTTCTCCAATTACATGTGGTGCAACATCTGAAAGCAAAACAAGCCAGACACAGAAAAGGGCCGTGGTAAGAGTAGTGAGGAGCGTCCTTCACTCCTCTCCTGCCTAAAGAGGCCCTTCAGGGACGTTAGAAGAATGAACTGCAGCTCTAATCATGTTACCTGGAAGGTCTGCATGGGGCTCCTCAATTCATTCCTTCAGGAGCATGATCAATATGGCATATGAGCCTGCTGTCTGCTAAGCCTGATAGAGGAAGCCTTGTGCATGTGTGTGTGTTTGCATGTATGGATGTTTGTTAGTGCATGCACATGTGCACCTTCTAACTTATTCAAGGTGACCAGTGTGAAATTAAATTGAAAGACATAATCTAAAAAAAAAATCCGGAAATCACAATGTATGATTTTTAAATAATTTATTTATTATTATTATTTAAGTATTTGAACATCTGCGAAAATTAATGTTAATATTTGGTACAGTGGCCTTTGTTTGCAATTACAGAGGTCAAACCTTTCCTGTAGTTTTTCACCAGGTTTGCATACACTACAGCAGGGATTTTGGTCCATTCTTCCACACAGATCTTCTCCAGATCAGCCAGGTTTCTGGGCTGTTGCTGAGAAAAACGAATTTGAGCTCCCTCCAAAGGTTTTCTATAGGGTTTAGGTCTGGAGACTGGCTAGACCACTCCAGAACCTTGATATGCTGCTTACGGAGCCTCTCCTTGGTTATTCTGGCTGTGTGCTTTGGGTCATTGTCATGTTGAAAGACCCAACCACAACCCATCTTCAATGCTCTAACTGAGGAAAGGAGATTGTTCTACAGAATCTCGCAATACATGGCCCCAGTCATCCTCAGTCAGTTTTCACTTCTCGTTGGTCTCGTGCTACGGTGCTGGTGTTTAGTCACCATTATCTCTTGCTCTCTCTTGATCCCTTTACTTATTCAAGTATTACCTTCTGCGCTGCTTCTGGGCCTCCCTCAAGTTTTCCTCCCACTGTTATTTTCCTGTCCTGTTCTGCTTTTGTTTTGTTTGTTGTTTGTTTTTTGTTTTGCTCTGCTTACTACGAGCCTGCCTCTCTCGCTGTTCTATGGCTTTGGTTGTCTGCATTTTAGTTTGGGCCGGCACTTGGGTCCACGCCTCTCTCGTTAAACCACATGGTGGTTTCATTTACTGAACTCCACCACGTCACAGTCTTGGTGTATTACCCACAGTATCCTTTGGAAACAGTGGTGTCAGCTCTCTTCAGGTCATTGTCCAGCTCCTCCCGTGTAGTTCTGGGCTGGATCCTCACCTTTCTTAGGATCATTGCTACACCACGAGGTGAGAGCTTGCATGGAGCCCCAGTCTGAGTGAGATTGACAGTCATGTTTAGCTTCTACCATTTTCTAATAACGTTTTATTCTATTTTCTCCAACAGTAGATATATATATATATATATATATTTACCAAGCTGCTTGGCAGTTTCCCGGAGCCCTTTCCAGCTTTGTTGAGGTCTACAATTTTATCTTTGGTGTCTTTGGACAGCTTTTTGGTCTTAGCCATGTTAGTAGTTGGAATCCTACTGATTGTGTGGGGTGGACAGGTGTCTTTATGCAGCCTCAAACAGGTGCTTCTAATTTAGAATAAGTGGAGTGGGGGTGGGTTTTTAGAGGTGGACTAACAGGTCTTTGAGGGCCAGATTTTTGCTGATTCGGCAGGTGTTCAAATATTTATTTGCAGCAGTAACACACAAATTATTAAAAAATCATACATTGGTGATTTCTGGACATTGTTTCTTCGATTGTCCCTCACAGTGGACATGCACCCAAGATGAAAATCTCAGACCCCTCCTTGATTTATAAGTGGGAGAACTTGCAAAGTCACTGGGTGTTCAAATACTTATGTTCCTCACTGTATGCATTTGGATCTTGCCAGCTTGGTATTGTATGTATGTGTGTAAAAATATGAATTTTATGTTGCATGTTTTGTTTGTTGTTCTTACATGTTTATTGCAGAAAAGGCTGGACAGTCAAGAAAACCACTAGGTTCTGTTTTTCTGTGTTCAGCTCTAACGTGAAGTCAGTAGTTTTTTTTTGTCTTTCTCTGTGTACAACAGTCCAGATATCTATAGAGGATTTGATATTTTCACTTGGCTTGTTTGCCTAAGATGTTTGAAAATAGAATCTTTATATTTATGCCATTACTAACATTGTATTCGCTTTTCATTTTCACGCCTTTTCCAGGGAAATCAGAAAATCAGAAAAAGGTCTTCACTCTCTATATCGACAATAAAAGTGCACTGGCATTTATGCAAGCTGCAATATTTTCATTATTGCCGTCACATTAGTATAGTGATGCTATACGGTCACTATACACCCTGCCAACCTAAAAGCAGGACGTTTACTTTCCTTGGTTTATTACTTCTGAGTGAGTGTTGTCCAGTCAGGATGTGTTCTGTGGCTCACAGACCGATGAGCAGAAGCTCACCTTGCATGCTGCAGCAGGACTGAGTCTCAGCAGCACAAATGCAACCAGAAGTGGACATGTGTATGTACAAATGTGAAAACTCACATTTGCATGTAGATGAATGCACTCATACTGAATCATATGCATGTGCACTCTCCAGCGTACACACACACACACACACACACACACACACACACACACACACACAGTCTCTCCCCTTGTCTCGCTCCCCTCTAACACCCAACCCCCAGCACCTCGGGCTCTGAAAACTCATGTGTGAGATAAAGAACGGAAGACAGACACACACACATACATACATACACACACACACACACACACACACACACACACACACACACACACACAGAGCAGGAGAGAGTGAGAACACATGGTGTGACCACGCAGGAGGCTGGTGAGGAGAGAGGAAAAGGGGGAGGGGAGGCAGGGAGACAGTGACACGTGAGGACAATGGTGGAAAAACTCAGAAAATGGAGGTGAAGAAAGAGATCTGTCACGAAGCACAAACATGGAGAACAACAGACGTTATCCCATCAACACAGACACCATGTACCAGCTCCCATATGAACATACACTCACACGTGTGCACACACACTCAAAGTCATTAACCCTTACACCATGAAGCTTAGATACTGTACCTCTGAAGACCATGATATTTAGGTACACAGAGATATTGCATGAAAGGGAATTTGAACTTGTGTTTGTGTGTATGTTTGTGTGAAACAAGAAATACAAATTTGGTATTTCTTCAGTACAAACAAATCATCGGATTGTTTTCAGACTCTAGGTTACACCCATGTTCGACACTATAACTAGTAAATATGTCATAAAGCTTAATGAGCATTTGTGTCACGCACATGCCCTCGTTAAATAAGCCTCACCAGATGTATATATAAACCTATCCACAACCCCAGTGTACCAGCCATATCACAATTACCTTAAAGCTCTTCACATACCCACAATACACATGGTCTCAGTCTTATCCCTATTGCAGTAAATTACTTACTTTGTCAAAGTCCACCACACCATTCTGCACTATAATCACACATAATTGGTACAAAGTGTACATAAAATCACATTCACACTACACAACACCACAAGCACTCTATAAAGGTTGTGCACATATGGAGCAGCAACCTAGTCACTTACTGTGGAGATCAAGGATAAAAGTTGTAGTTGCAAAATAGTGACACCCTGAAACTACTTTACTTGAATGTCTTTGAAACTTGTTGCAATTGGTGCTGCCAAGTGCCAGTTTAATGATTAATTAATCTTAATTTTTCTTCACTGCAACAGACCCTTTCCAAGGTCAACCACTCTATCCGTGTCTTACATTGTTGAGAACAAAGAAGGAACAATTATTCTACAAATGATACAGTTAAAAAGCTTCATAGTACAAAACATTTACTGACTTTATTTCCTTCACTTGACCATGACCTTGACTTTTTCTCTACTTATTATTGAAAAGTACAACTTTCATCACAGCCATGGCAGCTACTTCAGGAGCGTGTCCCGTGTACTTTTGGGAAAGAGCACAGTGTGAGCATGCACCACTCATGTCTCGCTCTGAAATAACACCTGTGAGACAACCAACCAGATGTACCGGTGTAGGAGAAATTGTTTGAATGTCAGAATGAATCTGCAAGACCATATTGGTTCAATAGCTTCATACCTACACACACCCAATTTGAGATGCTGTATTTTTCACTTGCTTTTTCCTGACTCTTATTTGCAAAGAATATCTTTATAGTTAAATCTTTTGGGCAAGGCTGGACTGAAATCATCTATCTGTGATAGTCCATCCTAAAGCTTAAATATATCCAGTCACCATAGTATCCTAGTTTATCTTTGAAGTGAAAATAAATAGTTTGTTGTTATTTTAGTGAATCATTTTGCACATTAAAATTAACATCGTTAACCAAAATATGAGTAAGAAAAGTAATGCCAAGTAGGAAATTGAATTATTTTGTTGTTTGCACTGTTTGAATGTTTTGGAGAATATAAATGAAAGTAGGCCTATACAGAATTTCTAGCATATTAGCAGCTGGTAGGATGATCAGTCATTCCTGGAGTTGTGATGAGTTTCCACATTAAACCCTCACAGTTAAACATCGCCTTCACTTTTTATCAGTCCTGTAAAATCTGGCACAATCCTGACAGGGGGGAGTACACAATCCATTATAGGATGCTGTGGTTGGAGTTCATTCATTATGGATGAGGAACAGAAGACATGGAGAAAATGTCTGTCCATGGGAGCAGTTGTTAAAGCTGAACTTTTCAAGCAAAATTGACTACAGTAGTCTAGATCTAGGAAAATAGTTTTTACACCATGTCATTTTAGTACATATTTGATTGTATGTTTAGCATACACAGTACACATACAACTGTGCATCTAACACTTACAGAAGGAAAATTTAATATAATTAATGAACAGCTCACATTAAGGACAAATTTTGTGGACAAATTAAATAAGTTGACTAGAAGGTCTTTGGATATTCTTATAAAGATAAGCAAAATCTGAAGATATCTTCATGCTGTATTCCCAACATGGGAATTACAAAGATGCAACATACTTTAAATACTGTAAAAAAAAAATAAGAACGCGAGGACAAAACAGACCGAAGACTACATTTAGATTATATAACAGATTATATAACAGTCAAGATGCAGAGCCCACAAGCCACTTAATCATTGATGGATATGCAGCCTGGATAAAATTCTGTAAATTCTGGAGAATCTATTTGGTTCTGGAATAAAGAAACATTGGGAGGGTTGATTCAGTCTCTGACCTTGAAAGCTGGACCAAGGCCACCAAACCAAATGTACACACACTCATACTCTCCAGTTGCAGACTAATTATACTAATACTGCCAATTATTAATGAGAGCAATAATAATTAGTACTTGTACTAAGAATCACAAACATATGGTTTTTTGAGCTATTGCTGGTAGCAAAATGTGAAAAGTATAATTTTTTACCTTTACAGTATAGCAGAACTGTGAATGAAACACCACCACAATTTTATGGTGATTGGCCGCAATTATTATGTTGTGCAAACTGTTGTTTAAATTGATATAACTTAATGTATGTGCTATTCATTAGTAAGGCCTTTTCAGAAATACTGTCAAGGACACTGAAATTTCTGTCATATAAAAGAAGAACATTTAAAAAGACAGATTTTTAATATCCCTTTTTAAACTCATCCTGTGATGCAATTCTGTAAACTCCAGCCTTAATTTACCCATATTTCCTTCCCTATGATCTCCCTTGCTTGCTTTGTCAAACATAATTACATATCAAGTTAATAATGTTTCCATTCATTTAAATCTAGGCAAAAGTTGAAATGCCATGCAACACCAAGCAATTCAATTTACAGCACACCACATACACCTGCACGTGTTAAACTGCAGTACACAGCACTCTAGTTGTTATGCAAATGACATGGTAAAATATGGATATCTATTTTTGGAAACAATCACTTATACATATAGTGAAGAATGGAGTCTGTACTATAGGCACTCTGTCTATGTGATGCATGTAAAACAAAATCAGCAAGCATGGCCTTTTTACCCAAGCAATAACGGACTGAACAAGCAGACTAAAATTAAACCTTTCCCATTTTCACATGTACATATCCCAATTACAGAATCTAGTTGCCAGGGTTACAAATAATTACATAAACAGCCAGAATGAGTAATACTTCATAACACCCAGGACCCTGACACACTGGTATCGTCTTCTCTCTCTCTCTCTCTCTCTCTCTCTCTCTCTCTCTCTCTCTCTCTCTCTCTCTCTCTCTCTCTCCTCTCTCTCTCTCTCTCTCTCTCTCTCTCTCTCTCTCTCTCTCCTCTCCTCTCTCTCTCTCTCTCTCTCTCTCTCTCTCTCTCTCTCTCTCTCTCTCTCTCTCTCTCTCTCTGTGTGTGTGTTTCTCTCAATCTCTCTTGCGCTTTCTGTTGTGTTGGAATCAAGGCAGTTTGTTCCAGAGAGTCTGAGATGGCAGAGATGGCTGGGTATCAAACAGAGCCCCACGCTGCAGCGCTGAGATACCTCCTCCCAGCCGTCTGGAGTTCACACACTCACACACTTGCCGCATTCAAACTTTGATCTCAGAAGGGTCATCAAATCCATCCCCTCCCACCCCCTCTTGATTCCTCCATCAATGCGACCCAACCCTCATAATCACAAAAAGGGTCAGTGCAGGGTCACAGCACAACGCCGTCCAGCAACAGGCCACAGGAAGCAGCCAATCAAATGCATCAAATCAAAAACAGCACTGAAATATTTTGGTCAAGAATATATATTTTATATTGGTATAGATGAATGATACATCAGTGTCAAGCAGCCCTTTGTTTGAGTATATGCTCAACTTTGTTAGCATACCATGTATCAGCAGCAACATTTACTTTAGAGTCCTGTCATGCAAGTATAAGTACTAAGTACTAAGTACTAATAAGTACAAAATTTTACTGGGTATAATCAAACTTATCAGTCATAACTAGAGTGAATTAAGAATGGACTTTCTTTTTCTTCATTCTACTCAAATTGCAAACTGATGTCCAGATACTACAAACTACATGTATAGTATAAAGGTTTGTACACAATGAAACTACATGTAAAATATGAAAAGCATTTATAAGGATTTTGAATGCAATAAACTGCATCACTGAACCAAGCTTTATAATATATAGAGTAATATTATTGATTCAAATATAACCACTGTAATATGCCATGTATGCCAATCTGTCATGACAAGACGTTTCTTTCTGATAAACACATGCAAATGGCAAATTCAGATTGAGTCATAGCAAAATCTGCAACAGTCTAAGATGCTTGTAAAGTGCATATAAAACCCTAAGAGACGAATCCTAAGATGAACCTGCAGACACACAAACACACCAATAACCCTGACCAGGCTGGTGAAGACGCGCCCACCACAATAAACACAGAAACACAGCTACACATGTAAACAGGCAGTGTGAGTAATATTTACAGACACAAATATAATAGTCTCTCTCACACACACACACACACACACACACACACACACACACACACACACACACACACACACACACACACACACAATCATGGCCAGAACATAGTCATAAAAGAAGAAATTTTTTGTGGATTGTAAATATTAGGACAGTCTGAGCTGATTCTGTATTAGCTGTAATTATAATGCATTTGGATATCTGTACCTGTTTATCTCAATGCAATAGGATCACTACATGCAGCAGTAGAATCATTTAATGTTTTTCTGGGTGAATTACCACATGCAACGTAAAGGTAAATGCACACCATCCTGCTCCCTTCTTCTAGAGTGAGGTATTAACTTCTACTGCTGTTATTTGCACCGAAAGGGCCAAGGCATTGTGGGTATTATCCCTACCTCTCTGAGTGATGGGATGAGGATGGAGGGATGTGGGACAGATGGGTAGACGACTACCCTACCGTCGTAGGATATAACCACAGCAACCACAGCATTTGGGAGGTGGCGCTGTACAGGAGGAGCGAGTTGGGGTGGTACCACAAACCACACTACACTACACTACACCACGCCACACCACACCACACCACACTACTCCACGCCACACTACACTACACCACGCCATGCCACACTACACTACACTACTCCACGCCACACCTCACTACTCCACGCCACACTACACTACACCACGCCATGCCACACTACACTACACTACACTACACTACACCACTCCACGCCACACTACACTACACCACACTACACCACACCATGCCACACTACACCACACCACGCCACACCACACTACACCACGCCACACTACACTACACCACACTACACCACTCCACACTACACCACACCACGCCACGCCACACTACACCACACCACACTACACTACACTACACCACGCCACACTACACCACGCCACACTACATCACGCCACGCCACACCACACTACACTACACCACACCACACCACACTACGCCACGCCACACCACACTACACCACGCCACACCACACCACACCTCACTACACTACACCACGCCACACTACACCTCACTACACTACACCACGCCACACTACACCTCACTACACTACACTACACTACACCACACCACGCCACACTACACTACACCACACCACGCCACACACCACATTACACTACACCACGCCACACCACACTACACTACACCACACCACGCCACACTACACCACACTACACTACGCCACACTACACTACACACCACACCACACTACACACCACACTACACTACACCACAATACACCACACCCCACTATGCCACACCACACTACACCACACTACACTACACCACGCCACACTACACTACACCACACCACGCCACACTACACCACACTACACTACGCCACACTACACTACACCACTCCACCACACCACACTACACCATGCCACACCACACTACACCTCACTACACTACACCACGCCACACCACACTACACTACACCACACACCACACTACACTACACCACGCCACACTACACTACACCACACTACACCACGCCACGCCACACTACACTATGCCACACTACACTACACCACACTATGCCACGCCACACCACACTACACCACGCCATGCCACACCACACTACACCACACTACACTACACCACACCACGCTACACCACACCACGCTACACTACACCACGCTACACCACACTACGCCACACCACACTACACTACACCACGCTACACCACGCCACACTACACCACACCACACTACACTACACACCACACCACACTACATCACAACTACACTACACCACACCACACTACACTATGCCACACTACACCACACACCACACTACACCACACTACACTACACTACACCACACTACACTATGCCACACCACACCACACCACACTACACCACGCCATGCCACACCACACTACACCACACTACACCACGCTACACTACACTACGCCACACTACACTACACTACACTACGCCACACTACACCACACTACACCATGCCACACTACACTACACCACACTACACTACACCACACTACACTACACACCACACCACACTACACCACACCACACTACACCATGCCACACTACACTACACCACACCACACTACATCACGCCACTCTACACTATGCCACTCCACACTACACCACTCCACTCCACGCTACACCACACCACACTACACCATACCACACACATGCACAAACACACATGGGCACGCTTGCATACGTGCACACCCAGACGGTCATCTGTGAAGCTCTGTCTCCAGCTGTGGCCTGGTGGCCGAGGTGACTGCGTGATAGCGCCACTCACACCATTGCACATGTGCTATCATGAGGAGTGAAGGAATGGCAGAACAATAATGCGCACATGAATAAATGCACGTGCATGCTCACTCACACACTACACACACTCGCACACTGCACACACACACACACTACACACACACACTACACACACTCGCACACTGCACACACACACACTACACACACACACTCGCACACTGCACACACACACACACTACACACACTCACACACTACACACACTCGCACACTGCACACACACACACACTACACACACACACTACACACACTCGCACACTGCACACACACACACACTACACAAACACACTACACACACTCGCACACTGCACATACACACACACACACTACACAAACACACTACACACACTCGCACACTGCACACACACACACACACACACACTACACAAACACACACACTGCACACACACACACTACACAAACACACACTACACACACTCGCACACTGCACACACACACACACACTCGCACACTGCACACACACTACACACACACACACACTCGCACACACACAACACACACACACTCGCACACACACAACACACACTACACACATATGCTCTGGCTTCCCTACCTCTAGGCCCTAGACACTTTCCCAGTGTGGTCCCCCCGAGACAGGGTAATCCTAGAAGACAGAAAAACAAGTACTATGGATATGAGTGGAGACAAAAAAGAAGAGCAGAAGGCAGCAGAAGAGCTGAAAGCAGAGAAGAGAAAGAAATATCCACCTTTGGAACAAATTTTTCAAGCGAGAAATACTGACTGATGATGTGCGGAGAGAAAAATTGGGAATTGAGAGTAAAAGGAAGAATACAGAGAAAGTGAAAGAAAAACAAAAAATGCACTTTTCAGGGTATAGGATAAAAGGGATGGGATGACGAACGAGACTGAATTAAATAGAGAGTTAATAAAATAACCAAAACATGATCATCAATCAAGGAAAAGAGGGATGAGTTTGCTCCTCTCACCAGTCCAGGAAGAGAGGGATGAGTCTGCTCTTCTCTTCTTCCCGCTCTCGTTTTTCCCTCTTTTTCCATGTGCTTCTTCCTTGGTCTTCTCTGTCTACTATCCAGATTTCTCCTCTCTTCCTCTGTCCTCCAGCACTCCAGTGTCTGTGCCCCCATTTCTCCTCTCTCCCTCTTTCCCGGTCCATCCTTTCCGCCTGTCTGCCTCATCTGGCCAGTCACCAGGGTCTACCCACTGTCCCCTCACCTATCAACGACGTGCGTATGACCCGTGAAGATTTCCGAACAGCTGCGATTCTGATGAGAGGCGGGGAGAAAAAAATTGTGGGGGATATTTCGAATTTAGTGAGAAGAGAGCTGGAGCAGCTAGTCGGTGAACAGAAAAGTCAGTCAGGTCAGAGGCAGAGTAAAAAAAAGCTGGTCTCAGGCCTGGTTTTTCAGGGCGGCGCGAGGGGGAACCACACTGAGGCAGCGCGTGTTTCTTTCGGTCCAAGAGGGCGGAATGCGGGGCGACGCTGCCAGGCGGGGAGAGACGCGACGAAAAGCCCAAAAGCCCAGAGGACTGCTCTGACTGTGGTCACCAAAGAGAGGGAGAGAGAGAGAGAGAGAGAGAGAGAGACAGTCATGCATGAGAGAGGGAGACAGTAAGGGTGCATGCATGTGTGATCGAGTGTGAGTGCGTGAAGAGGTGGGAGGGAGAGAGAGAGAGAGAGAGAGAGAGAGAGAGAGAGAGAGAGAGAGAGTAATTGATAGAGAAAAAGAGGCTGGGGTTCACAGGAGGGAGGGATGGAGGAGGAGTGTGGTAAAGGGTAGAGTTAAAGGGAGGGGGCTGGAATACATTTTCTGTCCTTGCCTCTCCTTTGGAGTTCGATTTTCTTTTTCACCCCCCACACTGCCAAGCCCATTCCTGGGCAAATACCTTTGCCATCTGAGTGAGACAGGGCATAGAGAGAGAGAGAGAGAGAGAGAGAGAGAGAGAGAGAGAGAGAGAGAGAGAGAGAGAGAGAGAGAGAGAGAGAGAGAGAGAGAGAGAGATGAAGAACAGAGAAAGGGAAAGAAACAGCAGAAACATCTTCCAGCTCTAGGTTGTTCTTTGCTTTCTGTCTCTGACATCGTTCTATGCACATGCACTTGAACTCTAAATCCTGTCTGCCAGCCCCTCCCCCTCTGACCCCCCCACCTTCTTTCTCTCTCTCTCTCTCTCTCTCTCTCTCTCAGATAGAGGCTTGAATAATGCTTGCAGGCTGTAAGTGAGAAGAGCATGAGGGAGGGAAGAGAAGGGGGACAAAAAGGGGAGAGAGATGTGGAGTAGGGGGGAGGGGCAGACTGTATGCTGAGTGTGTGTGTGTGTGTGTGTGTGTGTGTGTGTGTGTGAGTGAGAGAGAGAGAGAGAGAGAGAGAGAGAGAGAGAGAGAGAGAGCAAGGAGGACACAGAAAGCTCTGTACAGGACCATATGTCCAGTGAGAACCTTACTGTATATGTTTGATTCTATAAACGGGAAACTCAGACCTTATGTAATTTTTAATCAATGGAAATGTTCTTCCTCTAATTTAAACCAGACATAGTTTTCACATTGGTTTTCAAACAATAAAAGTCATTTTTTCAAACAATAAATGACTTGTAATTCAGTAAATGAAATACCAAGTGTCAGATTACTTCAGGTATGGGGATTTTGCATGAACAAAACATTAATTCATACACAGCACAAAAGAACAATTTGTGAATGTTTGTATTATTTTTTTTTTTGGCAACATGAAAAAACAATATTATCTAAAGATGACAATGCCGTACTGCTGTAAACATTTAAAAGATACACATCCTGGTTATACTTTTTTTCTACTAAATTTGAACATTTGGTCAAATTCAAGGAATAAAAATAATAATAAAACATTTTATTTCAAGTCACTCAAGGACACTGAACAGTAAAATATAAATCAGTCAATGATAAAAATAGAAAATAAAAATACAGTAAATGTTGTCTTGGTCCTCGTGAGGTTTCTTCCTAATCCCCACCATCATAGGGAGTTTTTCCATGCCCTTTGGCTTGCTCAGTAGGGATCTGGACCCATACAATTGTAAAGCTGCATTGTGACAACATGTGTTATGAAAAGCGCTATATAAATAATTTTCACTTTGACTTTAAAAGTAAAAATAAATAATTCTGTCTCTCACCCATAAGCCAGCTGAAACATGAGTTTTTACCCTAGCTTTAAGAATGGCTAACGTCAAACAAGCACGCAGCTCATAGGGCAAGAGATTCCATAATTTTGGTCAAGCATCACTAAAGGCCCTATCACCAACAGTACGCAGCTTAGAGGGGGAATTTTGAGCAGGAGTAAATCTGAGGAATGGAGAAAGCGTGATGGACAATATAACTCAAGGAGGCTACTGATGTAAGTTGGAGCGAGGCTATTCAGAGACTTCAACAGCAGCACCAACAGCTTAAACTGGACCCCATGTTGCACTGGAAGCCAGTGTAGATCTCTCAAAGCAAGGCTGATATGCCTCCAAGATCTGGTTCTAGTCAAGACCATTGTAGGTCAATTTTGTACATACTGTAACCTGTTAAGAACCCGGGAAGGGAGATCATACAACACAGCATTACAGTAGTCAATCCTAGATGTAACAAAGGCATGAATCACTCTCTGTGCAGCAGCAGAGGAGAGAAAAGGGTGGATCTTAGCAGTGGTCTTTAGATGAAAATAGGCTGTCTTGCATACATTTTGAATATGAGCCTGAACGGATAGTGTGGAGTCAAAGATAACGCCTAGATTAGGAATCTCAGTGGACGAGGAAACAACATAACCTGGGTTAGACACAACTTGGTTACAACTTGGTATCTTTTTAATTGTAGCTGGAGAAGCAACTTTTAAAAAAGGGTTCTGTCCCTGGCTTGGACACCCAGAAGATTACAGTACAGTTCTCTGTCCTAACAATGACTAATGGCAAGATGGCAGTGCTGGTGCCAAAAAATCTTGAAGGGTTCTGTGGTTTTCCAACATACAAAAAAGTTTTCATCCAGAAAAATTACTTCTATTCTGGCCCCATAATCCTTCTTGTCTGGAACCAATGGATTCCTGACACATGTAGCAGAAGGGCCGGGACCTGGGTCCCTGAAGAATCACAGCAGAAACAGCAGCAAGGAATCCTCAATGCTCCTGAAATAGCTCACAACATACACAGTATTTTAAACAGTTAAGATATACGCTCAAAGAAAGAAGCAACATTTTCAATAGTGTGTGTTATAATGTGTCTTGTAATGATTTCTTCCAATAGTAATGCAGGTCCTTTCTTAAAATGTTCCCTAATTCACAGAAACTAGCAACAACTCCACAATAACTACCAAGTTAAATGCATGACTAGAATACTTAAATATGATTGCCGTTATTAGGCTAACCATATAGGAACCTTACATATAGGGTTGCAATGGTATGAGATTTTCACGGTATGATAACCGTCTCAGAAAATACCGCGGCATCATGGTTATCACGGTATGTTACATATATTATTAAAAGATACAATGACCCTTAAAGAAATTACAAAAAAAGTGGTTTTTTTGTTCTATTTATTGTAGAAACCTGGAGCTATTGTATACAAGATGTCTCCTTTAAAAAAAAGCTGTACACGTGTTTAATACTGCAAAATTAGAGAAACCTAAATCATGGATTTCAGTACAATTATTTAAGTTTAAATTATTTAATATCTGATAAACTGAGCCTGAGTCTGGTTTTAACATATGAAAAACAGGCATGTCAGAATTTGAAAATGAACTCACGTAAATTAATTGCGTCTTTCACATCCAGTGAAAGCAAGGACCTTAAAAAGCTATTTTTATACTTCCGCGAGTGACCGTAGCACACGACTCCGCACACCTCGTGCGAACGGCGGAGGCGTTTATACTTGCCGCGTTACATTCTTTGCAGTGTTGTCCGAAACGATATGTAGTAGTATAAAGAAACACCCCTCAAAAACAGGGGAAGGAACATTTACCTCATGAATTTTAATGTTGCTTTGTGTTTCAGGTTTGAAAAGTGCTGGAATTTAGGCAAAAATACTTGAAAATGCTTGAAATTGTAACTACTTGGTTTCACAACAAATAGCTATCTGACTGAACAGTTCTCTTGTATTACGTTAACAAATACAAGCCTCTTGTAATTCCAGGACAAAACATGAGAGAACGTGAAGACGTTAAGATTGGGATCCCGCCCGCTCCTGCTTGTTTTAGTACCGCTCCCGCCCGCACCGGCCAAAAAATCACTTGTTTTAATCCCGCATCCGTTCTGTCGCCCACGCCTGCAATCCAAATATGAATTGAAATAATTAAATTTAGTACTTTAAATTTTCTTATGTATTTATTAAAACAGCAATATAGCGATGGATCGCGCTGTCCCATTTCTTACCACAGTCCAAACACATGCCGTCAGGTTGACGTACACCAACACTTTCTGACATCTATCACAACAAGCAAATGGTAGACGATTTCCATCTCCATTAATTACAATGGAATATGACCTCCATACATTAGACTTTCCTGTAGCTTAATTGTGGTGCATTCACCTGTTTTAATTGAATTTTCCACACACTTTCCACCTGGTTGACCGTCTACAGTCTCTGCCATTTCGGTATCAAAATGACGCACACTTCATGTTCACATGATCAGTTTCTTAGCCAATATTTTGAATTAGTTTATTGCTTACTTACTGAATGATAGTTGTTTTCGTCCTGTTCCTTATGCATGGAAATCATTGCGTTGTTATTATTATAATTTTCTAGACTATTTATGAATTTGCGGGATTTTTCTACATGTATATTGTAACGTATTGACCAGACAGAAAGTGACTTACAAGTGCTTTAATTCTACCTTATAAAGGTGTATGAACCCTGCAAACTAGTGATGGGCAAATGAAGCCTCATGAAGCAAAGAAGCTTTCCAACCCTTTGCTTTGCAAAAAGGTTCATTACTCGAGGCTTCATTCATCACTCACTAGTGACATCTGCTGGTGAAACTGTAACAGCCTCGTCATTCAGTTGGATCATACTTTCAACAATTTGTAAATGCAATATTGTCACAAAGTTTCAATCAAACGCATGTTTAGTAACAGGAGAATCAATTAAATCATGTTTTAATTATTAAAATGATTTGTAGCCAATCTAATCCTTGACCATCAGTGGTTGTGTTGGGTTTTCTTGTATGTCACATGGACTTATTTGACAATGAAGATATGTTGTACTTTACTATATTGGGAATTGAGTGATTGAGGCAGACTGAATATTTTGAGTTAGAAAATGATTAAAAAAAACAGAATGTGTTTAAAATAATTGCTTCTTGGGGGTTCTAGATCTGGTTTGGCAGTCATGGCCTGGTGGTTAGGGAAGGGGAAGTGGTTAGGGAACTGGTCTTGTAACCCGGAGGGTCGTGGGTTCGATCCCCAGACCTGAGGCCATGACTGAGGTGCCCCTTAACCCTCAATTGCTCACTTATATAAAAATGAGATAAAATGTAAGTCGCTCTGGATAAGGGCGTCTGCCAAATGTAAAATGTTTTTAACATTACAAATAAGGTTTGCCTCTTCCAATGGTTTTTAGTCTGTTTTTGATGTGTGAATCTGATATACATCCTGATCAAACAAAAAAGAATTTAGAACGTTCCAGATTTTAAATTTAACCACCTACTACAACCCACGAAGCAACAGGGTTCATAGCGCTTTTATTTTGAAAAACGATACGCAAAATGAAGCAATGACGTGGCCGATGTAATGCGAGGCCTCGTTTGTTGCTGATCACGTGATTTTGCTCAATATGACACAAGCTCCGAAGCGGGGCTTCATCGGACACGCCCCTTTTTACTCGGTACACGTCTCGAAGCCTCGCTTCAGATGTCCCATCACTACTGCAAACATGACTTTGTTCATTGCGCTGAGGCGCAGCGTGCGAAGTTACAAAATTCGAGAGGTGCACGACTCGCGCACGGAGAGAGCCACCACGATTACGTCATTTTCACCGCTTATTTTAGTTTAGCCTTTTTTTGTTAAAAAAGTGTTTCTGCCATTATCACCGCTGTGTGCTGAGTAGCTGAACCGGAGCGGAGTTGCGCATTCACGGATGAGTTTCTCCGCTGGTTTGCATTTTACCATTAATAAGCAAACGCACACGGTATGATAACCGTGCATTTTAATACCGTGTTATACCATGAAACCGGTTACCGCTGCAACCCTACTTAACTCCCCTACTTCAGTGAACCATAAGTAATTGGTCAATTTAACATACTCAAATTAATGTTTATTTGTTTTGCAAATCCTGATTGCAGTCACTGATTGCCTGTTTCCAACCCATAAAAATCACACCCTGGCCGTGATTCAGGGTGCCAGGCATATAATGCAACCATTTTTAATTGCTAATTGTTTTAGAGGATTTTAACTTTTGACAGTAAGTAGGTCCAGCAGAGAGATAAAGCTGTAGTCAGAGTAGTCTTTATGAGAGTGAAGTCTTTATGAGGGAGTAGTCTTTATCAGATAGTCTTTATGAGACAGTAGTCTTTATCAGAGAGTAGTCTTTATTGGAGAGTAGTCTTTATAGGAGAGTAGTCTTTATCTCTGTTCAAAAGACTTCCTGTATGTGGCCCCCTTACAGAAAGACGGGAGCAGCAGACTCTAGATGAAAATTCTACATCTATAAGCAATTGCAGACATTTTGTTTGGTTTCTTTGCAACTAATAACTCAATGACACACGTAGCCAGCAAACGAATTAGTAATACAGTGGTTCCCAAACTTTTTCTGCCGTGCCCCCCTTTAGTAGATGAGAATATTTTTGCACCCCCCCCCCCCCCCCCCCCCCCCCTCTTGACTAGGGATGCACCGATTGACGTTTTTCACTTCCGATACCGATTCAGATATCTGAGGCTTAGTATCGGCCGATACTGATCCGATACCAATCTGATCGACTGAATCGACTTAAAACATTTTTTTAAACACAGACATACTGAATTACAAGTTTATTGAAAACTCTGCACCAGTATAGCACACTTAAACACACATATAAATATGTAAAAACAACACAACTTGCATTTGTTCAGTCAGAGCAATTATGAATATAACATTGAATGTAAAATAAATAATACCAAAGAACATGAAACTTACAAAAACAATAGGTTCACAACTTTGGTCAAACATGAAAAAAATAAACTGCAAGAAACCTTTTAAATGGTTCAAGAATTCTAAATATAGTTAAAAATAAATAAGGAGATGAAATAAGAGAAACAGCAATACATATGTGGCTAGTTTGCAAGCGCAGACATCACGCAGAGCACAAAGCATGTAACGACCAGAAATATGTGTACTGTCTCTTTAAGGGAGCGAGTTGAGCGCGCGTATGGAATATTGTTGTTTTTTTAGCTTTCTGCCGTAGACCGACTGAGACCACTGCTCTTTATTTTATTTCTGTAAGTAACGCATTCAATGAGCTTTGGACAACTCACCAGTTCATGTATGAACAGTCAAGTAGTGCTGGAGCCCAGGTTTATTTTGGTCAACCAGGAAATAAACGGACTAAGTGGAATACCACCAGCGCGAGTACGAGTCAGTGATTCACCTCTCCTCTTAATATTGACACGTGCACATTTTACTTCAATCAATAAATCAATCAAATTTTATTTATATAGGGCTTTTTACAACAGTTGTTGTCACAAAGCAGCTTTACAAGTGCCGAGTCCTAGCCCCCAGTGAGCAAGCCAAGGGCGACACTTCCAAGCTCCGTGCCCCCCCTGCAATAGCTCCGCGCCCCACCTAGGTGGCGCGCCCCCCACTTTGGGAACCACTGTAGTAACATATACTGTATGTTTTAATGGTTTATGCAAATAGTATCAAATACCTAAGTTTTGCTTTAACCTTAAAATACTTGTTTAATTATATACTGGTGCTGGAGTAAAATCAACAATTTGTGCTTCTATCCAATTATATTTACACTGGAGGTATTCTAAAAAAACTAGTCTACCTCCTGGCCTCTGCTATTTGGGAAAATAACCATAAAACTATCAGTTATATGATCAAATGAGGGGAGAAGCTGATGAGCTTGTAAAGGGGGGACAGAAGCTGCAGACGGAATGTCGATAGTTCTTTAATATCTGGCTTCAGAAAGACAACCAAGCACAGCTCATGCTCAGATTAAAGACACAAAAGGAGTGTAGCACACTCGTAATATTTAGCAAGATATATGCAAAAGGCGTAAGAGTCACTTAGTCCAGGCGTAGGAAGAGCAGGCAGCAGATGACATCACGTGAAGGTCTCTCTCCTGAACAGCGCAGGTTGAATGCACAGCACGGACTGGTGGGATCTGTGGACTTATATGGTGTAAACTAAATGAGGAACAGGCGTGCGTGATAATCAGTAAGTGGGTGATTGTGGTCAAGGGAGTGAACCAGAGGCAGAGTGATGTGAAGTGTGTGACTCCCCTGGCCTGGCCTACTGGGGTCCAGTATTTGAGAGGGTCGGGACCCAGCTCCGCTCTTCCAGAACGTACCCATCCTAATTCACGAGGTACTGCAGGCTTTTCACCTGTATCCCCTCGGTCGGACACGTTGTCCTCTGGCAGCCGGAAGAGTAGGTCTGCTGTGTCCAAGGCCATTGGCAAGCCTGGTAGTGGCAGAAACGCACCATCTTCGAGAACCTGTCGACCACCACTAGGATAGTGGTTTTCCCCTCTGAAGTTAGCAGATCTGTGATGAAATCAACAGCCAGGTGAGCCCAAAGATGCTTATGTGTTGGAAAGGGGAGCAGCTTACCAGCAGGTAAAGTGCATAGGATTTTACTGTGTGCGCATTCTGTGCATGAGGCAACATGGTTGTTGATGCCATGAATTGTGCACTGTTAGGAGCTGAGCAGTTCGAGCTGTCCAAGGATGTCCCATCCCTAAGGAAGTGTGTGCCCAGCGTATCAACTCCCCACACTTCTTAATGGCACATATAACTTGTTAGCTTGACATTGTAGATGCGGGTTAGCGCACTGGATCGTGTGATCCAGATTCCAGTCCAGACTCCAGTGGACATAGCGAGGCGGTCATATTGCCAAGAGAGCGTGTCCACCCTCATGTTCTACGGTGAACTGGGAGAGTTAGGTAGCTGCAGAACAAGGGCTGTGGCAAACACTCTTTTCAGGTCCTGAAAAGCCTGTTCTGTTTCTTCATCCACATTTAAGACAGGATTTAAGGCAGGTCAGTAAGGGGACTAGCCAGGGTGCTCAGTGATGGGATGAAACGCCGGTAGGAATTGGCGAACCACAGGAACCGCTGGAGTGCTCAGGACTGCACAGACAATGAATATGTTGGTTCCGGGTCTTGGAATAAATCAGAATGTCATTGATGTGAGCGACAACAGACTTACCCATAAGACTTCATTAATGAATGCCTGAAATACTGAGGGTGCTGTGGCAATGCCGTATGGCAACTCTCTGTACTCATGCCTTGTGGTGGTGCTAAAGGTGGATTTCTAAGACATTTTTGAGCCTCTTGTACTAGTACATTTTAACTCTAGTTATCTCAAGTTGTACAAATAGGAAAATCAATCAATCAATCAATCAAATTTTATTTATATAGCGCTTTTTACAACAGTTGTTGTCACAAAGCAGCTTTACAAGTGCCGAGTCCTAGTCCCCAGTGAGCAAGCCAAAGGCGATAGTGGCAAGGAAAAACTAATGCATTAGTTAACATTAGTTAGTCAACACCACTTACTCTGCACTTCATATAAACACAGCATTAACTAATGCAACTCTTACATGTTTAATTAACGTTACTTAATTATTGTTATTGTGTTACTTCATGTGTTGTTCATGTTAACTAATGCATTAGTTAACGTTAGTTAGTCAACACCACTTACTCTGCACTTCACATAAACACAGCATTAACTAATGCACCTGTTACATGTTTACTTAACGGTACTTAATTATTGTTAATGTGTTACTTCCTGTGTTGTTCATGTTAACTAATGCATTAGTTAACGTTAGTAAGTAAAGGTTTAATGTAAAGTGTTACCGATCATTTCAAACCGACCTCAGTAAAATGATGATAATAATAATTATCAGCCCCGTCGACAGGGGGGGACAACCGGGTCTGTTGTCCCGGGCCCTAGGGCCAGGGGGGCCCATCAAAGAGCCCAGCAATTTATTTTTTATTTAAAGTCTATAATTTTTTTATAATCTTGAAATCTTTCATTAATATAAAATTATGTACTCATAATAAGCTCAATGTCTAAAATATATATGTTTTTTACCTATCTGCATATTTTCCATTAAGTGCATACACCCCCGCCTCCCTCTGAAAAATGGTTTGATCCAGCACCGACCGTAACCGGCTGGTACCCGCCCAACAGCGGGAAATACAGTGGTGGATAGTTAAAGTAAACAGGAATCTGTAGTGCAGAAAAGAAAGGAAAAACATTTACCTGACGAATTTTAAAGTTGCATTGTGTTCCAGGTTTGAAAAGTGCTGGAATTTAGGCTAAAGTACTTGAAAATGCTTGAAATTGTAACTACTTCGTTTCACAACAAATAGCTGTCTGACTGAACAGTTCTCGTGAAGACGTTAAGATTGGCCGTTTTGAAAATAAACAACCATTAAATAATGTGATAAAAAGCGAATTATTTCGAATCATTTCGAGTATATGTATAAATATTTAACTTAATTAAGTTTAACGTGCTGGGAAATATTGAACTGGACCTTGAAAGTGACGTACAAGTGCTTTAATTCCACCTTATAAAGGTGTATGAACCCTGCAAACACGACTTTGTTCCTTGCGCTGAAGCGCGGCGCGCGAAGTTACAAAATTCGAGAGGTGCACGACCTCGCGAATCGACAGCGCGTGAGGTCCTCGCACACGGGCGGTGCCACTGTGATTACGTCATTTTCGCGCGAACCTTCGCGCCGCTCGCGTGTCAAGTTCAAGTATAATCCAGTCAGCTTTCAGAAACAGCTTTGATGTGTGGCTATATTATATACTATATGACCTAACCATTGACTGTATATATACAGTGCCGGGGGGGCACATGCAACTTTCTTGTCCCGGGCCCCAGCAAGACTGTCAACGGGCCTGATAATTATTATTATTATTATTAAAAAACTAAGTTTCAAAAGGGCACTTTCGTTGATAAAGGGCAGAGTTGGTGGTGCTTTAGCACCACCTGATGTCTATGTGTGCACGTCACTGCTCAAGGGTGTTAATTATTTTAAATAAAATACACACTGGCTATACGAAGTTCACCTCTGACCACGACTTTGCAGTATTACAGCAGTATCACGTCTAAATATCTAGTTAGGACAAAATTAGAGTGCTCAATGAACTAAGTTAAAATCACTGTAACTCCGGAATATCATCTGTAGCGTTTTTATGCGTGTGCAAACGAGGGCACTCTGAATTCGGCACAACACGTTGGTTTGAAAAAAATTCTCCGTCGTGCCTGCTGCTTCCATGTGTTAAATGAAAATGAGCACTTTCTTCTTTGATTTACAACTTTGTCCTACCACCTGATTAACTTTCTGTTCCACCCCTGACGGGTGAAGAAACATCTGCAGAAAAGCCACACCTCATTATAAATCGCATGGTTCAAAGTGTGAGGGAATAAGTAGCGGTTTATAATCTGGAAAATACAGGTAGCAATCGCGGGGGCTCCGCTGTGGCGGGTCGAGGTCGCGTTCCGCTCTTCAGCTGTTTGCAGGGTTCATCCACCTTTACAAGGTGGAATTCAAGCACATGTACGACACTTTCAAGGTACATTTTCAATATTGTCCAGCACCTTCAGCTTAATTAAGTTAAGCACGTAGTCGTCTGTAACTGCACCAGCCTCAATTTGTCCAATTAGACTGTTTATTTCCGCTTTTATTCTGTCGTGAAAAGACATTTCTGCTGCATTCAAGTCCAACTATGAGCAATTGCTTCTGACTGGAGTCTAAGCCCCGCCCCAAATTCAGGCGAGCGTTCCTATTGGACAGTGATTAGATTTTATTCTGGCACAATTACAGCTTCGCAGAGACACACAGTGGAATACAATGACGTTCAGTCGATTGCATTTCAAGGTGGCTTCTGGCACGAATTCAGCGTTTCTTTCTTTAAATACAAATCCACACACACTGGAGCTTTTACTTTTCATTGTGGCATGTTTTCATCACATCAGTGTTTAAATCAATCTCGTGATCATTACATTTAAAGGAGACATTTATGTCAGAAATACCGTACGGTGAAAAGCAATACCTCGGTGCCGTGATTACATTTCGAGCTGTATTATATTCAATTCTGGCACAAATTCAGCGTTTTGGTTTTGAATGGTAATTCTTGTGTATTGTTTTTCAATAAAGAGATAAAGTGCATTGAAACGTAATGTAATAGTGATTTGGAATTTCATTGTGGCACGTATTCTGCATGTTTGTATGGAAAAGCAATGCATTTTGTGGATTGCATTTCCATTTTTGCCTAGTAGCGATTACATTTCGATTTGGCATGGAATCTTTTCCATATGTATGAGGACATATACAGGACAGGTGAAATTATAAACATTTCTGGAGTGTGACAGCAACTCCGGCATTAAGATAAATTATTACAGCCTAGCTAAATAAGGCAGAACCAGAAGGTAACATAGGCTTGGGGGCATTCTGAGACAATGGCATCCGTCCACTACACCATCAACAAACTTGAGTGACCACGAGCAGTGACAGGATGACAGCACCAGTGCCCCAGTCTACCATAAAACCCTTCGCCTGTGAACCCCTGGATCTGTACCTTTGTCTAAGGCGGGATGTTAATTATCAAACGCTAAACCAAATAGGTGGGTTTTCAACCTAGACTTAACACTAGAGCTCCTAGAGAAGCGAAAAATTTCACAGGGCTTGGTAGGGTCCATGTAGCCCACTCCCCTGCTGTGAAGGGATTAACGCCCATTGTCTTGGTAATGCGGTGGAAGCGGCTCACCCCCAGCTCATACGCCTGCCAAAGCACAAGCTGGCTCACCTCCAAGCTCATATGACCAAAACACCAAACGTGATACTTCACGAAAAAGTTGAAGTTACAAGCAGACTGTATGTTACCGATACTACAACAAACGGCAGAAAATTTGTAGACTCGTGTTTCAAAAGTTACAATTCAATCGCACGTAGAGACGACAGTTTCTCTAATGAGTCCCGTCAAACAATAAAAATAAATAAAAATGTTTGAATCTTGCTCTTTGTATATTTCATATACTATACTATATAATATTTGTTGTAATCAAACACTTTCTGTTTCCGCGTTTGAATTCGCGTTTGAAAAGCTAAGAAATTATATGGCGCAATTAGCTTGATGCTAATGTTATATAGGAAATCCCATATCATTGCTAGCGAAAATTAGCATGGTCGCGTTGCATCACTGCATCACTGATAAATGTTGTGATCTAAACAGCAGGCTGGAAAAGGAGAGGAAAAGACAGGAAAACAAATTCATGTGCTCTCTATCTATCTATCTATCTATCTATCTATATTTGTGTTAGAAGCATTTGATAGAAGCATTTGTGTTTCTGCTTGTTTGTGATCTAAACAGCAGGCTTGAATCTTGCTCTTTGTACATTTCTTATACTATCTATCTATCTATCTATCTATCTATCTATCTATCTATCTATCTATCTATCTATATTTGTGTTAGAAGCATTTGATAGAAGCATTTGTGTTTCTGCTTGTTTGTGATCTAAACAGCAGGCTTGAATCTTGCTCTTTGTACATTTCTTATACTATCTATCTATCTATCTATCTATCTATCTATCTATCTATCTATCTATCTATCTATATTTGTGTTAGAAGCATTTGATAGAAGCATTTGTGTTTCTGCTTGTTTGTGATCTAAACAGCAGGCTTGAATCTTGCTCTTTGTACATTTCTGATACTATCTATCTATCTATATTTGTGTTAGAAGCATTTGATAGAAGCATTTGTGTTTCTGCTTGTTTGTGATCTAAACAGCAGGCTTGAATCTTGCTCTTTGTACATTTCTTATACTATCTATCTATCTATCTATATTTGTGTTAGAAGCATTTGATAGAAGCATTTGTGTTTCTGCTTGTTTGTGATCTAAACAGCAGGCTTGAATCTTGCTCTTTGTACATTTCTGATACTATCTATCTATCTATATTTGTGTTAGAAGCATTTGATAGAAGCATTTGTGTTTCTGCTTGTTTGTGATCTAAACAGCAGGCTTGAATCTTGCTCTTTGTACATTTCTTATACTATCTATCTATCTATATTTGTGTTAGAAGCATTTGATAGAAGCATTTGTGTTTCTGCTTGTTTGTGATCTAAACAGCAGGCTTGAATCTTGCTCTTTGTACATTTCTTATACTATCTATCTATCTATCTATATTTGTGTTAGAAGCATTTGATAGAAGCATTTGTGTTTCTGCTTGTTTGTGATCTAAACAGCAGGCTTGAATCTTGCTCTTTGTACATTTCTTATACTACCTCTCTATCTATCTATCTATCTATCTATCTATCTATCTATCTATCTATCTATCTATCTATCTATCTATCTATCTATCTATATTTGTGTTAGAAGCATTTGATAGAAGCATTTGTGTTTCTGCTTGTTTGTGATCTGTGATCTCTGTGATCAGAGACTTTCTGGGTGAGGCTGCTGCCTCAGTCTTGCTCTGTGAATTAACATAATAAAGGGTGATGTTTGGCTTTGCTAATTGCTGGCAAGAAGGAGAAGAAGGAGGGGTGATGTCCTCAGAATCTTGAATTCTCAGGAGCTCTAGTGTTAAAGATTGTGACTGTGTCAGAGTCCCGTACGCATTTTGGAAGGTTGTACCAAAGCTGGGGGGCCTTATAAGAAAAGGCTCCTCCCCCTGCTGTTACCTTATTAATTTGTGGAACTAATAATGTGTTACACAAAGGCACTAACTGATGAGACTGTCAGCCAATACGTGTAGCTACAACTTGACGCCAACTGAATCAATTTGTAGCAAGCTTTATCATAATATTTTGCTAGTGTGTACCACGGTCTTTGGTGTGTACACTCGGAGTGTGAACTGGTTTTTAGTATTGCACTGCGTTACATTTAATAATTACATCATACAAACGTTATGCCTCAGAGATATAGTCCCGGACACATTTAGGAAGATTATTCCAAAGCTGGGGGGCCTTACAAGAAAAGGCTCTTCCCCCTGCTGTTACCTTGTTAATTTTTGGAACTAATAGAAGACCAGCACCCTGTGATCTTAGTGGACGTGGGGGTTCGTAATAGGAAATAAGTTTCTGAAGGTATTCAGGAGCAAGCCTGTGCAATGCTTTATAAGTTAATAAAAGAATTTTAAAGTCAATACGGAATTTAACTGGGAGCCAATGCAGGGCTGATAGGACTGGACTGATATGCTTTCTAGTTCTGGTCAGAACCCTGGCTGTGGCATTTTGAACTATTTGAAGTTTATTTAGATTCCTATTTGAACATCCTGACAGTAGTGCATTGCAGTAGTCTAATCTAGAGCTAACAAAGGCGTGCACCAATTTTTCCGCATCATCCTGTGATAATGCATTTCTTAATTTAGCAATGTTGCGGAGATGTAGAAAAGCTATCCTAGTAATATTATCTATGTATTTATCAAATGATAGGTCAGAGTCGAGTATGACGCCTAGATTTTTGGCTACTGTGCCAATGGGGTAGTCTGCGAGATTAAGCATTAGATCTGGAATTTTCTGTTTTGAGGCCTTAGGGCCCAGGAGGAGAACTTCTGTTTTGTCCTCATTAAGTTGGAGGAAGTTTAGAGACATCCAGCATTTAAAATCTCTTACACAGGCCTCATTTTTTCTTAAACTGAGTTTGTCATCAGGTTTGGCTGATATGTAAAGTTGAGTGTCATCTGCATAGCAGTGAAAATTGACACCATTTTTGTTTATAACTGTGCCCAATGGTAGCATATATAATGTAAATAATAGTGGTCCTAAAATGGAGCCTTGCGGGACCCCATATTTAACCTTTGTACGTTTGGATGGAATATTATTGAGCTCTACAAACTGATAGCGATTTGTTAAGTAAGAATAAAACCATGAAAGGGCTGTGCCAGAGACTCCAACCCAGCGTTCTAACCTTTCTAGCAAAATCCTATGATCAATTGTGTCGAAAGCTGCACTAAGATCAAGAAGCACTAACAGCAATACATAGCCTTGATCTGAAGCAAGGAGGAGGTCATTTGTTACTTTAACTAATGCTGTTTCAGTACTGTGATGGGGCCTAAAACCAGATTGGAACTTTTCAAATATGTGATGCCTATGCAGATATAGGCATAATTGCTGGGCAACAGCTTTTTCTATGATCTTAGATATAAATGATGTGTTTGAAATGGGTCTATAATTAGATAGCACAGTGGGATCAAGATTTGGTTTCATGATCAGAGGTTTAATAACTGCTAATTTACATGATTTGGGCATGTGACCTATTGTAATGGATGAGTTACCTATAGTTAGAAGAGGTTCAGTTACTGCTGGTAATACCTCTTTTAATAACTTTGAGGGAACCGAGTCTAGTGTGCAGGTAGCACAATTTAAGGAAGAAATTATTTTCTCTAATTGTGATTGTGGGAGTGGATGAAAAGCATCAAGTTTTTCTCCCAGTATGTGATTTAAATCGATATCAACCAAACCAGATGACATACCAGTTGTATTGCTAATAAAAGGTTTTATATGAAGCCGGGTCAATGTAACACACAAGACTTCAAATACGAAAAGGGGTTCTTTATTCTCATTAAACACTTCAGTTCTCCGAGCTCGTAAAATAAAGAATTAGCAAAAAACAGGCAAATCGTGCTCTATCTACCTACGGTCTTGAAAATGGCGCGCTAGCATGCAGCGGCACGTTTGCATTAAAAAAATGAAATGAACATCAGAAAACAAAACAACAGTGGCCTCTCGAGTTTCTCGAACATTGGTTCAGGTCGCCTAACTCTCTCACACCAACCGTCTCGGATTGAAATTACATGCTCGGCACGTCTGTCCCAAAAGTGCGTAAAAGGATTTTGTACTTTCTGACACTCATTACCCCTGCACCTGGGGATGGCACCACCCTCTGACCTACGCAGGTACTTCAACCAGTATGTGGATAATACAATGGATTTACAGTGAACACTTTACAGTTAACCACTTTTTTCCACCTGGTTACATTCTCCCCTGCTTAACAGTCAACGTCCTCGGTGACAAAGTACAGTTGTGATCAAATTTATTCAACCCCCAATGCTGCGAAGGGTTTTATGGAATTCAGTGCACATTTGTAATTGTGTTCATAATGAAATCTTACAAGGACTTGTTAAAGAACTAAATGCAACTAAGATAGCATCAATTTTTTTTGTCATAAAGTATTAAATGGCCTTTTTGTGATTTCTTCATTGACACAATTATTCAACCCCTTTACGACTACCACTCCTAAGAACAGAGGTTCATTCCAGTGTTTTCCATCAGGTATTGAAAACATCTGTGGATGTCAACGAGCAGCAATCAAGCATGATAAGCACCAATTAGGCAGATTTAAAAGGACTGTGATACTCAGCTCCTTCTAGACATCTACTGGTGTGTTTCCAAGCATGGTGAAGGCAAGAGAATGGTCCCAGAAGACAAGAGAATAGGTTATTGCTCTTCACAAGAATGGCAATGGATATAAAAAGATTGCGAAGTTGTTAAATATTCCAAGAGACACTATCGGAAGTATCATTCGCAAGTTCAAGTTAAAGGGCACAGTGGAAACGTTACCTGGTCGTGGCAGAAAGAAGATCCTGACCGCGACTGCTGTGCGCTACCTGAAGCGTAATGTGGAGAAAAATCCCTGCGTGACTGCTAAGGAACTGAAAAAAGACCTGTCAGATGTGGGCACTGAAGTTTCAGCTCAGACAATAAGGCGCGCACTGCATAACGAAGACCTCCATGCCAGAACGCCCAGACGCACCCCCTTGCTGACTCCAAAGAACAAGAAAAGTCGACTGCAGTATGCCAAAAGTCATGTGGACAAGCCACAAAGGTTTTGGGACAGTGTACTGTGGTCAGATGAAACTAAATTAGAACTGTTTGGGACAATGGACCAGCGCTATGTTTGGAGAAGGAAGAACCAGGCTTATGAACAAAAGAACACCTTGCCTACTGTGAAGCATGGCGGGGGGTCAATTTTGCTTTGGGGCTGTTTTGCTTCTAATGGTACAGGAAAGCTTCAACGTGTGCAGGGTACCATGAATTCCCTTCAGTACCAGGAGATCTTGGAGGAAAATGTGATGGAGTCAGTCACAAACCTGCGGCTTGGGAGACGTTGGACCTTCCAACAGGACAATGATCCGAAGCACACATCCAAGTCCACTAGAGCATGGTTGAACATGAAAGGCTGGAACATTCTAGAGTGGCCATCGCAATCACCAGACTTAAATCCAATTGAGAACCTCTGGTGGGACCTAAAGAAGGCAGTTGCAGTGCGCAAGCCTAAGAATGTGACTGAACTGGAGGCTTTTGCCCATGAAGAATGGGCTAAGATACCCATAGGTCGCTGCAAGACACTTGTGTCAAGCTATGCTTCACGCTTGAAAGCTGTCATAACTGGAAAAGGATGTTGTACTAAGTACTAAAAAATAATGTCACTAGGGGGTTGAATAAAACTGATAATGATGTGAGCACAGTAAAGACATTTGTGGTTATTCCATCATAAATATTATGTTATGTTTGTCTAATTTACAAGTGCCTCTTTGATTGTAAATAAGATGACTGAAATGATCAAAATCAATGTCAAACTGGCCAAAACACTTTATTTCAGTGGGGGTTGAATAAATTTGATCACAACTGTAACTATTTTTAACTTCTTTTAGAGCTTCTCTGAAAAACACAGAACCTAAGCTTGCAATGATCTGGGAGACCATTGATGGACTCAGTTCTGGCTCCAACACTGACCTAGGTTCATGGTAGGGGTTTGGATGTTTCCCTGCAGTTGCACGCTTAGTCCTGCGAGGAGCAGGTACAGGAGCTTTCCTAACACAAGGAGTAGATGCTTGCACCTCACATGGTTGGTCAGTAGTGCATGTTTCAATCTCAACATGTTCAGTCTCTGCCTGTTCTAATAGGGGTTCACTGTCTGAAATCAAATCAGAGTCCTCTGGCTGCTGAACACAATCAACTAAGCAGTTTGCAACATTCTAAATGAGGGTTTAAATAAAAAAAAACCTCTTCAATGAGCACGACATCCTCACCCTCATCACCTGAGTCAATGTCTAGTTCAGTGGTCTCAGCTGATGTGGTTACAGTCTTTCTTCCAGTATTTCTGTGGGTCAAGTCCGGAATATTAACACATGGTCTAATGTCAACCCTATTCACTCTCTTGATAGGCCCTCCTTCTGCAGGTTGTACTGTGTAAGTTGTACCTACAATGTCTACAACTTGGTAGGCAACTGGACTCCAAGCATCCTGTATTTTGTTACGACCAGCCGGTCTGTGTCTCAGGTATACATACTCTCCTACTTCAACTGAAGGACGATAAGCTTTGTGACTATGCTGAGCAATGCGTTCTGCTGCCTTTTGTTCACTATACTCTTTGGCTCTTGCATGGGCCTCTTTGAGTCTATTTTGGTGCACAGCAAGCCAATCAAGATTTTTGTTGTTGCCAGTTTCATTTGCAAGCAGTGCATCAACAGGAAGATGCGGATCTACCCCATAGAGTAAGAAGTAAGGGGAATACCCTGTAGTTGCATGTGGGGTGACATTATACGCATATACAAGCTCGGGTAAGTGCTCAGGCCAGCGTTTCTTTTTGTCAGCTGGAAGTGTACGCAGTAGTTCATGGAGCGTACGGTTAAAACGTTCACACTGCATTCCCTGTGGGATGATGGGGTGTAGTGCGTGTCTTTCACACCGTACATTTTACAAAGCTCTGCCATGACCTCCGATTCAAAGGTACGGCCCTGGTCTGAATGCAGACGTTCAGGTACGCCGTACTTCATAAACCATTCCTTTAAGAGGATTTTGGCTGTGGTTTCTGCTTTTTGGTCATTTGTCGGAAACGCTTGAGTAAACTTTGTGAACACATCAGTAATGACTAAAACATTCTCTCAGCCATCTGAGGCTGGTTCGAGAAGCGTGAAGTCCACTGCCACCACTTCTAAAGGCCGTGTTGCCAAAAAGGATTTCATTGGAGGGTGAATTTTTGGATTGGGCATTCTAGTGAGAACACAGCGCTGACAACTTTTGACCCAATGCTCGATGTCCTTGTGCATCCCTACCCAAAATGCTCTTTGCCTCAACAGTTTCAACGTCCTCTCTATTCCCTGATGGTCCATAGAATCATGTACACTCTGCATTACAGACTGTTGTAAACAACTGGGAACAAGAAACTGAAAACACTCTCCAAAATGATGATCATTCACTACTCTGTACAACAACCCATCACACATCTGAATGTGTTTCCATTGTTTCAACAATGATTTGACATTAATCAATCAATCAAAGTTTATTTGTATTGCGCTTTTAACAACTCAAGTTGTCGCAAAGCAGCTTTACAGGGTTTACAAGGTTAACAATACTATGGGTCCAGAACCCTAATGAGCAAGCCAAAGGCGACAGTGGCGAGGAAAAACTCCCTATGATGGTGGGGAATAGGAAGAAACCTCGGGAGAACCAAGACTCAAAAGGGAACCCATCCTCCATTGGGCGGCCCGTTAACACACAAATACACAAGTCACACATAATTCACACAATCAGACTAGGTAAAAGGTAGAATTGAAAGTTCTGGGTTTTGATATTGTCACTGTAAATGTCTGTTGATGAATGCCAGGCTTTCATTCCGTGTCGGAGCAGTGATGCTGGTATTGTAGGCTCCGACTGCAGTGTTACTCCCCAGGTGAACCCTGGTATCAGCACATCCACCGGCAGCCAGACCATCCCCCAGGTGCCTGCAGGTGCCTGTATCCAATCGTCTTGGGTAGAGCCATGCAAGAAGATAGATAATACAGACTGAGTGGACATGAATTTAAACCACCGTTGATTTAAATGTACGTAGCTCACGTGCCAGTGATGAACATGTGGCTCCGGCAGACTAATCTATAGCAGCATAACTAAAGGGAGGGGTTCAGAGGTGACCACAGGCATGAGGGCTCACTGAGACATTGCTTTCCAGTCAAGTCATAGTCACAAATAGAGTGATGCCAAGACACAGCTGGATGACAGCATCAACATCTCAGATCACCAGAAATCTCAACGTCTGGGGGCCCCCAAGCCCCTACACCTTACAAGGGGAATTTTAGCTGAAGGCTTGATTAAACAGGTGAGTCTTAAGTCTAGATTTAAAGATTGGAACTGTGTCAGAGTCTCGGATTGGAGCTGGAAGGCTATTCCATAATCGAGGGGCTTTAAAAGAGAAAGCTCTGCCTCCGGCTGTAGTTTTACTAATTTTTGGAACTACGAGAAATCCAGCATTTTGGGAGCGCAAAGGGCGAGATGGGTTGTAGTAATCAATGAGTTCACTCAGATATTGTGGGGCAAGACCATTTAACGCCTTATAGGTTAACAGGAGAACTTTAAATTCAATGCGATATTTAATCGGCAGCCAGTGTAGTGCGGCGAGAGTGGGACTAATATGATCGAATTTCCTAGCCTTGGTTAGGACTCTAGCTGCGGCATTTTGTACAAGTTGTAGCTTCTTTATGGACTGTTTAGAGCATCCAATTAGAAGACTATTACAGTAGTCCAATCTCGACGAGACAAAAGCATGAACTAGCTTCTCTGCATCAGCTAATGAAAGTGTCTCAGCTTGGCAATATTACGTAAATGGAAAAAGGCAGCCTTAGTGACATTGCATACATGTGTGTCAAATAAAAGATCAGAATCAATAGTGACACCTAAATTTTTTGCAGTAGATTTTGGTGTTACTGAAAAACCATCTAGGGTAAGGGGAATATCAGCCCAATTGCTTCTAACAGCTTTAGGCCCAAGAATCAGTACCTCAGTCTTGTCAGAATTTAGTTTAAGAAAATTAGACGCCATCCAGTTTTTAATATCCTGGACGCAGTTCTCAATCTTGAGAGTTGTGGTGGTATCATCTGGATTAGAAGATATATACAACTGAGTATCATCTGCGTAGCAATGGAAGCTAATGCCATGCCTACGAATGATAGTGCCCAGTGGTAGCATATATAATGAGAATAATATGGGGCCCAGTACAGATCCTTGTGGGACACCATACTTTACTTTAGAATGCTCAGAGCATTCGTTATTTACTAGCACAAATTGGTAACGATCTGTCAGGTAGGACCTGAACCAGGAGAGTGCTTGACCTCTTATGCCAATGAGTGTCTCCAGTCTATTAAGTAGAATATTATGATCAATGGTGTCAAAAGCAGCACTGAGGTCTAGCAGTATGAGAAACGAAATGTGTCCTTTATCAGAGGATATTAAGAGATCATTCAGTACTTTAGTTAGTGCTGTTTCAGTGCTGTGATGAGCTCTAAATCCAGACTGAAATAACTCTAAGACATGTTCTGTCTGTAAGAAGGACGAGAGTTGTGAAGAAACTACTTTCTCTAAAATTTTGGATATGAATGACAGATTAGAAATTGGCCTATAGTTGGACAGTTCTTGGGGGTTAAGACCAGGTTTTTTAATTAGCGGCTTGATGACTGCAAGTTTAAATGAACTGGGAACGTAGCCCAGGCTCAGAGAATAATTTATTATAGTAAGCAACGGTTCTACATTGCTGTGCAGTAATTCTTTAAGTAGATGGGTTGGTACAGCATCTAGTATGCATGTGGAGGGTTTAGCAGATTTCACCAGTGAATTAAGCTCCTCACGACCAATTGGGGAGAAGGACTAACAGGGCATCAGAGCTGACCAGACAGCTGTCAAGGTGCATTGGCATGTTGACAGGCTCTGAGATAGCACTACTAATGTTTTCCCTAATTTTATCAGTCTTATCATTAAAGAATTTCATAAAATTGTTACTGCTACACTCTACTGGAATAATAGAATTGTTTTGTTCATGACTCCTCGTAAGGCTGGAAACAGTTTTAAAAAGGAGTCCTGAATTGTTTTTATGTTTTTCTATTAAGGCCGATAAGTATAAGGACTTTGCCATATGGAGGGCATGCTTATATTCAATAAGGCTGCTTTTCCATGATAGTCTATACACTTCTAACTTCATATTTCGCCATTTACGTTCCAGGATCCGCGCGGCTCGTTTGAGGCTACGCGTGTGCTCATTGTACCATGACGCTATTCTTCTCTCCATGGCTCTCTTATATCGTAGTGGTGCAACTTTGTCTAAAGCTGTATGAAGGGAAGTCTCGACGTGCTTGGTGAAACGCTCTAGTCCTTCCGGAGCTACAAGTGGATCAGTGTTTGTCAGACCCGGTAAAATATCAGTGAGCGCGGCTATGGTGCTGGGTGTTATAGCTCGTTTAATTTGATAGCGGGGTGGCCGATGAACACAGTCAGTTAAACACAACTCGTATGTTATGAGGCTGTGGTCAGAAACAGCCTCACTCTGAGGAAGAATTGCTAAACTGGATATGTCAATACCAAATGACAAGACCAAGTCTAAAGTATGACTACAGTTATGCGTAGGACCCACCACGTTCTGAGTGATACCCATTGAATCAAGAATTGCTTGAAAATGAATGCTAAAAGAGTCACACCGATTTTCAAAATGGATATTAAAATCACCCACTATAATCACCTTATCGGCTGATAGCACTACATGAGACAGGAAGTCTGAAAACTCCTGCAAGAACTCAGAGTATGAACCAGGGGGGCGGTAAATAGTAATTAACATAAACGACTGTGACACTTTGTTGCTTGTTAAATTTGAAACATTTGATACAGTGAGGATGAGGTGTTCAAAAGAATTAAACTTGAAGCCAAATTTTTGAGAAATGCCTATATCAGAGTCATATATTGTGGCGACCCCACCTCCTCGACCATTTGGACGGGGGTTATGGACATATCTATAGCCAGAGGGAGAAGCTTCATTTAGGGCCATATAGTCATCTGGTCGGGTCCAGGTTTCCGTCAAGCAAAGCATGCATAGATCATGATCGGTAATCATTTCATTAACAAGCAATGCTTTAGATGACAGGGATCTAATATTTAGTAGTCCTAGTTTCAGATTTAAACTGCTCTCTGAGGGAGCATAGTTGAATTTAACATTGATTAAATTTTGTCTACTAACTTTACGAGAATTATTTTTTGGTACTCGAGGAACAGACACAGTTTCAATCTGGTGTGACCTAGGTGACGTCTCTTTGCAGCTCGCAGACAGTCGGTTTAGCCTGTTTGTCTGCTGCCTGGCCTCAGCTCTGGTTTGTCAATCCCCATTAACTACACCTACACTACCACTATTAAGCCTAGCAGATATGCTACGAGAAATGAGAGCAGCACCCTCCCAAGAGGGGTGAATGCCGTCTCGCTTCAAAAGGACAGGCCTGCCCTCAAAACGTGTCCAATTATCTATATAACCCACTGTTATCTGAGCACCATTTAGACATCCAGCGGTGTAACGCCCATAACCTGCTGTAGGTTTCAGCGCCACGCCGAACTGGAATGGGACCAGAGCATATTACGGCATCTGACATCGTCCCCGCTAACTCGCACACCTCTTTAACATTATCCTTGGTGATCTCAGACTGTCTCAATCCCACATCATTGGTGCCGACGTGTATAACTATCTTAGAATATTTACGTTTAGCCAGCACCTTTAAATTAGCCCTGATGTCAGGCGCTCTAGCCCCTGGGATACACTTCAGGGTTGCCAACTCTCACGCATTGAGCGTGAGACACACGCATTTGACAGTTTTCACACGCTCTCACGCCACACTTCCGATATCTCACGCCGAAAAAAAATATCCAGTTTATTTACCTCAGATCCACATATGATTCAATACGTTACTAGTTCGCTAGCTCTGGCGCCATCCACCGGCGATATAACACTGAATCTGTGTCCATTTTACGTTCGCCATGCTCAACAACTTTAGTTCGCCACCCCCCCCCCCCCCCCCCCGCTCAACAAAATACACTCGCCACCGGCTCCAGGTTAAAATCTCACTCCAAGCGAACGTCAAAAGTTGGCAACCCTGACACTTGACTATGGTCGCTGGTGTCTCTAAACTAGTCGCTACGTTCACGTGTCTGAGCTGTGAATCTCCTATCACCAGAGCTCTTTTAACAGGTCGCTCAGTCGGTGTATTACTGAGTGGGGCAAACCTGTTTGACACGGGAACCTGAGAAGGACGGTGCTCAGCCCTACGGTTATGCCGCCGAGACGTCACCCATTCGCCCCGCTGCGAGGGCTCTAATGCCGGAGCTGAGGGCTCGCTAGCTACAGCTGTGCAACCCGGGCCTGCTACGCTAGCTGCGCTAGCCGCTACGCTAGCTGCGCTAGCTTCTACAAACTCTCTAGGACTTTCTAAAGCCCGGATGCGCTCCTCTAAAAGCAAAATCTTCTCCGTCATACTAATAACTAACCTACACTTCACACAAATAAAATTATTATTATCACTATTGACGGAAGAAGAGTAGCTATACATGCCACACTCAACACAAGCAACAAGGGACTCAGACATGATGAAATACTTAGTTTCGGTTAAGATGTCGAAATGTCGAAGATGTTTCCAGTCGAAGAGAGTAGTCAACTGTCTTGATAGTGGAAGCACTACCTGTAATAGTTGTGTGTTGAGGATTTGGGGTTTTGTCGTCCTCCCTGAATTCTCCTGGAATTAGGAGGGAATTTCCACCGCAGGCTCCTCGTTGATTAAACGACGTCGTCCAGGTGTGCTGGGGAATCGTCCAGGAACGCGAGTCTCGTTCACGGTTTAACAACAGGGAGTTGATCGCCTTTGTTTCAGTCCGTGTGGCCGCGTTAGCAAGCTTGATTGAAGCAAATCGGTGAATCTGTCGTCACGGTAACGTTGATCGGTTGGTTGGTGTAACTCGGGCTCGTTAATGAGGTAATACGACTTTCAGCTGTTTGCCGTTAGTCGTTACAAAGTTCGCGTGTTCTCAAAGAAAACCGGAGGAAGGAAGCTTCTTTCTTTCCTGTGAACTTGGCTGACTGTCTCGATCCCAAAACTGTTTAAAAATGCTGATCACAGGATCTTGGCACTGAAAGGTCTGCAGTTGTTCCTTGGAATAGCCTGGAAGGGTTGGTGTTTCCTTTTTAGAATGGGACCCACACTGATCAGCTTCTGTAGCCCTAATCTGGTTTAGCTGACAACATTTGACTCCTGCTGTGACCAACTCAGGGTCAAGAGTGGTACCTCTACAGATCAGGTTACAAATTGCGATGCAATCATCAAACTCCTCATCATCATGTGGCTCTGGCTCCCCTGTTAACGGGTGCCGTGACAGTGCATCAGCTGCAGGGTTGCACCGACCTGGGCGGTACTGCACATCAAAGTCAAAAGCAGCTAACTGTGCTACCCATCTTTGTTCAATAGCTCCAAGTTTTGCATTTTTGAGATGACATAAGGGGTTATTATCTGTAATAACCGTGAACTTTGAACCTAGCAAATAACCTCGAAACTTTTCCACTATTGCCCACTTAAGGGCAAGCAGCTCCAATTTCATGCTGCTGTAGTTTTTGTCATTTCTCTCTGCATTTCTTAGCCGTCTACTTGCATATGCTATGACACGTTTCTTGTCACCTTGCTGCTGACATAGGATAGCTCCTAAGCCCTGACCACTTGCATCAGTCTCCAAGATGAATGGGCAAGTGAAATCTGCATATCCCAGAACAGGTGCAGTAACAAGCTTTTCTTTCAGTGCGTCAAATGCATCTTGGCTGTTAGCATCCCACAGTGCACTCAGTTTTTGACTAGACTTGGCTGTACTAACAGCACCATGACATTGATTTACAAGGTCATGCAGTGGGGCTGCTATCTTAGAAAACCCTTCAACATACCTTCTGTAGTAGCTGCATAAGCCCAGAAACGACTGAAGCTCTTTAACAGCGGTGGGCTTAGACCACTCCTTGACTGCAGCTATCTTAGAAGGATCAGTTGCAATGCCCTCTGTAGAAATTTGGTGCCCAAGGAATTTAACTTCCTTCTGCAAAAAGTGACATTTTTCACACTTTTAGTCCTGTGTATCTCAAATGTTTAAGGACAATGTCTAGCCTTTCCAAGTGAGACTCAAATGATGGAGAATACACCAGTAAATCATCAAGATAGACCAACATGTCAAATATCAAATCGTTCATGGTTGCCTGCATCAGTCTTTGAAATGTCGCAGGGCCATTACACACTCCCATGGGCATGCGAACATACTCAAACAGCCCAAAAGGCGTGGTGAAGGCAGTCTTATGCCTATCTCTCTCATCCATGGCTACTTGATGATACCCACTTGCTAAATCTACTGTGGAGAAGTGTTTTGCGCCTTTTAAGGCATCAAAACTCTCATCGATGCGATGCAACGGAAATGCATCTTTCTTAGTCTTAAGATTTAGTTTACGGTAGTCTACGCATAAACGTATGCTACCATCACTCTTGCGGACTACCACAATGGGTGAGGCGTAAGCACTTTCACTTTCTTGTATGATCTCTTTCCTCAAAAGTTTAGAGATGTGTTCTTGTACTTCTTGGTACTGTTTAGGAGGTATGCGACGATACGGTTGTGTGACAGGGACGTCATCAACCAACTTAATCTCGTGCTTCACCTTTTCTGTGTGGCCAAGATTTTCCTCATTGTCTGTAAACACATCTATATAACAAGAAAGTAATGCACAGAGAGCGACTCGCTCTTCCTCAGTACCTCCTATGTCAAGTTTGTCCAACATGGTTTGCACCTTACTGACAGTTGGATCTGTGTTGGAATCCACTAAAACCTGTTCAACATCTGCAGAGATGCGCTTAAACTTTACTTGGCATTTCTGCTCACTTTCAACACAATCAACGTTGGAGATAATGCCTAGCCTTGTTCTAGGGCACAACCACACATCCTCTGAGGAAAAGTTAACAACCTGGAGGGGATGAAAGTGGCTGGCATTTGTAACAAGTGTTGGGAGAACTACCAGACCAGGGAGTCGAGGTGTGGTCACTGGTTCAATGATAATCTGACAGGATGCACCTGAGGTTTTGGTGTGGCCTCTAACAAGTACCGTGGACAATGAGGCCGCCGGGATACGCACTTTCTCTCTGCCTGCAACCCTGGCTGTCACCTTCCTCTCAATGCTACAGACTTGTATCTGTTGGAAAGCTGTCCTCCACCCGGAGTCTAAGGATCCTCCCAAAGCACTGTCAAACTCTGCTGCCTCAAGCTGTCTGCATCTGCAAATGACATTCATACCAATTATGCACTCTTCAGAAACAACAGGATTAGCTGAGGGCTTCAAGACCAAAAAACCAGAGTTTGGAATTTTCAAACCCATAGTCTCAACCTCCAGTTCCACATAACCCTGATAAGGAATGCCAAGTCCATTAGCAGCAGCTATCTTGAGCCAGCCAGTTGTAGCAAGTATGTTCTCACTGTCACCAATGTGGTCTTTGAAAAACTTGTCTGTTATGGTACTAACTTGACTGCCAGTGTCAAGTAAACAATGGGCTGGTACGCCACTAAGTTTTAGGTCAACTATTGGGCATTGGCCTATAGCACGCTCAATGATTTGCTCACGTGTTATCTCAGGTTGAGGTGAGTCTACGACGTTACCCTGCCTTGCCCGACTCACTGCAACCAGGGTCTCGCATTTTCCGACTGACTGCAAACCAAGGGCTGCTCAGAGTTTTGGTGTTTTCTCTGTGGACATTGTTTAGCAACATGACCAGCGACTTGACATTTGAAGCATATAGGCTTGCCATCTGGGGTAAATCTGGGAACCATTTTGGTCTTACTTTGTGTAGGACTACTGGGGTTCTTGCTCTGGGTAGTCAGCTCTTTCACCGCTTTAGTGAGTTCAGTTATCGCCTTCCCTTGCTCAGCCAGTACTTGTAGAACATCATTAACTGAAACTGACTTCTCACTAGGCTTAACCGCATTTGTGACTTTGCCTTGCTCTTTAAGAGTTTTCATTACATCCTCAAGACACAGGCATTAACTTTACTCCTAACTACTTTTGTGCTAGGGACTTCTGAGGACCACAGGTAAGCTTCCTCCCTCACCTCAATCAAAGTTACGGTCTCGAAAATGGCGTGCTAGCATGCAGCAGCACGTTTGCATTAAAAAAATGAAATGAAATGAACATCAGAAAACAAAACGGCAGTGGCCTCTCGAGTTTCTCGAACATTGGTTCAGGTAGCCTAACTCTCTCACACCAACTGTCTCGGATTGAAATTACATGCTCGTCACGTCTGTCCTAAAAGTGCGTAAAAGGATTTTGTACTTTGACACTCATTACCCCTGCACCTGGGGATGGCGCCACCCTCTGACCTACGCAGGTACTTCAACCAGCATGTGGATAATACAATGGATTTACAGTGAACACTTTACAGTTAACCACTTTTTTCCACCTGGGTACATATATTTTGTCTAATATTCTCTATTTTATTATCAAAGAAATCTATAAATACATTACTAGTGAGGTTTACTGGAATCTGAGGTTCTGCACCTGCTTGATTTTTTGTAAGTTTGGAAATAGTATTAAAAAGAAATCTAGGATTGTTTTTATTTTTCTCTATCAGTGAGGCTATGTAACGTCGGTGGTAGGGACGCACACACCGCGTTAGAGAGAGCGAGAGAAAGGTGGAACCAAGTGCCACAAAAAATAACAGAACTAAAAGGAGCGCCTGAATAATAGCGGACTGCTCAACGCGTAAAAAGAAATAAGGCAAAAACAAGGACGTCAGGGGAAGTAGCTGACTAATAGCAAAAAGGCTACTCAAACAAAAAACCCTTCCCATACAAACAGCAACAGGATAGGAAGATAAACAGGTTGGGGAAAACTTGAGGAAGGTCAGTAAGCGACGCAGGAGAGGACTCGAAAAAGACAGAGAAAAACAGACAGGAGAGATAGGTGACGGGACACCTACAGAGGCCAACGCTGCAACAGAGAAAGACAAGAGAGGCTGAGAGCGTAACGGCATAACCACACGAATCAGCAATGATCCGTCTCCACTGGCTTCCTTAAGAAGCCATGGCAACAGGTGAGACGGATCATTGCTGATTGCGTTGCCGGAGTCTAGGACTGGCTCGGGCGCCCCTTGTGGATGTAGATGGCACGGCATCCGAGCCAGCCCTGACAGAGCCCCCCCCTCTAGGCCCGAGACCCCGCGGGCCCAGAGCGACAGCCCTGTCACGACGGAAGTCACGAATAAGAGAGCGGTCGACAACCCGAGAGGCGGGGACCCATGACCGTTCCTCGGGCCCATAACCCACCCAATCAACAAGGTACTGGTCCCGACCACGAACACGGCGGTGATCCAACAACCGAGAAACGGTGTACACCGGACCGCCGTCAACCACGCGGGGAGGCGGCGGGGCCGGAGCGCGGGGCATGTGACACAAAACAGGGCGGAGACGCGAGACGTGGAACACCGGATGGACCCTCATGGAAGGAGGGAGCAACAGCCGGTAAGAGACGGGATTGATCCGCCTGTCCACCTTGAAGGGACCCAGGAACCGAGGGGCCAGCTTCTTGGTTCCACCACGGACCGGCAGATCCTTGGCGGAAAGCCAGACCCGCTGCCCGGGGCGGAAAGACAAAGCCGGAAGACGGTGCTTGTCTGCGTTGCGACGGTAACCGGCTGAGGCAGACAGAAGGGCCCTACGGGCCTTACTCCACGCCAACCGGCACCGCCGCACCAAGGCACGGGCACCCGGAACCGCCGCCTCGTCCTCCTGGTCAGCAAACATAGGAGGGGCATAGCCATAGAGACACTCAAAAGGCGACATCCCGAGGGCAGAGTGCCATAGGGTGTTGTGGGCGTATTCGGCCCAGAGGAGCTGGTCAACCCAGGAGGAGGGGTTGGAGGACGCCAGGCACCTGAGAGTTTGCTCCAGGTCCTGATTGGTCCTCTCGGTCTGACCGTTGGTTTGGGGATGGAAACCCGAGGACAGACTGGCCTTGGCGTTAAGCAGACCCAGAAAAGCCCCCCAAAACCGGCTAGTGAATTGCGGCCCACGATCAGAAACCACGTCGACGGGGAACCCAAAATGCCTGACAATATGGTGCAGGAAGAGCGAGGCGGTCTCTTTGGCAGACGGGAGCTTGGGGAGGGCTACGAACCTAGCTACCTTGGAGAACCTGTCCACGATAACTAATATGGTAGTGTTGCCACGGGAGGGTGGCAACCCCGTAACGAAGTCTAATGAGGCGTGAGTCCAGGGCCTGGATGGAATAGGCAGGGGGCGAAGAAGACCCGAGGGCTTAGAGTGGGTCGTTTTGTTTTGTACGCACGTGACACAGGTCGAAACAAAGTCGCTAACGTCCTTATCAATCCCCGGCCACCAAAACCGTCTACGAATAAGTTCCGCCGTACGACGAGAGCCAGGATGCGCAGCAAAGGGTGAGTTGTGACCCCATTCCATGACCTTCTTTCGCAGGTTAGGGTGGACAAAGAGACGACCCGATGGCTCACCACCTGAGCCAGGATCGGCTGCTAACGCCCGTTTAACGGCGGTCTCGACCTCCCATTGAATGGGCGCAACAATTTTGGAGGCGGGAATGACAGTACCGGGCTCGGTGGAGTCGGGGGGTGTCTCCCATTGACGAGAGAGAGCATCGGGCTTAACGTTTTTAGTCCCTGGGCGATAGGAGAGGGTAAACTCGAAGCGCTCAAAGAAGAGCGACCACCTGGCCTGACGGGGATTGAGCCTTTTGGCTTGCTGGAGGTAGGCCAAGTTCTTGTGGTCTGTCCACACAAGAAACGGGTGTTTGGCCCCCTCCAGCCAATGCCGCCATTCTTCCAGGGCTAGCTTTACAGCCAAGAGTTCCTTATCACCCACATCGTAATTACGCTCGGCAGGAGACATACGGTGTGAGTAATAAGCACAAGGGTGGAGCTTAAGTGGCGTACCCGTTCTCTGGGAAAGGACGGCCCCAACCCCGTAGTCAGACGCATCGACTTCCACCACAAACGGTAGGTCAGGGTTAGGCATGCACAGAACCGGCGCCGAGGTAAACCGCTCCTTGAGCTTATCAAAAGACTCCTGGGCTGCAGGAGACCAGACAAAGGGACCCGGGGTTTTCTTGGTAAGCGCAATGAGGGGACCAGCCAAAGTGCTGTAGTTCTTAATAAAGCGACGGTAGAAATTAGCAAACCCCAAGAACCGTTGAACCAAACGAAGCGATGTGGGAGTGGGCCAGTCGGCGACTGCTCGGATCTTAGCAGGATCCATAGCAAGAACGTTTTGGGCTATTCTGTAGCCCAAAAAGGCCACCTCCTGGACGTGAAACAGGGATTTTTCTAATTTAACGAACAGGTGGTTCTCCAACAGAAGTTGGAGAACCCTCCTGACGTGTTTGACGTGCTCAGACCGTGAACTACTGTAAATAAGGATGTCGTCAAGATACACGAAGGCGTACCGGTCGAGAGCCTCACGCAACACCTCATTAATAAGTCTCTGGAAGACAGCCGGGGCGTTCATCAGACCAAACGGCATCACAAGGTACTCATAGTGACCCGATGGTGTGATGAAGGCTGTCTTCCACTCATCCCCCTCTCTGACCCTCACTAGGTTGTAGGCACTCCGAAGGTCTAGCTTAGTGAAAATGGTAGCTTGTTGGAGTGCCTCAAAGGCCGTTGACATAAGTGGCAGGGGGTGACGGTCTTTGACAGTGATCTTATTGAGACCCCTGTAATCAATGCATGGCCTCAACCCACCATCTTTCTTGCCGACAAAGAAAAAACCAGCACCGGCTGGAGACGTGGAGGGCCGTATGAACCCAGCGGCTAACGCCTCCTGGATGTACATTTCCATGGCTCTTCGCTCAGGGGCGGCCAAAGAGAAGAGACGACCCCTAGGAGGACTAGACCCGGGAAGTAGGTCAATGGCGATGTCGTAAGACCTGTGAGGCGGAAGAAAACTGGCCTTCTTTTTGCTGAACACCGCTTGGAGGTCGTGGTATTCAGCAGGGACAGAGGACAGGTCAACGATCTCGACCGGCTTTTCAGCAGAAGAAGCAGGGAGGCTCTTACGACATGTGTTTTTGCACATAGCACCCCAAGACCCGATACTGCGCGAGAGCCAGTCTATGTCAGGGTTGTGTCGTTGCAGCCATGGAAACCCTAGTATGAGCGGCATGTGAGGGGCGCTGATGACATATAGGGTGACTAACTCAAAGTGCTCCCCGACGTGCATCTCCAGCGGTATGGTTTGGCGGTCGATACCGCCGGAGATAAGGGCGCGGCCGTCTACCGCGGCGACAGCGAGGGGTTTTTCGAGGCGAACCAGAGGGATTTGTAATTCCTGCGCTAAAGAGCTGTCGATAAAATTTGCCGCGGCACCAGAATCAACAAAAGCCATAAGGCGCTTTTCCTGTGTTTTATGCCACGACAACGAAACGTGGATGGATAAACCGGTTGTGGGAGGACTTGTGTTACGACCCACCAGAGCCTTCCCGTCTACTGGTGGGTCGTGTCTTTTCCCTGCAGCTCGGGGCATTTGGTACGTTGGTGTCCCCCGCCCCCGCAATACAGACACCGCCCCTCCTGTAAACGCGCCTGTCTTTCCTGCCGTGACAGGCGTGTATGACCGAGCTGCATGGGTTGCGGTTCACTACTGGGATTATCGGTTTCACCGGACTGCACAACGTCAGGAATGCGGGGTGTTTCGCGATGGAAATGCTTTTTGGTGTTTTTGCGCTCGCGCTGGCGGTTATCGAGCCGTACCGTCAGGCTGATCAGCGTTTCTAGATCAGACGGAGGGTCGCGGAGAGCTAGTTCGTCCTTCAACTCCTCCGTTAGCCCTTCCAAAAACACGGACATGAGAGAGTCCGAACCCCAACCGCTTTCGGCTGCCAACGTGCGAAACTCTATGGAGTACTCTGCTACAGACCGCTTTCCCTGCTTGAGACGCAGAAGCCGCTGACCGACAACCCCGCCCGACGAGGGATGGTAGAAGGCTCCTTTCATGGCCCGGGAGAAGCTATCGTAAGTAGCACAAACTTCGTTCTGTTTTTCCCATACGGGGGTTGCCCAAGCCAGGGCTTTGTCTGTAAGTAAGGCTATCACGTATGCTATTTTTGCGCGCTCGGTAGGGAAGCGTAGAGGTTGCTGTTCGAATACAAGCGAACACTGTAGTAGAAAACCCCTACACCCTTCGGGATCCCCTGAATAGCGAGCCGGGGCGGGGAGAGTAGGCTCAAAGTGCCGCGGGGCTGCTGCGGGTTCGGCTGGGCTCGCGGGAGGCGGATCCCGATGAGCGGGAGACGGGTTACTTAAAGCCCGAATGGCAGTGGTCACGTTGTTGAGCTGATCCATGATCTGGCGAAGGACCTGGTCATGGCTGCCCAACAACTGACCCTGCTGGGAGAGGGCTGCCCTTAGTTCTGCTGCTTCGTTAGAAGCGGCTGGTTCCATGTCACAGGCTGATTCGTTCTGTAACGTCGGTGGTAGGGACGCACACACCGCGTTAGAGAGAGCGAGAGAAAGCTGGAACCAAGTGCCACAAAAAATAACAGAACTAAAAGGAGCGCCTGAATAATAGCGGACTGCTCAACGCGTAAAAAGAAATAAGGCAAAAACAAGGACGTCAGGGGAAGTAGCTGACTAATAGCAAAAAGGCTACTCAAACAAAAACCCTTCCCATACAAACAGCAACAGGATAGGAAGATAAACAGGTTGGGGAAAACTTGAGGAAGGTCAGTAAGCGACGCAGGAGAGGACTCGAAAAAGACAGAGAAAAACAGACAGGAGAGATAGGTGACGGGACACCTACAGAGGCCAACGCTGCAACAGAGAAAGACAAGAGAGGCTGAGAGCGTAACGGCATAACCACACGAATCAGCAATGATCCGTCTCCACTGGCTTCCTTAAGAAGCCATGGCAACAGGTGAGACGGATCATTGCTGATTGCGTTGCCGGAGTCTAGGACTGGCTCGGGCGCCCCTTGTGGATGTAGATGGCACGGCATCCGAGCCAGCCCTGACAGGCTAGGTATGCTGAGCATGCTTTAGCGAGTGCCCGTTTGTAGTCAATAATGCTATCCTTCCAGGCACAGTAGAACACTTCCAACTTAGTAGATCGCCATTTACGCTCTAATTTACGTGCTATTTGTTTTAAGTTTCTAGCTTGGTCAGTGTACCACGGGGCGAGTTTTTTAGATCTAGTCTTTTTATATTTGAGTGGAGCTACTATATCTAGAGCTGATCTGCAGGTATTCTCTATGCAGTTGGTTAGACTGTCTAACTCTCCTGGATAGGATGGCGAGTGGGCTAGAGCAGTTAAATCAGGGAGGGCTTCAATAAACTGTGTTGCTGTTAATGAATTTATCGAGCGCTTTATACACTGCCGAGGAGACGGGTGGGTATTTATGTTAAGATGAATCTCAAATTTGACTAAATAGTGATCAGAGATAGCTACGGTTTGCGGGAGTATATTTATATTATCTACGTCAATACCCAACGTTAAGATTAAATCTAGGGTATGATTTTGATAGTGTGTGGGTCCTACAACGTTTTGTGTAATGCCAACAGAGTTCAATATAGAAGTAAAAGCCCTTGTCAGTGGATCCTCCGCATTATCAAAATGTATGTTAAAGTCTCCTACCATTATTATTTTGTCACTACTAACTGCTAAATTTGCTGTAAAATCTGTGAAATCTTTTAAGAAATCTGAGTAAGGCCCTGGTGGTCTATATACATTTGTTAGGGAAAAAGAACTTTTATTTTCAGATGGACTAATTACATTAATAGACAGCATCTCAAATGAATTAAAGATATCCAAGTATTTCTGATGAATTTCTAAACAATCACGATATATTATACATATTCCTCCTCCTCTGCCTGACAATCTAGGTTTATGTATATAACTATATCCCACAGGAGTGGCTTCGTTTAGAGATAAATAGTCACCAGATTGAATCCACGTTTCAGTTAGACATAGAATATCAATTTTCTGGTCAGTTATAAGTTCATTCATAAAATGAAGTTCATTCATTCAGTTTCCCCCGCTGCTGCTGGATTCTTTTTTGTGAGTAAGAAGAACGAGGGGCTACGACCCTGTATAGATTTTCATGGACTTAATACAAGCAAATGCCACGATCCTTTGCCGCTGGTTCCAACAGCTATAGAACAGAACAGCTTCGTAAAGCCAAAATTTATACAAGACTAGATCTCAGGAGCGCTTATAATTTGATTTGGATAAAGGAGGGTGATGAGTGAAAAACAGCTTTTATTACTGCCACTGGACATTTTGAGTATACTGTGATGCCCTATGGGTTAGCCAACACTCCGGCCATATTTCATATGAATGAAACATTTCGTGACATGCTGAACCGTTATGTGATCGTTTATATTGACAATATCTTGATTTATTCTGACAACGTGAAGCAGCACCATCATTACGTGCGAACGGTTCTTTCCCGATTATGTGATAACTGGCCGTTTGCCAAACTGGAGAAGTGCTTTTCACCAAACTAAGGTGCACTTTCTAGGATATCGTATTGGCCCACAAGGGGTGGCCATGGATGACGCAAAAGTGCAAGCAGTTACTGACTGGTCACCGCTGCGTAGAGTTAAGGACTTCCAACGTTTCCTGGGCTTTGCAAACTTTTATCGCCGTTTTATTGGGAATTACAGTACGATCACAGCGCCTCTCACCTCTTTGCTACGGGGCAAGATGAGCACGCTACAGTGGAACGAACACGCTCAAAATGCATTCAGGGACTTAAAAGAGAGGTTCGTCACCACGCCTATACTGAAAAAATCTGATCCCGCTCTGCCGTTTGTAGTCGAGGTCGATGCGTCGGATACTGCTGTGGGCGCAGTTCTCTCTCAACGTCATGGCTCGCCACCCAAATTGCATCCATGCGCTTTCCACTCTCGAAAACTCACGCTTACTGAGAGAAATTATGACATCGGGAACAAGGAACTGTTAGCCATTAAGTCCACTTTGGAGGCATGGAGACATTGGCTAGAGGGCGCTGTTCACCCATTCAACGTCATTATTCATTTGTTCAGTTGAGTGATGTACCATCCAGTGAGGAACCAATGGATTACGAGGAACAAGAAGAGGAAGACAAGGTTGTGTGCATGATCACTACATGCCCAGTGCTGAACTGAATATAACTTAATTAATCCACCCTGTCACCTGATCCAAACGACTGTTTCCTCTGTGTGTTTGTTTGAATGTTTGACTTCATTCAACCTACGATATGCAGATCGGCTGCTATACAAGGTCCATTGTCTTGGAAATTTTCTGAAAATAAATGAGGACTCGCATGTCAGGATGGATGTGGAACTACGTTATCAGACAAACCCCTTTTAAAAGGTGAAATCTCCCTTTGTCCGACCTCTCTCTACCTGGCTGCAACCCAGAAGCTACCAAGAGACGAAAAGTCCGCACACCTTCAACAACAAAGAGGTGTTGGTCCTGCACTCAGGCCCCATGCAACAAACAACCTTTTGCAAGAAGAAATTAGTTTGCTAGTTTTTTTCCTTTGGTGGAGTTTGCTAAAACCCAACCGCTTTAGCTAGCCAACTGAAATCAACAGCCGGACCTCCGCAAATTCAACTCAACTGCAACCACTTCCCTGGGAAATTACACAACTGACCATTGAGGGGCCGCTGATTGTCCTGGACAGAGCAACGTGATCCAGCGAAACCTTCCTCACAAAAGTGCACGAAGGAGTCCTCCTCAAAAGGCTGCCTGGCCTACTACATGGGCCACGGACGGACAAAGCCAAGTAAACCTGTGCATCTAGGCAGACTTGGAGTGATACTGTATGATTGTCGAGTGTGAATGTTTATGTCTATGCTTGTCTATACCTTGTTTTAACTACAACTAGCTAACCTTGTAAATCCTGTAAAGCTGCTTTGCGACAACTTGAGTTGTTAAAAGCGCTATACAAATAAACTTTGATTGATTAACTAGAGAGCATTCCACATTTAGCTTATGTAGCCCCCACCAGGGTGCCTATGAATAAATAAAACACTCACTCCAACCTATGGTTAGATGATCACATTTATTGACAAACGCTTTTCCACCCTCGTCACTTTAATCGAAACAGGGACACACCCCATCTGGAAATTTCATAGGAAAGGAGGTATCCTTTTTACACGCCCACACACACCAAGGTAAGACACTCCAAATCTTAAAACCACACACATATAAGGCTCACTCCAAAAAAATTATCACACAGTGCACGCCAATCCCACACAACTACGCCCTCTAGAAAGAGGATTCTACGAGGGAAGATCCCCGCCTCAACCAAAGCACGTAGGGAGGAAACAGACAAACAAACAAAAACAAACAAGAAAACAAAAAAACAAACAAGCCAGTAGTCCACCGTCCTGCCGGACCACCCGCTAACCCACTGGCTTGTTCTACTGTCTAGAACCCCTGAGCAGCCCTGATCATGCTACACTATGTCAGCTAAAATCTCATTAAGTTTATTTAAGAATATGTTGTTAAAATACCCAAAACAAGAACAGCAGGTGGCAGTTACGCACTCCATGCGCACATCTAATAAAACAATACAACAAAACACAATTTACAATTAATCAAAATACACATCCAGCCCAAAAGAAATTACATACAAATCTGCAAAAAACATACCATCCGTTCCGATGCGATGTCATCTGCAGCTGTCCAGACGCCGATACACCTTAAACCCCTAGCCGTCGTACCCAACGTCGAGCCTTCGCGCACTCCAACCACCCGATGCAGCCACTACTCCGCGTTCCTTAGCCTGCACACGATACTGCAGTATAAACCCATAGCATAGTGCAGCATATTCTTAAAAGTGACCACTTTTCCTACCTCACAACGCCGACAGTTCCATGTGCTCCTACCATCGCATTCGGAAGGACCCCTAGCTGCCCCATTACTGCCAACCTAAATCCTATATAGCCGAGGCGCATGCGCACAACGTTACTCCTCCTGTCACCCCGGCTACACTTATCTATTGTCTGTGCTTTGTGGTCGTGGCTGTAGAGGAGAGCTCAGTTTGATTTTTGCGCCGTTGAGTTTCCCTTTGTCTGAAAGACTTCCTCCCCTCATACGCACATACATTTTATGAGACTGATTACTAAATAAATTTGCACCTACACTGGAACTGGGTGTAAACCCTCTGAGGTCACACTTGTTTGTTTTTCTTTTCATGATAGACGTTTGCTATGAAAGTCTAGTAAAACAGGTTTCATCTTTAAGCTTTCATCTTTGTGGCTCAGAAGCATGTGGCTATATCATGACTGACATCCACAAAGTGTTGAGACAGTTGGCAACTGTTCCATGATATTTTTAGTGGTTCAAGTCCACTGCTCCATGACAGTGTCTCGCGGAACAATGCGGGACAACACACCGACATAAGGCAAGGATTCACATTATGTTAAATATTAGAATAAAAATTTACAACTTACAAAAATCTAAATATAAGTTTAGATAAATTCAGTCCAATAGAACATAAACAACACTAGGCAGAGTAGGTTCCAACTGCGGAGTAAAATGCCTTTTATTGAAAATACAACAATAGCCAGCAATAGCCCCTTTTAGCATGGAAAAGGCTCGCCAAGCCTCCTTGGTCCACACGAAACATTTTTGCGAATCACCCTTTAAAAGGTTAGTGTAGCTATTCCGCTGTAATTCCAGATGCAGTGTCTATAAAAATTTGCGAATCCCAGGAACCGTTTTAATTCCTTGGTCGTTTTTGGAATAGGCCAGCTAGTAACCGCTTATACTTTGTCAATGTCCATAGAGACTCATCTGGAAGAGAGAATACAACCGGTAATCAATGCATGGACGAAGACCGCCCTTTCTTTTCCACAAAGAAGAATCCTGTGGCCAAGGGGGATGTAGATGGATGTATAAACCACTTCTGAAGGGCCTCTTCAACGTAGGATTCCATAGCAGCATCTTCTGGATGGGAAAGAGTATATGGCTTAGGTTTTTTAGGGAGCTGAGCCCCAGGTAAAAGGTCAATGGCGCAGTCCCACCGTCTATGAGGTGGCAAATGGCTGGCATCGTCACGACTGAACACATCGTAAACAAATCTCAAGATGGTGGCGCCCTGTTTGGCTGCATGGGCTCGTGACAGAAATTGAGACTTTTGCAAGAATATGCCACTCAGGACATCAGAATCAACCAAGATAAAGAGCGTATTGGTGTATGACCATGAACGATTGTGGAATTTACGCACTTTCAGTGAATTCGGCTTCGTAACCCAGGACGCACAGGAACGGTTGAGCTTCGGAGTGCTACGAAAAGACCCAGTGGCCTACAGAGCCTTGGACTCGTACAACGTCATGAGCCAATAGAGATGCAGAAGCGGGGCTGTCGCACAGGGCTAACAGCCAAACTAAAAGCGAACCCCTACAGATCACCACTTCCATCCGTCTTTCTCTCTAACGTACGCTTCCTGAAGAACAAATTGGATTTTCCTGGATTTAACCACAAATCGAGAGATGAGGAACTGCTGTGCAATAATTCTGACTGAGACATGGTTAAACTCATCAATGCCAGACAACGCTGTTAGCATCGAGGGGCTAACTACATTCCAGGCGGATAGGAGCAGCACTCTCAGCGGTAAATCTCGAGGCAGAGGTTTGTATGTTTACATAAATGGTAATTGGTGCAGGAACGCTAAGTCCAGCTCAAGCCATTGTTCACCGGACATTGAGTTTATGACTGTAATCTGCAGGCCATTCTATTTGCCCAGAGAGATTAACCTAGTTTCCATCCCTGCTGTTTACGTGCCTCCTGATGCAAATACTAAGGAAGCTATGAGGGTTCTCTACCGAACCATCAGTGAGCTGCAGTCAGCCCACCCTGAAGGCTTTTTCATTGTTGCTGGGGATTTCAACCAGGCGAATATGAAGACAGTTCTTCCAAACTTCCACAAGCATGTGGACTGTGCAACCAGAGGTATGACAACACTAGATCTGGCTTATACCAACCTGAAAAATGCTTTCAAAGCAGCCCCCTGCCCTCACTTTGGCTCCTCAGCCCATTCTTCTGTTTTGCTAATTCCTGCATATAAGGCTCTGCTGATCAGAGAGAAACCTACTGTGAGGCAGGTGAGGGTGTGGTCTGAGGGGGCTATGGAGGCATTACAGGACTGTTTTGAGTGCACTGAGTGGGATGTGTTCAAGGAAGCTGCCAATTAGAGTGAACACGTCAACTTGAATGAGTACGCCATGACTGTGTCGGCCTACATAAACAAATGCATGGAAGACGTCAGCACCACAAAGACCATCACCACCCGTGCCAACCAAAAACCATGGATGACCAATGAAGTACGCAGAATGTTGAAAGCTAGGAATTCAGCCTTTAAGTCCGGTGACGAAGAGGCACTGAGATCAGCGAGAGCCAGCCTAAACTGGGCTATCAAATTAGCAAAGCGTGCCCATGGGGAAAAAAGGACCAGGACCTCTTCCAAAACTCCACTGACACCAAAGGAATGTGGCACGACATACGAACCATTACAAATTACAAGGTAGCCCCCTCGGTGAGCGATGACGTGGACTTCTTAAAATGGTCTAAATAACTTCTTTGGAAGATTTGAGGCATTAAACAACACCCCTGCAGTAAGAGCTGTTTCCCATCAAAGATGAAGAGCTTTTCCTTGATTGTGATGAGGTACGCAGAACTCTGAGGAGAGTAAACACACGGAAGGCCCACCACCCCTGATAACATACCGGGTCTGGTGCTCAGGGAATGTGCAGACCAGTTGACGTATGTTCTAGCCGACATTTTCAACACCTCACTGGATCTAGCCAAAGTCCCAGCATGTTTCAAGTCCGCTGTTTTCATTCCTGTGCCAAAAAAACCCCAGATCCTGTTGCACTGACTCCAAACATGATGAAGTGCATTGAGAGGTTGGTCAAGAAGCACATCACCTTCAGTCTACCCACCACTTTTGACCCCTTCCAGTTTGCCTACAGGCCAAACCGCTCCACTGACGACGCCATCTCCTCTGTTCTTTACCTGAGCCTCGAATATCTGGAGGAGAAGAATACGCATGTGCGGATGCTGTTTCTAGATTTCAGTTCGGCATTTAACACCATAATCCCACAACATCTGGTGAACAAACTGGAACCCCTGGGATTCAGCACTCCCCTGAGGAACTGGCTGCTAGACTTCCTCACTGAACGACCACAGTCAGTAAGGGTTGGTCAGAACATGTGCGGTGTCATCGCCCTTAGCACAGGATACCCTCAAGGATGCGTACTGAGCCCCCTACTGTTCACCTTGTTGACACACGACTGTGTCCCCAGTTGTAACACTAATCACATTGTGAAGTTTGCGGACGACACTACCGTGGTGGGCCTCATCAAGGATGATGATGACCTGGCCTACAGAGAGGAAGTCAAGCGGTTAGTGGGTTGGTGCAGGTCCAACAATTTGATCCTGAACGTGGACAAAACCAAGGGGATCATCATCGACTTCAGGAAGAACCAGCCCAGCCACGCTCCACTTTGCATCAACTCCAAGGCTGTGGAAGTGGTCAGCAGCGTGAATTTCCTGGGGGTGCACATAACAGACAACCTCACCTGGTCTGCCAACACCACGTCTATAGTTAAGAGGGCACAGCAGTGTCTGCACTTCCTGCGCAGACTGAGGAGGGTCCACCTGCCCCCACCCAGCCTTATCACATTCTATAGAAGCACAATAGAGAGCATTCTGACCAGCTGCATTTCTGTGTGGTGTGGAGGCTGCAGTGCCTCTGACTGAAAGAATGTGAGGAGAGTGTTGAGGACAGTGGAGAAGATCATCGAGTCTTCTCTTCCACCTATCCAGGACCTCGCACCAGTGCGCTGCATATCCTGAGCACTCATCATCGGAGACCCCTCACATCCTCACTGTGGACTGTTCTCACTGCTGGCTTCTGGAAAAAGATTCAGGAGTATTCGGTGCAGGACCACCAGGTTTTTCAACAGCTTTTTCCTCCAAACCATCAGACTGCTGAACACAACACCCTGGACGAAGGCAGGAAATGGCTGAACTACATGCCTTCTGTGCACTACTGGTAGACTACCCGAAAGCACTGTCACTTTGAGTAGGGTCTGGCCATATATCTCACCCCTGAGGCTTACCTCATCTGTGGGACCTATTGAGGTTCCAGAGAGGAGGTCCTGTATTATCTTGATCGCCACCTACTGGCGTGGGGTGGTATTGCACAGGAATATAACAAGTGTCGTTTACCAAACAAATCTGACTGTCTAGCGTTTGACATTTAGCAACGGTTACTTGACAGCAGGTCAATTGGACTGGAATTGATAAGGCTGTAAGTGAAAACGTGTTTTTTGTTCCCTTTTGTTTTGTACACTGCGTGTGCGTGTATGTCTGTGCGTGCATGTCTGTGTCTGTGCATGCTTTATGTGACTCGCTTTTTGTGTGTTCGTCTTGAAGTTCGTTTAGCATCCTGCATGACCACATTAATACACTTTATTGTTTGTTGTTCTTAAACTTATGGACAATTTGGGTGGCAATGGTCGTTCTTTCTTTGTCTAAATTGATGTTGTCATGGTGACCGGTGTCAGCCAGAGGAGGATGGGTTCCCCCCCTGAGTCTTGGTTCCTCTAAAGGTTTCTTCCTCATGCAAAAAAAAAAAAAACTAGGGAGTTTTTCCTTGCCACTGTCGCCCTTGGCTTGCTCACTGGGGGCTAGGACTCGGCACTTGTAAAGCTGCTTTGTGACAACAACTGTTGAAAAAAGGCAAACAGTGAAAGATTATCAGATTGAAAAATGACTGGTGTATTGAATTACTAGAAGGTGTTTTAGATGCCAAAATCAATAATAAGGTAACTAGTATTAAATAACCGGTAGGAATGTACAAGTTTAATTAATTTTTAAAGTACATTTCAGGTCATGGTGATTGTAGTTTGTAGGATGTGCAGACTTCTTAAATTATTTTTTTCTTTTTAATCAGGTGCACTCTTATCTGGATTTTTGGTTCAACTCCATCGTTAACAAGATGTACAGACTGTTGCAAAATGTTTCATTGCCCATTGTGCCCTGTCAAACTCTTCAAGCCAACCAATCTGTCAAAAGTTAAGAAGCACATTGAAATTCACTGGGAAAATGCATTACACTTCAAAAGTATTAAGACCCAATTATATTAACTGCAGCTAGTTTATTATTATCAGGTTGACAAGATGTTTTTTTTTATTATTCATTGTGTTTTTACAGAATATAGAATAAACAGATGCCATCAAAATTGCAGACCAGACGGACATTATCACTGCCCCATGTGTTCTAAAACAATTCTGAGGCGAGATAATATGTCTGTTCATTTAAAAGCATGTCGAGACACAACATGCGGGACACCCACACCTACCCCTGAAAAAACACCCTGCACCTCTGCTCCCTCCACGCTCTCTACTGTAAAGGATACAGCCACTGATTTAGACTCGCCTTTGGTGCATTCAGTTTTATCGCCAGTTCCACCTTCTCCACAGCCTGTCCCCCCCTTCTTCATATTCTGAAGCAGTCATTTCCCTCACCTGCTTCTCCTAAAAAGCCTCAACATGTGTCCTCCAAAAAGGTCAGCTGTCCGCACTGCATGGTAAAGCTGCAGAAGAATCATTTGCCTGGCCACATTTCTAGGAAGCATTCCGAAACACAACCGGACATAACCAGCACCTCACATTTGCAGAGTGTAAGTTTGGATGCCACCAATGGTATTTATGCAGTACAGAGGGGTAGTCATGGTTTTTCTGTGCCTGCCCATGTACAGAGGAAGACACAGGGCAAAGTGCAATTCACTGGCTGTGAATTAGAAGACTGCCAGCAGTACCAGCGTCTAGCACAACGTAGTAAATGTGTTCACAAACATTGTAAACATGTTTGATCTGTTGACTACTGTGCTAACACTGCTAGTGAGGAGTTCCTTGATGAAGGAGTTCTTGATGAAATGGTACATCTAAGTATATTGGGTGTATCAAGGAAAAATACCTGCTTAAAAAGGCAAACTACAGCCATGGCAACTCATGTGCCTTTTTCTATAGAAGTGCATTTTAGAGGCTCATCTGAAATAAAATGCCTTTCAATTCATGAGCCACAAATGAAACACTCCTGTCGTCATGGACGAATCCTGGTGACATTCAGGCAAAAGATGAATTCATGGCATTGTCCCTGTGCAGAGCCAAGAATGTCTTGTGTGCACAAAAGTGTTGCAAAATGGCATCTTTTTCAAACGCAAAGACATTTATTTGAGACAAGCATGTGCTGCAGTGATCGATCAGCCCAGCATCATCTATCCACCAACAAACAACCTGCAACGTGTAGTGAAATACATTTTCACTCAGAAAAAAGTTCCTTCCAAACTTCCAAAAGAATTGACTATTCCCAGACTAGTATTCAGTTACCCAACAAGACTAGTTCCAAAAGAAACAAAATGTACTCTCTGTTCTGGGAAGCCCTCGCTGAAAGGTCCAGTCATAATAACGGGCAAAGCTCGGACTATGGGTATAGGTGGCATCATTGAGAGTAAGTTCAATTTCCTGTTGAATAACTTTGGCCATTTTAATATTATTTAGTATAACACACTGCTACGTTTATCTGTTTTTTTCCTTTTGTAGATGTGTCCACTTTCTTTAGACAATGCCCATTGTGTCAGATGGTGTATCGGTATCAGGAGTGGGAAGCAGGACTCCACAACTTCAATGATCACGTTGTGCTGACCCTGGAATTGTGCATTTTTCTAAGGCACAACCTAAAGGTAAAACATTATATGGTGTACTGGGTTTTCTGTGCTGTTCATTTAACAGCTACAATACTGTGTCCTACAGAACCATACTGCAGTTTCCCGAACAATTAATTCACTGGAGGGACTTCTTATTCCACCCTCACGTGAAATTGCATCCTGAATGTTGCAATACATTTTACATAATCCAGGGAATAAAACAATTTTCCTATCTAGCTAGTGCATTACATGTTATATAGAAGGCTTCTTGTTTAATGCTTAGAACATTTTTTGACTTTTTTTGTCAAAACCAGTTTCATGATTTATATAGTGGACATAACAGAGTATGGAAACATTTGTGAGAGCCATGTTCAATCTCTCCTCATCCCTGAGACCTGTTCAGAGTGTGTATGAGAAAGCATAGATCAACAGGTCTCAGGGACGAGGTAGGGGATCCAGACAGGTCTCAGGGACGAGGTAGGGGATTCAGACAGGTCTCAGGGATGAGGTAGGGATCCAACCTGTTTTTATTTTAGTATTTACACAGCAGTCCGGACAGCAACATTGATGAATCACATCACAGAAGTTCTGTTCTGGTAAGAACAGAATATTTATTTTTGTCAGAGTTGGTTTTCCATAGTTTTTGGATATTATTATTATGTTTTTTTCTGTTTGCAGACACTAGAAAAAGACCTGCAGTCCAGAAGATTGAGGTCCAATAGAATGTTCCTGCATGAAAACCCCACTTTTGACCTGAAAATGAAAAAGCTCAGAGATGGAAACATTTCTGTCTGAAGAAAACCAGGTAAATATTTGTATTAAAACTAGTGGTGGGACTTTAACGCGTTAATTTCGATTAATTAATTACAGGAAAATTAACGAACTAAAAACATTAACGCATTTTAAAAGCATTTAATGCATGAGACACTTTTGCACCGTGGAATGTTTCTCAGTGCACGAGTTCCAGGCATACAGATTATATGGACGCACAATAAGATGAGCATGATGGAGATTACTGAAGAGGCTACGCTGGTGGATGGGAAATTAAAATATAAGAAACTTCCAGATGGAAGTACAAACACAAATAGTGTTATTTGCACTTTATGTATGAAGGAGTTCGCTTATCACAGGAGCACTTCCACCCTTCATTACCACCTCAACGCAAAACATGTTGGGGCTAACGCGCAGGTCAGTAATGATAACTTAGCTGATAAATGTATTCCTAGTACGGACCAAACGTTCATATTTCCCGGGACATGTCCGTATTTCACATCCTGTCCTGGGTTTTTTTTTAAGTGAGGAAATGTCCTGGTTTTTAAATTACCTTCATTGGACTATTAAGACTGGATTAAATTTTCGCGAGTGACTGTAGCGCGCGACTCCGCACATCATGCGTGAGTGGCGTTGGCTTTAAACTTGACGCGTCACATTATTTGCAGTGTTGTTCGCTCTCTGTGGTCGAAGATAAAGGCTTACAAGAAGCGCTGCACATTGCGTCAATTGATGCAAGTTACGAACTACAGTCCAGAAAGACAATGTGGAAGAAAATCCAGCAGCTCTATGATGAGGAAAGGGAAGTAAAACAGGTTATTGTGAAGAGTGCCACAAATGTGGCTCTGACTGGGGATCACTGGACCTCTGTTAGCAACAAGAATTATCTTAGTGCGACAGCTCATATTATAGATGATGAATCTATAGATGATGAAGATCCAGTCATTTGCTTTGAGCATGCAGAAGACCACTTCTAGGCACTATGGAGATGCCTGTGGCAGAGGCCTGGGAAATAAAAGAAAAAGTATACCATCTAAAATGGTATTAAAAAACATCTTCTGATTTACTTCAATTCTTCCAATATCCTGAGCAAAACTCCCAAAATTAAACAACATTTTTAGTCAGAATTTCCAGTGTTCTGAACTGTTTTCTGCACTCATCTATTGGTAGTAGACTGGTGGAAAAATAAACAAGATGTTGAAGTTTATGATTATGTTCATTGATTCATTCATCATTCAAACTTAAATTAATATTTCTCATGTTAAATACTAAAATGAGATTAAAATGCGATTGATTCAGTGTTGCTTCCTATCTGAACACAAAGTGTGGATGACTTGGTGTTACATTGTGTTGTTTAAGTGTTCCCTTTATTTTTTTAGCTATATATATATAGTTTGTTTTTCTTAATTAAACACTAACTTTTGTTTCAACCTTTTTAGGTTTTGTTTTGTCGAGTTTCTCGAGCCCATCACTGTTACTATCAATATTCTGAGGACCAATTAGGAGAGTATAAACCAGCCCAGCCCCCACCCCTTGCAGCAACATCCAAACACCCAGAGCCACAATGAATTTAAGCACAGTCAAAAGTCAGTGTATCGTCCTTTGAATCCCAACAACAAAAAAGAAAAAAGGAAAGAGTATATCATGTCCTCAAAGAGAAAAATCCAAAAAACCAACCCCAGCAGCACAATGGTTCAAGCCAAAGTCCAAAGAACAGGGCCCAGCCATACAAAAATTAAAAATATCCCAAAAGGTAAAAAAAAGAAAAATTGGAATGAGCTCACCCAGTTCCTTGCGATTCCTGGCTTTCAACAAAAAAGGGTAATCCGCTTTCTTCTTTTGAAGGATAATCCAGAGGACAAGGACAAGGTTGTGAGAAGGTCGATACTCATTCGTGGCTGCGCAGCCTGCCTCCCCAGGCCTCTCTCTCTTACACATTACCCTCCCCTCTTTAAGATGGCTGCCGTACTTCCTTTTCCTGTCCCCACATCAGGGTTCACTTTCATAATAAAAGTCTTACCCTCTAGGAACTAACAGGAAGTAATATATTCTGAAATACACCCACCCCAATACCAAAGAAACATTAGGAAGCCACACCTCCTCCCAACACATTCCAATGAACAGCCTAGGGTACTTAAGGACTTATTCCATGGGGTCACCCATATAATCCTACCAGGACTGTAAGTGTTAATACTTAACGATAGGGTTCCCATGGGTCCCCTTTATGTGGTGGTGTCACATAGTCCCCCCCCTGTTGGGGTTACATAGGAACTGCACCAAAGAACCTTTTTAAATTTGCCACATGTACAACATCCTGTCGGTCACCAGGGCGCAATCCCTTGACTACATAATTCACTGGTCCCAGCTTCTTCTCCACTCTGACAGGTCCCTTCCACTTGGGTGCCAATTTAGGGGAGAATTGTTCAGAAGCGTTGGAAATATGATGAGCACGCACCCAGAGCAGGTCTCCCGCCTGAAAGTGCGCATCTCTCCTCCGGGTATTGTAATACCTGGCTTGCCTAAGTTGCGCTGCATGAGAAAAGCGTCTTACCTCCTCATGGAGCTGATGTTGCTGCTCAACAAGGGAATATGAAGGTTGACTTGGGGTCACCACACGGTGGTGGATGAGTCTCTCCAAGGGACCCTTCAGAGTTCTGCCCAAGGCCAGCTCAGCGGGGAGTTCCTTGTGGTTTCATGTCTCGCACTGTTGATGGCAAACTTGAACTCAAACATCCACTTATCCCAGTCCCGGTGATTCTCCTTCACATAGGAGGCCATCATGGTTTTCAAGACTTTATTGACCCATTCAGTAAGGTTGGTCTGTGGGTGGTAACTTGTCGTAAGTTTCTGGATGACCCCCCAGGTTTTGCAAAGATCTGCCATCAACTGGCTGAGGAATTGGGGCCCCCGGTCGGATAAAATATATTTTGGGACACCCCACCTGGTGAAGATGTCTTCTCTCAGGATTTTACAGAGGCGAGGACTTTTGCTGTCCCGCAAGGGACAACCCATTTGGTGAAGTAATCCACAATGACAAACAGATAGACATTACCCTTTTTACTCTTGGGAAAAGGTCCCATTAGATCCACTCCGAGCATGTAACCAGGCTCTTTGAGGTCAGTGCTCTGAAGATACCCGGCTGGCTTGGTGTTAGAAGGCCTGTACGTCTGACATACAGGGCATCCTTTAACGTGTTGCCACACGTCTTTATGCACTTCAGGCCACCAGGCAACCTCCCGGATCCTGAGGAGCGTCTTCATCCTCCCCAGATGTGCCCCTAGTGGACTGTCATGGAAGTATTTGAGAAAAGGGAGAAAGAGAGACTTAGGCACCACCAGCTGGTACTTGACCCCTCCTTCACCATATGGTAGGGCTCTGTATAACAGGTCTTTCTGTATTTCCCATCTTATACGATCTTTTGGTGTACACCTTGTATTACCGTGGTCTTTCAACCCTTTGATGTAGTCATCTTCACCCTGAGCCTGAGCTATTTCGGCCAGACTCACTGGTAACGTAGAATTCCAAAGATGGGGTTTCTTGGCTCCACAGGTAGCCATGAGCACAGGGTCCAACAATCGTATAGATCGGGATAGAGCATCTGCTACCACGTTCATGCACCCCTTTACTTGAAAATCAAAACGCTGAAGCCTTATAGTCCACTTGGTCAGTCTGGAGGTGGCCTTGGGAGAATTGAAAGCCCAAGTAAGAGCAGCATGATCGGTATACACTACAAAGGGGCTTCCCTCCAGGTAATAATACCATTTCTCCACAGCCCATACAACGACAAGGCATTCCTTTTCGGAGGTCGAGTAGTTCAACTCAGCACCTCTGAGGCTCTGGGAGGCATAAGCAGTGACCTTTTCCTCTCCATCCACCATCTGAGTAAGCACGGCTCCCAGTCCTACATCACTCGCATCTGTATGCACCTGGAAGGAACGAAGAGGGTGGGGTTGTGCAAGCACCGGGGCCTGCTGGAGAGCTGCCTTTAGCCTATCCACACTTCTTTGACAGTCCTCAGTCCACACCCATACCACCTCTTTTCGTCTGAGGTGGTTGAGGGGAGCTGCCAACTCAGCAAAGTAGGGGATAAACTTATGGTACCAGCCTACTAACCCAAGGAAACGCTGTAAAGAGGTTAGGTCATGGGGGTGGGGTATGCAGCTACAGCCTGGGTTTTTTCTGGGTCTACCTTGACCCCTTCCCCAGACACCAGATGATCTAAAAACTTTAACTCTTTTTCTGAGAAAATGACATTTCTTCAAGTTTGGGGTAAGGTGGGCTTCCCTGAGCCTTCCAAAAACAATCTCTAAATCCCTCAGGTGTTGGGTTTTTGTCTGGGAATAGATGATGACATCATCAATATAAACAAAGCAAATCGACCCCCTTAGCTCCCCCAGCTCTTGCTCCATCAGCCTTTGAAAAGTGGCCCCTGCATTTTTCAGACCAAAAGGCATGGTCAAAAAATGGTATAATCCGAATAGGCTGATGAAGGCAGTCTTTTCCTTACTGCATTTATCCATTTCGACCTGCCAGTAGCCCGACTTCAGGTCAAGGGTGCTAAAATATTTGGCTCCATACAAAGACTCCAAGATGTCATGTACGAGGGGCATGGGGTAAGCATCCTGGGGAGTCTTCGCATTCAGCCGCCGATAATCCACACAGAAATGATTGCTTCCATCCGGCTTGGGTACTATCACCACGGGAGAGGCCCATGACGAATCAGATGGTTCTATTATACCAGCCTTGAGCATGCTTTCAATTTCCAGCCTTATATAATCTCCTTCTTCGCTGGTGAGACCCTGTAAGCTCTGGACCGGACGGGCATCTCATCAAAGGTATGATGCTTGATCCTGCTTGTCCTCCCCAGCCTTTCAGAACAGACTGATGGCCATTTTTGAAAGAGGGGATGCAACTCGGGGGGGGGGGGGGTGAATATTCAACAGTTCATTAGGATCCTGTGTTTGGGAATAACTAGGGGTTTCCACCACCTGTTCCTCTTCAAGGGGTAAAGCCACATAAAGATTGATCTTCGGCTCTTTGGGCCTTACCCATGGGTGGTTTGCCACCCCCGATGGCAAAAAAGGAAAAACACACCACCTCCCTTTGATCTTCAGGCTGTAGTGGTGCTCCCCCACATTCAGTTGAGCTCCAGACCTACTCAAGAAGTCAAGTCCCAAGACCAGAGGAAAGACCAATTGTGCATTCGTCATGATGTAAGTATCTGCCCTTACCAAAAGTCCGTGCCACTCATAAGATAGCTAGACTCTCACCTCAGGGTTATGAACCTTCCCGTCCGCCATTATAAAGGACCTTGTTTCATCTTGGGACAGGGATTCTCCCGGTCTTTCCATGGCCTCCCAGAGCTGCTTCTGCATCAGGGTGTAAGTACAGCCAGTATCCAAGACTGCCTCCACCTGAAACCCTCTTACTGCAATGGCGATTTTTAATAGTTGAAACGTGGCTAATTGGACTAGAGCCATACTTGGGGATGGATTATTGGCCTCGTTAGAACGGTAAGATTTTTTTCTGCCTTTGTCCTGTGCTTTAAGTTGGTTTATCCTGGCCCAGTAGTCTTTTTTGGCGCTCATATCCCTTTCCACCATAGATCCGACTTTGACCAGCTGCTCCATGGTATGCACCGTCCCCCGTAGACTCCCTGCCAGGGTGGGATTGCAGTTGTTAAGAATTCTTCTAACCAGCTCTGCTTCTGGCATGTCACTCTTCCATTTCAAGCACAGGGCTCAGTAATCATAGGCGAAATCCCGAATGCATTGGTCAGGCTCTTGGACCAGGGCTTTAAGTTGTTCTTCAACCTCGGTCATATAGTCTGTGGGAAGAAAAGCTGTCAAAAACGCTTTCTTGAAACCAGCCCAGTTGTGAATTTTGATCTTCTCAGCCATCCACCAGCTTCGAGCAAGTCCAGTTAAAACAGCATTGAGGGTGGCCATAAGCTCATTATCTGTTAAGTGTCTTAAGGATAAGAAGTTTTCACACTTTTCCATAAAATCCAAAACCCCCGCTGCATGTCTTGTTTCTCCAAAAGTGAGAAATTCCAGATTGATAGGCGGTTTAGAATATAAGGATGCACTGTTAACTGAACATGGGCCTTCTACAGCAGGAGTCGTTGGGAAGAAAGAGGCCCTGGATAACGGGTTGCTGGACCTCCACCGAGACAGATCCTTCTTCTACTGGTCGTCTCTCCTTTGCATACATTCAACCACTCCTTGCTCAAGCTGGGTTAGAGATCTTTTGATCAGTTCCTCCATGGCTTCAAACCGCTGATCCATACTTTCTCTGAGCATGACTTCTCGGTTTGTTGTACTTTCACTGGCTGTCAGAAAATCCTCCTGCAAGTCCCTCATCTCAGCTTTCAAAGACTGAACTGATTGGGACAGGCCTGTCACTTCAGACTCCAGACGAGCTATGATGCTCCCTGTAGACCTATTAGAAGGTCTCTGGGAAGTTTGTTCTTCTTTGTCACTATTGAGGTATAACTCACCAAGCAATAAACTGACCTCAGCTATGGGAGCTGGATTTCTATATGTGACACCAGGCCCAGGAACAAAGGAAGGGGACTCTGAACCACCCACCCTATCTGAGCTAAGGACGGCTTCTGTTTGGCCCACTGGTTCTTCCAACAACAGGGGCCCACCGGAATCCATCACTATCTACTCTCTGATAAAAGTACCACAAACACCGTACATGAACTCCACACAAAAACCTTATTCGGTCCCCATACGGGCCACCATCTGTAACAATTTAACCAACTTGGCTGTTACTATCAATATTCTGAGGACCAATAAGAGGAGAGTATAAACCATGCAAGTACCAGTACATTACCTAGATTGCGAACGCAGAGGAGTGATCTCGCGATCTGCCATGCTTAATTTCTTATGCAATCACGTGACAGCGCATCGTCATTTCCTGGTCTCAGGGATGAGATCGGTCTGAGAGAGGAGGTGGCCTGAGAGGTGAGATTTACGGCCAGACTCTGTTGGTCACTTTACCATATTTATTCGGGCTGCTATCCTGTTTAATCTATTTTATCTGTAGATTTGTATATACATATAGATTTAAGCAGATGTACATATATATCCATTCCACATACATATATTTAAATGATCCCGCCTGCTACATTTCTGCACTCCTTGGACACTCTCACCATGTATTTTGGTAAATCCTGGAATGCCATCTGTTATATTCTTGCAATCCTCTCTCAATCCTGGTTACTGGAAATCTATTGATACATTTCATTTAATCTAATTTATTTTTCTTATATATCCAAAACTCTGTTGTACACTGTGCGAGGCTAAATGCAACGAAACTTCTTTCTGCGTACACCCGTGTACAATGAATGACAATAAAGAATGTCTAAGTCTAAGTCATTGGAGAAACCTTGGTATTGTACGGGGATAGCGTCTAAGGGAGGGGAGAGTTTCTATTTGGGATGACCTGAGGGGTAAGTGCATACAGTGTGACTGATGATATGCGCTCCACTTCACAATTTCCCTCTTCTGCCAGGAGATGACGGTGTCGTGAACTACCAACCATGGAAAGCCTAGGATAATGGGATCACGGGGTGTAGGTAGGAGGAAAAAGCTAATCATTTCATCATGAAACAGCCCAATTATAAGATTAATGGGCACAGTTTTGTTTTGAATTTCACTAAACCCTCACCTGCACAGGTACAGTGGATATATTTTAATAATGGGCTAGTGTGATGATGTAGACCTACACATCATCAATAGACATAATATACAGTATGATTATGCTTACCTGTGACCAGTCTGCATCCATTGGACTAAAAGTGTAAGAGTTAAATAAATAAAAAAATTAATTAAAAAATAAACTTCACAATGAATCAATCCGAACATTTTTTCTACAGTGAATGAATTAAAAGCTATACATATATTTTCTTCATTTGCTTCATTATGCTAAATGGGGGATTGTCTATGCTAGTTTTACAATGTAATAAAATCTATTACCAAAGCAATTTTTTATGTGTAACGAAACAAGTGGCGGGTGTGACGCAAATGCAGGTTTTTGTGTAATTTATTATATAAAACGGAAATCAAACTAAATGTTACAGGATCGCTGATTGACACTTGCAAAAAAATTTAAAACAGAACTGGAAGTTCCAATATACCACTTTTATTCAATCCACCATGAAGAGTGCCTTCGAATCCATTAAAGAAAAACATTAAGAAAGAATGCGAAAAACAAAAAAAACAAAGTCAACATAAACTAATCAACTCAATAGACATATGTCAACCAGGCCCTCAAACTGCTCTGCACTCTAAGCCAGCCCTCTCCCTCTTATCAGAGTTCTGCCTTTTTCAAACAGCTTACAAATACTTCAAACCACCGACCGGCACGCCCCCACAGGTAAGGTTTAAAATGTACAAGTTCTCATTACCTGTTACGTGCATGGAGTGCACGTTGTGTTTTTCTTTCGACATCCATAGATAATAATAATAATAATAATAATAATAATAATAATAATAATACATTTTATTTATAAAGCACCTTTCATGAGACCTGTCACGGTGAGTCGGCCTGGACGCCACCAGAGGGCACCCCAAGCGACCCGCACTAGCACCGCCACGCCCCCCGTCACACAACGCACACCCTCACCACGCAGGACACTCCCACGCTCACAATCACCTGTGTTCTAGCACCTGTTCCGTGTTAGGTTGTCCCTTTATATTCCCACAGGTCGATCCTTCCAGCGCTGCTCATTCTCCTGCCTCAGCGCCTCGTTACCAGGGAGAGTTCTGCCCTTGCTACTCAAGAGAGACTTACTTCGGTGTTCTTATTTCTGTTGCTACCTTTTGCCCTTGAGCCTGAGTCTTTTTGTTGATATTTATCATGGATAATAAACCCGAGCTTACTTCACCTCTGCCTCCTGCTGCCTCTGTCCCAGCGTCACAGAATGAGCAGCCGTCGACAGCAGGAGCAGAAGCGCCGTCTCCGTTGGAGATACTGGCCACGCAAGGTAGGGTCATCGGAAGACAGCAACAAGAGATCACTGAGATTAAGAACATGATGCAAATGATGTCGAGTTGCTTGCAGTCTCTCTCTGCCCAGGCGAGCAGCGCATCTCCTCCTGTACGAGAGGATAGAGGTCTCATCGCACCTCCCGAGCCCTACGGAGGGGAACCAGACAGGTGCGAGGGATTCCTTATGCAATGCGGGTTGTACTTTACGTATCGGTCTTCTCTCAGTCCTGAGAGAAAGATCGCTTACGTTTTATCCCGCCTCACGGGTAAAGCGCTGGAATGGGGAACAGCGCTCATGCGAACCGAATCAGCTTTGCTGAGGGACTATGACGCGTTCGTCTCCGAGTTGAGAGACGTATTCCACCACCCGAGACAGGGCAGCGCGTGTGGACAGAGCCTGCTTAGGATGCGTCAGGGCACAAGGCACGCTGCGGAATACGCCCTGGACTTTCGGACCTTGGCCGCCAACACCGGGTGGAATGATGCGGCCCTCGTTGACGCGTTCGTCGCGAGCTTACGCCCCGAGCTAAGGGCAGAGCTCGCGTGTCGCCAGGAAGGGGCGAGTTTTTCACAGGTGGTGCGTTTAGCGGTCACTTATGACCGTCTGCTGCAGGAGAGGACAAGCCGACTTCCTCACGGTCCTGTTGGCGACACCACTCCGGTCCCGGCGAGCCCCAAAGAGAACCAGAGACCCGAACCCATGCAGATCGGGGAGACAACCACGACCAAGGAGACCGCTCGCCCGAGCGGTGGCAGAGCTCGGGTGAGTAACTCCTTGACCGGTAATTTACTTACCATCCAAGCCTGGTTGTCTTACAGGGGCTGTTCTGTGGGGGTTCTTGCCCTAGTGGACTCGGGAGCGTCGGGGAACGTGATGGAGCAGAGTCTGGCGGAGCGGCTAAGGGTCCCCTTGAAGAAGTTGGAGAAACCGAGGCATGTGCAGGCGCTGGACGGACGACCTGTGGGCGGGGGCGTGATCCAGTACCGCACTGCTTACCTCCGTCTCACCATACAGGGTCATACCGAATACATATCATTTTACATTCTACCACATTTACGTCACCCAGTCACATTAGGTCTTCCCTGGCTTCGTTTGCACAATCCCCTCATTAAATGGTCCTCAGGTCGCATTCTCCGTTGGTCCACTCTGTCCAAACGTTCACGTGCGGGTCGCCGAAAGCCCTATAACATGCTGACCACTAGTATAGAGAGCCCTAATGTCGCTCATCCCCAAGCGATCCCAAGCCAGTACCGGGACCTCGCGGAGGTATTCAGCGCATCTAAAGCTGCACAGTTACCACCACACCGCCCCTGGGATGTCACCATCACCCTGAGAGAGGGCACGACTCCCCCCAAATGCAGGATCTACCCCCTGTCACAAGAGGAGGAGCAGGTGATGGAGCAATACATTAAAGAGGCTTTGGCGCAGGGCTATATCACTCCCTCCACCTCGCCCGCCTCAGCCAGTGTCTTCTTCGTGAAGAAGAAGGACGGTGGTCTGAGGCCATGCGTGGATTATCGGGGGCTCAATTCCCTCTTGGTGAACTACTCGTACCCACTGCCTCTGGTGCCTTCGGCCCTGGAGCAGCTGCGGGAGGCGAGTGTGTTCACCAAACTGGATCTGCGCAGCGCCTACAACCTCATCCGGGTCCGTGAGGAGGATGAGTGGAAAACGGCGTTCAGTACATCTACTGGTCATTACCAGTACCGGGTCTTACCTTACGGTTTGGCGTCGGCACCGTCGTTTTTCCAGGCGTACATCAACGAGGTCTTGAGGGAATATCTGAATAGATGTGTCGTCGCTTACATTGATGACATCCTCATCTATTCTCCTTCCCGGGACCAACACGTCCGGGATGTGCGGGCAGTCCTGAGCACTCTCCTGCGCAGTAGGCTATACTGCAAGCTGGAGAAGTGCGAGTTCCATCTGTCAGAGGTGAACTTCCTTGGTTACATCATAAGGTCAGGCTCCGTGCATATGCAACCGGGAAAGGTGGAGGCGGTGAAGGGGTGGAACCGTCCTCACACACGGCGCGAGCTCCAAAGATTTTTGGGCTTCGCGAACTTTTATAGGCGTTTCATCCGCTCGTATAGCCAGTTAGCCAAGCCTCTCACAGACCTACTGCGTGGAGGGGCGAAGAGGATAACCTGGACTGCAGAGGCGGAGAACGCGTTTAACGAGATCAAGCAGGCGTTCACTTCTGCACCTATGTTGCACCAGCCCGACCCGAAACGCCCGTTCGTGGTGGAGGTAGACGCGTCCGATGTAGGGGTCGGGGCCGTGCTATCCCAGCGTTTCAGAAAACACTGCTCGCTCAAACCTATCGCCTTCTTTTCCAGGAAACTCAGCTCTGCAGAGCGAAATTACGGAGTCGGCGACAGAGAATTACTAGCCATGAAACTGGCTTTCGAGGAATGGCGACATTGGCTGGAGGGGGCGAAACATCCGTTCACAGTGATCACTGACCACAAAAATCTCGAGTATATAAAATCCACGAGACGTATGAATGCGCGTCAGGCGCGATGGTCCCTGTTCTTTTCCCGATTCCGTTTTCAGGTGACGTACCGCCCCGGTGAGAAGAACACACGCGCTGACGCTCTCTCTCGCTCTTTCCCGGAGAGCAGAGAGTCAACGGAAAAAGAGCCCGTCCTTCCAACGGAGTGTTTTCTAGGCGCGCTGGACTGGGAGATCGACCGAGCGATCGCGGCGGCCAACCCACACCCCCGGTGTCCTCCTCACCGCAGGTTTGTCCCGCCTGCGCAGCGAACTCCTCTCATCAGTTGGGCGCATTCTTCGCTAGGCACAGGTCACCCCGGCACAACCAAGACGTCACAAGTGCTGGGAGCTCGTTACTGGTGGCCGGGACTACACAGAGACGTCCTGCGGCACGTGGCCTCATGCCCGGACTGTGCCAGGAGCAAGGTGCCCCGTGTGCCTCCCGCGGGTAAGCTGCTTCCCTTACCCATACCGGTTCAGCCCTGGACTCACATAGCGGTTGATTTCGTCACAGATCTGCCTGACTCGGACGGAAACACCACCATCCTTTCCGTAGTAGACCGCTTCTCCAAGATGGTGCGTTTCATACCTCTACCAGGACTGCCTACGGCTTGGGAGACAGCAGAGATCCTGTTTAAGGAGGTGTTCAGGCAGTTCGGGTTACCGGAGGACATCGTCTCCGACCGAGGGCCTCAGTTCACATCTCAGGTATGGAGAGAGTTTTTATCCAAACTCAACATAACGGTCAGCCTCACCTCAGGATACCACCCACAAGCCAACGGGCAGGTGGAACGTATAAACCAGGAGCTGGGACGATTCCTGAGAGCCTACTGCAGTGAGTATCCGGACACATGGAGCTCCTTACTCACCTGGGCGGAATATGCACAGAACTCCCTGGTCCAATCGAGCACAGGTAAAACCCCGTTCGAGTGCGTACTAGGCCGACAACCACCTCTCTACCCGTGGAACGCCGCCTCCTCTGACCAACCTATAGTCGAGGAGTGGTGCCAGCGAAGCGAGAGGGTTTGGGCGGATACTCACCGCAAGCTGGAGGCAGCGGTACGGAGGTTCAAGGCCAAAGCTGACCGCCGAAGGAGCGAGGTGCCCGCATACCGAGTCGGGGACAAGGTGTGGGTGGCTACCAGCGACGGCCGCCTGGGACCAAGAGGAAAACTGACTGACCGTTACACAGGTCCGTACACCATCTCCAGACAGATAAATCCGGTTACTTACCAGGTGCACCTGCCAGCGGACCGCCGGATCTCAAGGACGTTCCACGTGTCTGCATTAAAGCCGTTCCGGGAGGGCCCGTTGAGCGCTGAGGAAGCACCGCGTCCCCCTTCTCCGCTGCAGCTGCCAGACGGGCAGGCCTATGGGGTGAGTCGCTTGCTGAACTCCAGACGCAGGGGCGGTGTACTGCAGTATCTGGTCGATTGGGAGGGCTATGGACCAGAGGAGAGGTCATGGGTCCCTGCCTCCCAGGTGCTGGATCCTTCCTTGATCGCCTCCTTCCATCGGGAGCACCCTGGTCTTCCGGCTCCGCGTGGCCCGGGGCGCCCGAGGAGAGATCGGCTGGCAGGATCCTTGGGGAGGGGTTCTGTCACGGTGAGTCGGCCTGGACGCCACCAGAGGGCACCCCAAGCGACCCGCACTAGCACCGCCACGCCCCCCGTCACACAACGCACACCCTCACCACGCAGGACACTCCCACGCTCACAATCACCTGTGTTCTAGCACCTGTTCCGTGTTAGGTTGTCCCTTTATATTCCCACAGGTCGATCCTTCCAGCGCTGCTCATTCTCCTGCCTCAGTGCCTCGTTACCAGGGAGAGTTCTGCCCTTGCTACTCAAGAGAGACTTACTTCGGTGTTCTTATTTCTGTTGCTACCTTTTGCCCTTGAGCCTGAGTCTTTTTGTTGATATTTATCATGGATAATAAACCCGAGCTTACTTCACCTCTGCCTCCTGCTGCCTCTGTCCCAGCGTCACAAGACCCAAGGACACTGTACAATAAAAAATTAATAATAATAATAAAAATGTTATAAAATAATAAAAACCAAACAATGATTACACAAACAATTGCTCACTCATATGCTAGCTGATATAGATGAGTTTTCAAACTGATTTTGAATGACGGTAACTGTAACGGGAGATCATTCCATAATTTAGGACCAGCAACACTAAAAGCCCTATCACCTAGAGTATGCATTTTTCAGTGTGCTTTATGTATCTAGTCTTGGAACATCCTGTGATTGGTTAAGGTAGGACTTGAGTTTAATTACTATTGCCTCAGATTCTGGAAGATTCTAGGCTTCTTATCATAACCTTGTTGTTTTGTTAGCTGTTATTGGCTGTAATTAGTCACTCCAGGTGTAGTTTCGCCCTGGTCTAAGGTGTGAATTAAGGGGCGGATACAGCACTGACTAAAACAGATAAATTAGGACAACTCTAGTTCTGGACTTCAGTGTGCTTTGTGTATCTAGTCTTGGAACATCCTGTGATTGGTTAAGGTAGGACTTGAGTTTAATTACTATTGCCTCAGATTCTGGTAGATTCTAGGCTTCTTATCATAACCTTGTTGTTTTGTTAGCTGTTATTGGCTGTAATTAGTCACTCCAGGTGTAGTTTCGCCCTGGTCTAAGGTGTGAATTAAGGGGCGGATACAGCACTGACTAAAACAGATAAATTAGGACAACTCCGCTAATCTGTAGCCGTACGCAGCAACTTTCTACGCTTTGTTTCATCTACTTTCCTCCATAGACACTGAATCTCTAACCCAGCTAAGTCTTAACTTATTCTGCCATTTTCTTACCCTGCTAGTATTCATAAAGCTTGTTTTTATTCCACAATGTGTCTGCAAATTCCTGTGCATGTATCTCACAGAGCTCATAGATACCATCATAGCCATCGCAACACCCGGAACCTAACTTACCCACAATGTTCACCACAAACTCCAATCACAGTGACTGGAGGACTCTGGAATTGCCAATCTGCTGTCCAGAAGGCTGACTTCATCTCAGCTCTTGCATCCCTCCACTCGCTACACTTCTTGGCTCTGACCGAAACCTGGATCACTCCAGAGAACTCTGCAACTCCGGCTGCTCTGTCCTCTGCCTTCTCATTCACTCATTCCCCACGACGCCTTGGAAGGGGAGGTGGCACAGGTCTACTTCTATCTCCAGAGTGGCGTTTCACCCAACTCTCCTTTTCAGCTCTTTCAATTTCTTCCTTTGAGTTCCATGCTATCACTGTATCCTACTCCACTATTCTTCACATCATTGTGATTTATCGCCCTCCAGGTTCCCTTGAGAACTTCATTGACGAACTTGATACCCTCCTTAGTCAATTCACCATTGAAGCAAACCCACTCATTCTCCTTGGAGACTTCAACCTTCCATCCAACAAACTTGAATCATCTTGCATCCTTCCTCTGCTGTCGTCATTTGACCTCACCATCAACCCATCCACTGCGACTCATAGAGCAGGCAACATTCTGGACCTGGTCTTTACACGAGACACCAGAACATCGGACATCACAGTCACCCTACTCCACCTGTCAGACCATCACCTTTTATCCTTTTCTTTCCCCCTCCCTGCCATTTCCACTCACACTTCCCCTGTACATTCTTCTTACTTTCACCCAAGTTTGCGTTCCATCAATCCCTCAACCCTTGCTACCACTATTTTGTCCTCCCTTCCTCATCAGAATTGTCTGTCTTCTCTCTCGCTGGACACAATTACTGATACTTTCCTCTCTACGATCTCTTCATCCATCAATCTTCTGTGTCCTCCCTCCCCCAGGCTTAAGAGATCTGTTCCATCCACCCCCTGGCTAACTGAAGTGCTTCGCAGCCACAGGAGAGATCTAAGAACTGCAGAGAGGAGGTGGAAGAGAAGTCGCCTAGATTCAGACCTCTGCTCATATCAATCTCTCCTTTCAAAGTTAAATTGTATGTCTGTCTATGGTTATTTGTGCTTCTTGGCAAATGCCTAACTCGCAAAACACTAGGTAATGATATTGACTCCTGTAGTTTAGTAGTAGTCTGACTCAATGGTGTCTTGAATTCTGGCCTATCTGTACTATTTCCTAGGATGTATTCTGTGATCAGAAGCAAAGCACTTTGTAAGTCGCTCTGGATAAGAGCGTCTGCTAAATGCCATAAATGTAAATGTAAATGCAGATGGAACTGCAAGAAGATGTGATTTAGAGGAGCGTAAAGTGCGTGTCGGAATATAATTCTCTAAGAGGCTAGCCAGGTATGAGGGGGCAAGGCTATGACGAGATTTAAAAACAAGTACCAGTATTTTATACTGGATTCGCAGCTGTACTGGCAGCCAGTGAAGATCCCTCAACACTGGTGTAATGTGTTCCCGAGATCTTGTATGGGTCAATACCCTGGCTGCAGCGTTTTGGACATACTGCAGCCTGCTTAACAGCTGATTGGGGAGACCATGTAATACTGCATTACAGTAATCAATACAAGATGTTACAAATGCATGTATAATGGTCTCAGCAGCAGAAAAGGAAAGATATGGGATGCTCTTGAGGTGGTAGAAGGCAGATTTACAAATATTTTTAATATGAGACTCAAATGACAGTGTTGTGTCAAAAGTGACACCCAAGATCAGTTAAACAGTCAAGCAATGTAGTTATAGGAAGAGTATGAGATGGTTTAGTGTAGATATAGATTTGTACATCATCTGCATAACAGTGAAACTGGAGCCCATGCCTTCTAATTATATTGCCAAGAGGGAGCATGTATAGTATAAAGAGCAATGGGCCAAGCACTGAACCCTGAGGGACACCATGGGACAACACACACAGATCCGACTGATATCTCCTAACCGAAACAAACTGCTGCCTATCAGCAAGGTAAGATTGGAACCAATTTAGTACAGTTCCGTTCACGCCAACCAAAGTAGCAAGCCTGGTAAGTAGCAGGTTATGGAAAACCGTGTCAAAAACAGCAGTAAGATCCAATAAAATCAATACATTCAGCATACCCTGATCAGCAGCTAAAAGTAGATCATTCACCACCTTTACTAATGCTGTTTCTGTACTATAATTCTTTCTAAAACCAGACTGGAACACTTCAAACAATTCATTTGATTCCAGATGATCATTAAGCTGAGAAGCAACAGTTCGCTCTAACACTTTGGCCAGAAAAGGTAGATTACAAATTGGCCTGAAGTTTGCAAAGTTGTTAGGGTCTAAGCCAGGTTTTTTAGCACAGGAGTAACAGCTGCTAACTGCAAACACACTGGAACCAATCCTGAAGTGAGTGATGCATTTAAGGCCTTTGTAATAAGGGGACAGATAGCAGGGAGACACTGTTTCACCCACTGTGTTGGGATGGGGTCTAACTGACAGGTAGTGGTTCTTGAGTTTAAAATGAGCTGAGCAACATAACCCTCATTCACAGTAGAAAAAGTGGAAAGATGCTTACCCGTAAATTGAACAGACAGAGAGTGAGGATTAACAGAGGGTGGAATGACGGGAAACTGTGCATAAATAGAGTCAATTTTACGATTAAAGAAGTCCTGAAACTGAGCAAAGTTCAACGGAGGGGGTTAACGGAAAGCAATTGAGTGGGCGTATCAACTTATTGACAGTTTGAAAGAGAGCTCTGGGATTGCCATTTGAGCGTTGAATGAGGTTGGAGTAGTAAAATGATTTTGCTTTTTGCAATTCCTGGTAGAGGTTGGCTGAGTTGTGTGTTGTGCACATAGAAAACCAGCCTATTTCTATATGTATGTTTCATGTGGTGTATGTAGTAGTGATGGGCAAATGAAGCCTCATGAAGCAATGAAGCATTCCAAACCTTTGCTTTGCAAAAAGGTTCATTACTCGAGGCTTCATTCATCACTCACTAGTGACATCTGCTGGTGAAACTGTAACAGCCTTGTCATTCAGTTGGATCATACTTTCAAAAATTTGTAAATGCAATATTGTCACAAAGTTTCCATCAAACTCATGTTTAGTAACAGGAGAATCAATTAAATCATACTTAATTGTTATGTTTTAATTATTAAAATGATTTGTAGCCAATCTAATCCTTGACCATCAGTGGTTGTGTTGGGTTTTCTTGTATGTCATGGACTTATTTGACAATGAAGATATGTTGTACTTTACTATATTGGGAACTGAGTGATTGTTGAGGCAGACTGAATATTTTGAGTTAGAAACTGAGTAAAAAAAATAATGTGTTTAAAATAATTGCTTCTTGGGGGTTCTAGATCTGGTTTGGCAGTCATGGCCTGGTGGTTAGGGAAGGGAAGTGGTTAGGGAACTGGTCTTGTAACCGGAGGGTCGTGGGTTCGATCCCCAGACCTGAGGCCATGACTGAGGTACCCCTGAGCAAGGCCCTTAACCCTCAATTGCTCACTTGTATAAAAATGAGATAAAATGTCGCTCTGGATAAGGGCGTCTGCCAAATGTAAAATGTTTTTAACATTACAAATAAGGTTTGCCTCTTCCAATGGTTTTTAGTCTGTTTTTGATGTGTGAATCTGATGTACATCCTGATCAAACAAAAAGAATTTAGAACGTTCCAGATTTTAAATTAAAATTAAAATTTAACCACCTACTACAACCCACGAAGCAACAGGGTTCATAGCGCTTTTAAAAAAAAAACGATATGCAAAATGAAGCAATGATGTGGCCGTTGTTATCCAAGGCCTCGTTTGTTGCTGATCACATGATTTTGCTCAATATGACACAAGCTCCGAAGCGGGGCTTCATCGGACACGCCCCCTTTTTACTCGGTACACGCCTCAAAGCCTCGCTTCAGATGTCCCATCACTATTATGTAGGGGGTTATCGGGTCTCCTGAATACTCAGAGTGTGTACTGTGCTCCCTGTTCATGTGGGAGGCTACGGTGGGGTACATTAGTTTCTTTCTCTTATTTGTAGTATTGTTTTGTTGTATAGGTGTTAGGAAAGGAGGCGTCACTTTTGTATATTTGTTAGGTTAGGGGTTTGTTAGGTAGGGAAGAGTTTTTATTTCTTTCATTGCTTTGATGTGACCCACTGTAGTCAGGTATGTGTATGTGGTATGTGTATGGAATAGGGGCATTACCATTCAGCCTGTTTTGAGACATTATGACTTTTGTCTATGTACATCTGTTTCTCTGTGTGTTGGCTCTCTGGACCAGTAAAATCTCTAGTCGCTATCAGCTTGACTCCGTGCCGTGTATCTATCTTATTCCACCCTACACCCAGTAACAGTCCTGTGCACCCATAGAGATGTAACGAATCACAGGGGCGGGTGACGCAAACGCAAGTATTCAAGTGATTTATTAAATAAGACAAACAAACACTAAACAAAAGGAGAGCAACCAAGTAAAGGGAGGAGTAGACTGGGGAGAACATGCAAGGACTAGACAGGTAAACAACCAACTAAATAAGGACTAAAACACTTGGGCATAAAACACTCGTAACACAGGGCAGCTTAACTGAACAAACATACAACCAACAAGCAAAAGCATAAACACAATAACCAGAATAGTCAATGACGCTACAGAAAGAACAGAACGGAGCTACGACAGGACATGAACTACAAACACGCAGGCATAAAACTCTAACCAAGGAGACAGAGAGGGAACCACTAAGGCGAGACAAACCAACATAGGGCAAAACATACAAAGGAATAACTAAACGAACTACTACGAGAAATGAGAATCAAAACCAGGAAGACGAACGGAACAAACCAGACCAGCGCGAGGAAGGAGTAACAGGAGGGTACAGGCTACCGAACGTGGGGGAACCAGCACGGGTTGAAATGAACACATAGAAACACAAAGACCGACACAGGGGAGTAAAACTGAGGGGAATATATACTCTAAAACAGGGGAGCAAACGAGACACAGGTGTGGGCACTAAAGATGGGGGCGTGACAGACAGAGGGAGGAACGAATGGGAGAGGGGAGCTAGGCGGGACCAGGGAGGAGGGAAGGGCTAGACGTAACAGAACCCCCCCTCAGGGCGTGCAACACCGGGGCACGCCAAACAGGGAGGGAGAAACAGACACCGGGGACAGGGACAAAACGACGTACACAGGGACCAGCAGGCGAGACTGGGACAGGGACGACAGACTCGGGGCAGGACGTACGTAAGGGAAGACAGGGATGAGGGACTGGAGGCTGCACGGGGACAGGAGCAGACGGGCCTGGACAGGGGACAGAAACAGGGGACGGAACCAACGGGGCCGAAACAGAAGGGACCAAGGGCACTGGAGACAACAGGCGGACGACAACGGAGACCGGGACGGGGACGAAATGGGTAACAACCTGGGGAACAAACACGGGCACAGGGACCTGGACGAGACCACCAGACACAGACACAGGGACGGGCACAAGGACACGGACAGACATACACACTGGGACAGGGACCAACAGGAAACCAGGGAGGGGACAGGGCAAAAAGGGGAACACAGGTGAGCGCAAAACAGAATTAACGAGAGCATCAGCGTCCGAACAGTCCAGCTCAGAACCAGCCCCAAGCCCACAGGCGGGCAAAGCAGTCACCGTGGGGGCTGGCGTGGACCGAGGAGCGTCCTGGGGTGCTGGCGGAGCCGGAGGAGTGTCCAGGGGAGCCGGGGAAAAGTCCAGGGGCACCGTCAGGACCGGCTGAGGGACAGCGGAGACAAGGGAGGCCGACTGAGAGGCCGCAGGGACCTGGGAGGCCAGGCAACGGGCCGCAGGGACGGGCCGGCGGGCCGCAGGTGTGGGCCGGGTCCGCTGGCAGGCATCGGGGACAGGCCGGGTCCGCTGGCGGGCATCGGGGACAGGCCGGGTCCGCTGGCGGGCAGCGGGGACAGGCCGGGTCCGCTGGCGGGCAGCGGGGACAGGCAACGTCCTCCTCTGGGTTGTGAGCACAGGAGGCAAAGGCGCTGAAGAGGCCCCGTGGCGCCCAGGCGATGAGGAGGCCCCGATGAGCACGGAAGCCAAGGGGGCCCTGGGGACAGGGATGTCATCTGGGCCCGAGGTAGCCGGGCGGACGTCATCTGGGCCCGAGGTAGCCGGGCGGATGTCATCCGGGCCCGAGGTAGCCGGGCGGACGTCATCCGGGGGGCGGACGTCATCCGGGCCCGAGGTAGCCGGGCGGACGTCATCCGGGCCCGAGGTAGCCGGGCGGACATCATCAGATGAAGAGGCGGCCGGGGATGCCGGGGCGGTGGCGTCGTCTGGAGCCGGGGACGCCGGGCAGGCATCGTCAGGAGCCGGGGACGCAGGGCAGGCGTCGTCAGGAGCCGGGGACGCAGGGCAGGCGTCGTCAGGAGCCGGGGACGCAGGGCAGGCATCGTTAGGAGCCGGGGACGCAGGGCAGGCGTCGTCAGGAGCCGGATGCGCTGAGGGGACGGCGTCAGGAACAGGGGAGACGTTTACTGCAGGTGGGGTCACTCCAGCAAACCTAAGACACATTAACCTGTAGAACCCCTCTACGGTCCACGCCTCGTCAATCCGAGTGGCTAAGATTATGTCCGCCCACTCAAGCGCTTTACCTTCCAGTAATGATCGAAAAAACAAAATAAGTGCTTTGTCTGGAGGTGGGGGACAAGTCAGTACTCGGACATACTCAGCACACTGCAGTACAAACATCTCTGCTGATCTGTTTTCTCCAGTGTAGACATCCGGGCAACGAGCAAGAGAGGGCAGGCATATGGGAGCACCCCTAGGATCCTTTACCAGAAATGACTGGAGATTGTCCAATCTGTCACGAAAATTATCGCCAACACGAGATGTTGCGAGGCTAGAAAAAGCTGGCTGTACCTGCTGCGTCATACTATGGTCGGTCTTTATGTAACGAATCACAGGGGCGGGTGACGCAAACGCAAGTATTCAAGTGATTTATTAAATAAGACAAACAAACACTAAACAAAAGGAGAGCAACCAAGTAAAGGGAGGAGTAGACTGGGGAGAACATGCAAGGACTAGACAGGTAAACAACCAACTAAATAAGGACTAAAACACTTGGGCATAAAACACTCGTAACACAGGGCAGCTTAACTGAACAAACATACAACCAACAAGCAAAAGCATAAACACAATAACCAGAATAGTCAATGACGCTACAGAAAGAACAGAACGGAGCTACGACAGGACATGAACTACAAACACGCAGGCATAAAACTCTAACCAAGGAGACAGAGAGGGAACCACTAAGGCGAGACAAACCAACATAGGGCAAAACATACAAAGGAATAACTAAACGAACTACTACGAGAAATGAGAATCAAAACCAGGAAGACGAACGGAACAAACCAGACCAGCGCGAGGAAGGAGTAACAGGAGGGTACAGGCTACCGAACGTGGGGGAACCAGCACGGGTTGAAATGAACACATAGAAACACAAAGACCGACACAGGGGAGTAAAACTGAGGGGAATATATACTCTAAAACAGGGGAGCAAACGAGACACAGGTGTGGGCACTAAAGATGGGGGCGTGACAGACAGAGGGAGGAACGAATGGGAGAGGGGAGCTAGGCGGGACCAGGGAGGAGGGAAGGGCTAGACGTAACAAGAGAGAGGGGGGGACATAACATTACCTTTTTCTATTTTAAAATAATTCAAACATTTTATTATCTAGTCACTACTTTTGTATAAATATAAAACATTTCATAATAAAACATTCATGCTAGAATCCCCTTTTCAGAACCATAAAAGCAGGTCCTCTCCCCCGGCTCAAACATCCGAAATGGAACGTTCCACCTGTAACAACCTCAAACTACAAAACCCAACAACCCCCTGGGCTCAGGTCCTTTGACCTGTAAGAGGCTGCAAACATGCTGGAACAAACAGGTAAGTTGAACAACTTTTCAAAACAATCAACAGTTAAAAATGCATGGAATTTCGTAATCATCTACACCATCAGTTGGCCACCCTGAATAGTGCCAGATAATCACAGTTGTTTATTGTTTTTCAGAGTTCTGACAAGGTCCAACCGGTGATTGTCACTGCAGCCCTGTGGGTATCAATAAGAGTCTTTAAAACTGAGGTTGTCTTGTGGTTCTGTTCATTATAACATGGAACGGACGAGAGCTGTTACACTAAACAAAAGGAAACTACTAAGTAAACAGGAAGATACGTTAAGAGTAAACATACAAACAACAACCCGACTAACAGAACTACCAAGTAAAGAAACAAAGTAAGACCATCCACGACCAGTGTTGCGAATAACGCCGTTAAAAATAACGGCGTTAGGTAACGGCGTCATTTTGTCAGTAACGCGATAATATAATTAATTACTTTTCCTGTCATTACAACGCCGTTGACGTTACTGGTCATTAAAAGCGGTGCGTTACTATATATTGATATACTAACAGTAATCCGAGCGGACCGCTGCCCAGGCTAGTGAGGAGTAACAGATCTCGATAGGTCACAGTTCTCGGTGTAACACCTGTTTAACTTAACAAGTCAGTAAGCGATTGGCTAAGGCAGCTTTATGGTAGCCAATCAGAGCCAGTGTTTTTATGCTTGCCGAAGCATGCCAGTGACACACAAACGGAGAAGAGGCAGAAATGACGAGTCAGGAGCAAGCCGAAGAAAAATGATCATTTTCAAGGTGGCGATATAAACATTATTTAAGAAAATACAAGTTCCTGAATGTCTACCAGACTGGGTATTTGATTTATTTAATTAAGAACAGAGGTTTTATTGTTAAGTTTACTTCTGTCGTGAACAAACCAGTTGTCTCAGGTTGAGAGAATTTAATTTAATTTGATAGATGTAAATGCACTTTATATAGTGTCTGTTTACTTTTGCTTTTTTTTTTTTTTTTTTACAAAGTGTAACGCAGCTTGCACTGCGGAACGAGAGGACGGACACAAGTACTGAGAAGAGCGAGATTTATTACAGGGCATACCATCATCGGAGTCGGATAACCAGTCCGGGTTCATAACGGGAGGGCAGTCAGAGTAACAAAGGTACACAGGCATACTAAACACGACGGGGAAACACAGACAAACTCACGAGCAAGATGAAACAGCGAACAGCAATCACAAACCAACAGCATGAACAAAGCACAAACCAATAGACAAAACCACGGATAACTAGACTGGGGAAATACTGGGACTTATATACAATGAAACGAAACTAGGGACAGGTGACGGCAATGACACGGGGGCGTGGTAACAAACAAGGAATCACGGAGACAAACGAGCGGGGCGGGATAAACAGGCACGGAACACAGACAAGAGGGAACCCGGAGTGACAGCTAAGGGAGGGGGCGAGGCCATAAGTGACATTACCCCCCCTCAAGGTGTGCCACTCCGGGGCACGCAAGGGCAGACAGGACAGGGAATCACGGGACGTGGCGAGGGACAGGGACAGCAGACACAGGACAGACCGGAGGAACAGACCAGGGAAAAGCAGGGCACGGAGGTCGGGGCACGGCAGGGACAGGGGAAGCAGAGACTGGCCAGGAGCTGGGCCGGGGCATGGCAACACAGGCAGGGACCGGGCGAGGTACGGGAGCAGGGCTGGACGGGACAGGACCGGGAGTAGACACGGGAGTGGGGCCAGGGAACAGGGCGGAGGCAAACACAGAGGCAAAGACACCATGAACAACGGAGACAGGCACAGGCACAAAGTGGGTCACAACTTGGGGAACAGACATGGGGACAGGGACAGAGATGACACCACGGGAAACAGACACAGGAACAGGAACATGGACATGAACAGACACAACTACGGGGATGGGAACCAACACAAAACCAGAGATAGGACCAGGGAGCAAGGGGAACATGGGCAATGAAACATAAGAGGGATAGGGTTGAGCAGGGGGCACACAAAGTCCATGCTCAATAGAGGGCAGCACAGTCTCTGAGGGAACAGGCGGGGTCCGCAGGCGAGGTCCGCTGGCGGGCAGCGGGAATAGGCGGTGTCCGCTGGCGGGCAGCGGGAACAAGCGGCGTCCGCTGGCGGGCAGCGGGAACGGGAGCCGGCGTGGACAACCTCTCCTGGGTCGCGGGGATGGGAGCCGGTGTGGACGACCTCTCCTGGGTCGCGAGGACGGGAGACGGCGTGGACGACCTCTCCTGGGTCACGGGAATAGGCGCAGGCATGGACGACCCCTTCTGGGTCACGGGGACGGGAACCGTGGTAGACCTCCTCCGGGTCACTGGGACAGGTCGCTGAGGTGAGGAGATGCGCTCGGGGGGCGTGACCGCCGCCCTGACATCCTCGGGGGGCGTGTCTGCCACGCTGACGTCTTCGGGGGGCGTGACCGCCGCGCTGACGTCCTCGGGGGGCGTGACCGCCGCGCTGATGTCCTCGGGGGGCGTGTCTGCCACGCTGACGTCCTCGGGGGGCGTGACCGCCGCGCTGACGTCCTCGGGGGGCGTAACCGCCGCGCTGATGTCCTCGGGGGGCGTGTCCGCCGCGCTGACGTCATCCGGGTTCCGAGCCGGCCACTCCTGGGGCGAGTGGCTACTGCGTCCCCCCAAAAAATTCTTGGGGGGCCTTCGGGGAGCGGCTTCTGGGATCGGCGGAGGGAGGTCCTCTTCCACGGGGTCCGGGTCGAGCCTGGAAGAACACACAGACACACAAGCCCCTCGGTGGCTCTCTCTGCGATAGCTCCGCCTCCTCTGAGGCATCGGGAGCTCGCAGTAGCCATCGAAAGCCAACCGAGGGTTAAGCCAACGCTCGTCTGTGCGCTCGTTCCGTCTGCCCGCTACTTGCACCACAGGTGGCTCATCCCTGTGGTGTTTGTCAAGCTGGGCAGACTCACAGCGCTCAATAGGAGTCTATGCTGAGCCAGTTGTGAGAGACTGTGATTTCTTCGATCTGCGACGAGACTTCCTTGTTCCCACAGCGCCAGGGGTATTCCTGTCTCTGGTTTGTTCGAGCTGTAACACAGGAGAGTCGAACCGAATTAAACCAGCCAACATCTCGTTACAGTGAACGAACTCACCAGAGTCTCGCTCTCTCGCTGTGTCCTTGGTAGATCCGTGGTTATGTAACGCAGCTCGCGCTGCGGAGCGAGAGGACGGACACAAGTGCTGAGAAGAGCGAGATTTATTACAGGGCATACCATCATCGGAGTCGGATAACCAGTCTGGGTTCATAACGGGAGGGCAGTCAGAGTAACAAAGGTACACAGGCATATTAAACACGACGGGGAAACACAGACAAACTCACGAGCAAGATGAAACAGCGAACAGCAATCACAAACCAACAGCATGAACAAAGCACAAACCAATAGATAGACAAAACCACGGATAACTAGACTGGGAAAATACTGGGACTTATATACAATGAAACTAAACTAGGGACAGGTGACGGCAATGACACGGGGGCGTGGTAACAAACAAGGAATCACGGAGACAAACAAGCGGGGCGGGATAAACAGGCACGGAACACAGACAAGAGGGAACCCGGAGTGACAGCTAAGGGAGGGGGCGAGGCCATACGTGACACAAAGATTTGGGATTTTAAATGATTTTATCCTGCACTAGTTTGTGGATGTGCAATAAATATCAAAAGTTAAACACCTTTCTGATTTACTCATTTCAACTGACTGTGAAAACTGCTTTTAAAAAAATCCTTGGCATATAATTTTTTTTTTTACTGTAACGCAAATAATTACTTTCCTTGGTAAGGAGTTACTTTTATTATAGAGTAATTCAGTTACTAACTCAGTTACTTTTTTGAACAAGTAGTGAGTAACTATAAGTAATTACTTTTTTAAAGTAACGTTCTCAACACTGTCCATGACTAACCAGTATAACACCAAAACCTCGTGAGCTAACTAGACACAGGAACAGTTTTACGCTGAGAATTCGCACGGATAAAGATGAAGTAGCACTTATAGCGTCTTGTGTGACGCGCTCAGTGGGAGTGACTCGAACACCTATGGCTGATATTTTCTCAAAAGGGTAATGGCATGACATAATAAAATCAATTATTAATTTTTTGTTCATGAATTTAGTCACTTTTGTTAATTAAGAAAATATTCCAGGCTTTGGCTGTAATTGGAGGGTTTTAATATCAATTAATGGATTGAGTATTGTGTTACATGTTGTTTAGAAAGTCCTGGTAATGAGAGCCAACAACAGTAATGTGTTTCACATCAGTACTGACTCATGAGAAACATGAGGTTCAGTTACTTAAAATTCTTCATTATATAAAACAAATAAATCATATTGCTTAACATAGTAATTAGAGGTGTCTTCAACTAAGGATTTTCATAGTCAAATCTGATTCGTCAGATTTTCCCTTTAGTCGACTAATAGTCGAATCAGGGTTTTTTTTCCTAGAGCGCCTTAAACGGGATCCCGTTCACATTCAGGACTTTTTTCCACTTCAAAGGAAAAACCTAAAACACTCAGATAAATGAATAAACATGGTAGGTTGGCTTTATTCAGCTTTTATTTATTTATTTACTTATTTATTTTTTAATTAAACATTAGAGAACATTAACAAAAAAATCACCGTCAGTACGCATTGCGCATATCGAACTTTGTCAGACAGGCACTGTGCAAAATGTCAAAAATATTTTAAATAAAATATGCATGCCTGAAAATATAAAAACAATTTGCCACACAACAGCAAAAAAATTATAAGTAAAGGCTCAAGTAACGGGGTTTAAAAAGCAAACAACAACAAAAAATGTTTATAGGCCTACTTGCCGAGACGCACCACGACGAGACGACACGACCGAAACGACAAACGGCTGAACTGGTTTTTTTTTACCCTAGTTCAGCTCCGCTCATTTGGATTGTGCAACTGCAGGGTGTGATTTATTAATGTGTAGTAAGGAAGAAGCCTATTGTTAATGTGCACACATCATTTAAAAATATTTATTAACAGAAATTAGGATCATTTTATTTGACAAAGGGCTATATATATAATGAAAACAAAGACATTTAATGTAACAACTAATGCTTAGCAGCATCCTTGGGCACTTGTCATGGCCGCACCCCCCTCCCTTCGCTGTCACTACGGACTCCCTCGTGTCTGTTCCGTACCTGTTCATCCCGCCCTGCTTGTTTGTCTCCGTGATTCCCCGTTTATTACCACGCCCCTGTGTTATTATTCTCACCTGTTCCTTGTTTCAGTCCTGTGTATATAAGCCCCTGAGTCTCCCTTGTCCTTCGTCGGGTATTTTGGATGTTTCATTGTTGTGATTGCTCGTAGTGCAGACCTGGGCAAACTACATCCGGCCCGTTGTGCGTCCCTGTCCGGCCCGCGAGAGGCCAATCATAAATGAAACAAATATCGTGCGTGCGTGCAATACAACTGTGACGCTTTTATTTTGAAAGTGCTACGTTTGTGTTAATTCCGTGGACGTACCTGCGTGTGTGTGTGAGCTGTGTGAGAAACACTGTAGGTGATCAGCAACAAGTTAAGGCTTTCGGGAGTGTACGTTGCACCTCGCGCGAACCTCCGCAAACGGTGGAAAATTTACGTGACGAATTTTTATTGTGCATTGTGTTCCAGGTTTGAAAAGTGCTGGAATTTAGGCTAAAGTACTTGAAAATGCATGAAATTGTAACTGTATTTCGATTCACAACAAATGGACAGGGGGGTATTCCAGAAAGCGGGTAAGTAAACTCAGAGTTAACGAAAGCTCAGGTTTTCTGTTCCAGAAACCGAGCTTAGAGAGAACCTGAGTCAGCTGGAAAAGGTTGAAATGGACCTTGAAAGTGCCGTAGAAGTGCTTTAAAGCTAGGTTTAAGCCAGGTTTATACTTGACGCGACACGAGGGTCCGCGCGGCGAAAATTATGTAATCGCGGTGGCGGAGGGTCTCACGCGCTGTTGATTCGCAAGGTCGTGCACCTCTCGACTTTTGTAACTTCGCGCGTGCCGCGCTTCAGCGCAATGAACAAAGTCATGTTTGCAGGGTACTAGATGCTGTACCAACCCATCTACTTAAAGAATTACTGCATAGCAATGTAGAACCGTTGCTTACTATCAGAGGTGGGACCAAGTCAGTGTTTTGCAAGTCTCAAGTAAGTCCAAGTCTTTATACCTCAAGTCCCGAGTCAAGTCTCAAGCAAAGACACTCAAGTCAAGTCAAGTCTCGAGTCAAGACAGGCAACAGTCAAGTCAAGTCCCAAGTCTGAAACTTGGAATTTCAAGTCCTTTCGAGTCTTTTTTTTTTTACCAATGTTGCAGGTATATTTTAAATGTAAATAATAGACATTATCTTTTTAAAATCTGTATTCTCCTCAAATCTTGATAAAACGTGCAACTGAAAACACGAAGTATAAAAAAAAATTAAAATTACACCTCTTTATTGCACAGTTCAATTTGTTAAACTTAGCTGCAAAAATATTCATACTTTAATCTACAATTTTCCAGAAATAAATATTATGTGAAAAAGTCATAAGTAGAACTCCATGTTCAAATAAAAAGTGCTGATATTTTCACAGTACAATACAAAGAACCATAACAGCATTTTCCCTCTCTTCTCTTATCTGGTTTCTTGGAGAACATGTGTGAGTGACACAAGACAAACAAATATAAGAACTGAACAATTAACAGGAATCTGCAACTTTAGACATTTCAGTAAACTATTCTGCATTGCATTTGCTGGCCAAAAGTCTGTATGTCATTTGTGCACGATGAATGATGTCCCCATAGCTGAAAACTCGCTCCACTTTTGTCAATATATTTTTTTCTCGACGTAGATGTCTTCAAATACACAATCCATGCTGAGATAGAACTGGATATTATGATGGTGACAGAGAGAGGCTCTCTTCCCCGAGTTCAGATACAGAACCCAGGGTTGCCAACTCTCACGCATTGAGCGTGAGACACACGCATTTGACCGTCTTCACACGCTCTCACGCCACACATCCGATTTCTCACGCCGGAAAAAAATCTAGTTTATTTACCTCTGATCCACATCTATGATTCAATGAGTTACTAGTTCGCTCTGGCACCAACCACTGGCGATCGATCGATCGCGATATAATACTTAATTTGTGTCCATTTTACACCCCGCCCGGTAAAAATTTACGTTCGCCAACCCCCCATTTGATTGGTTGTGCTGCAGCTCATGCACACACACACACGTACAGAGTGTGGAAAAGCAGAGGACTGGTCTGCGTCAGAAGGACGGAAATGAAATTAATGGGGCGCACTTTATAAATATTAATATGCGTTTTAAAATTTAGATTTGGGGTAAAAAAAAATCAAGTCTTTGCAAGTAAACAGGTTCAAGTCCAATTCAAGTCCCAAGTTATTGGTGTAAAAGTCCAAGTCAAGTCTAAGTCTCTGAATATTTTTTCAAGTCAAGTCAAAAGTCTTAATATTAATGACTCGAGTCTGACTCGAGTCCAAGTCATGTGACTCGAGTCCCCACCTCTGTTTACTATAATAAATTATTCTCTGAGCCTGGGCTACGTTCCCAGTTCATTTAAACTTGCGGTCATCAAGCCGCTAATTAAAAAACCTGGTCTTAACCCCCAAGAACTGTCCAACTATAGGCCAATTTTTAATCTGTCATTCATATCCAAAATTTTAGAGAAAGTAGTTTCTTCACAACTCTCTTCCTTCTTACAGACAGAACATGTCAGAGTTATTTCAGTCTGGATTTAGAGCTCATCACAGCACTGAAACAGCACTAACTAAAGTATTGAATGATCTCTTAATATCCTCTGATAAAGGACACATTTCGTTTCTCATACTGTTAGACCTCAGTGCTGCTTTTGACACCATTGATCATAATATTCTACTTAATAGACTGGAGACACTCATTGGCATAAGAGGTCAAGCACTCTCCTGGTTCAGGTCCTACCTGACAGATTGTTACCAATTTGTGCTAGTAAATAACGAATGCTCTGAGCATTCTAAAGTAAAGTATGGTGTCCCACAAGGATCTGTACTGGGCCCCATATTATTCTCATTATATATGCTACCACTGGGCACTATCATTCGTAGGCATGGTATTAGCTTCCATTGCTACGCAGATGATACTCAGTTGTATATATCTTCTAATCCAGATGATACCACCACAACTCTCAAGATTGAGAACTGCGTCCAGGATATTAAAAACTGGATGGCGTCTAATTTTCTTAAACTAAATTCTGACAAGACTGAGGTACTGATTCTTGGTCCTAAAGCTGTTAGAAGCAATTGGGCTGATATTCCCCTTACCCTAGATGTTTTTTCAGTAACACCAAAATCTACTGCAAAAAGTTTAGGTGTCACTATTGATTCTGATCTTTCATTTGACGGACATGTATGCAATGTCACTAAGGCTGCCTTTTTCCATTTACGTAATATCGCCAAGCTGAGACACTTACTTTCATTAGCTGATGCAGAGAAGCTAGTCCATGCTTTTGTCTCGTCGAGATTGGACGACTGTAATAGTCTTCTAATTGGATGCTCTAAACAGTCCATAATGAAGCTACAACTTGTACAAAATGCCGCAGCTAGAGTCCTAACCAAGGCTAGGAAATTCGATCATATTAGTCCCACTCTCGCTGCACTACACTGGCTGCCGATTAAATATCGCATTGAATTTAAAGTTCTCCTGTTAACCTATAAGGCGTTAAATGGTCTTGCCCCACAATATCTGAGTGAACTCATTGATTACTACAACCCATCTCGCCCTTTGCGCTCCCAAAATGCTGGATTTCTCCTAGTTCCAAAAATTTGTAAAACTACAGCCGGAGGCAGAGCTTTCTCTTTTAAAGCCCCTCAATTATGGATTAGCCTTCCAGCTCCAATCCGAGATTCTGACACAGTTCCAATCTTTAAATCTAGACTTAAGACTCACCTGTTTAATCAAGCCTTCAGCTAACATTCCCCTTGTAAGGTGTAGGGGCTTGGGGGCCCCCAGACGTTGAGATTTCTGGTGATCTGAGATGTTGATGCTGTCATCCAGCTGTGTCTTGGCATCACTCTATTTGTGACTATGACTTGACTGGAAAGCAATGTCTCAGTGAGCCCTCATGCCTGTGGTCACCTCTGAACCCCTCCCTTTAGTTATGCTGCTATAGATTAGTCTGCCGGAGCCACATGCTCATCACTGGCACGTGAGATATGTACATTTAAATCAATGGTGGTTTAAATTCATGTCCACTCAGTCTGTATTGTCTATCTTCTTGCATGGCTCTACCCATTGGATACAGGCACCTGCAGGCACCTGGGGGATGGTCTGGCTGCCGGTGGATGTGCTGATGCCGGGATTCACCTGGTGAGTAACACTGCAGTCGGAGCCTACAATACCAGCATCACTGCTCCGACGCGGAATGAAAGCCTGGCGTTCATCAACAGACATTTACAGTGACAATATCAAAACCCAGAACTTTCAATTCTACCTTTTACCTAGTCTGATTGTGTGAATTGTGTGTGACTTGTGTATTTGTGTGTTAACGGGCCGCCCAATGGAGGATGGGTTCCCTTTTGAGTCTTGGTTCTCCCGAGGTTTTTTCCTATTCCCCACCATCATAGGGAGTTTTTCCTCGCCACTGTCGCCCTTGGCTTGCTCATTAGGGTTCTGGACCCATTGTATTGTTAACCTTGTAAATCCTGTAAAGCTGCTTTGCGACAACTTGAGTTGTTAAAAGCGCTATAAAAATAAACTTTGATTGATTGATTGGTTCATACACCTTTACAAGGTGAAATTAAAGCATTTATACATGTGTATATGTGTATGTATATGTGTGTATGTGTGTGTCTCTTTTCTCATCTGCTGCTTCTTTCTAATGTTTTTAGTTATTTAATAATTTATTTTAAATTGTTGGTGATTTATTCTAATCATTTTTAGTTTTATATAAACTCTTGTTGCTTATTCCCTTGTAAAGTGTCCTTGTGTGTCTTGAAAGGCGCTTATAAATAAAATTCTATTATTATTATTATATACGTCACTTTCAAGGTCCATTTCAATATTTTCCAGCACGTTAAACTTAATTAAATTAAATATTTATACATATATTCGAAATGATCCGAAAAAATGTGCTTTTTAATCACATTATTTAATTGTTGTTTATTTTCAAAACGCCCAATCTTAACATCTTCACATTCTCTCATGTTTCGTCCTAGAATTACAAGAGGCTCGTATTTGTTAACGTAATACAAGAAAACTGTTCATTCAGATGGCTATTTGTTGTGAAACGAAGTAGTTACAATTTCAAACATTTTCAAGTATTTAGCCTAAATTCCAGCACTTTTAAAATCTGAAACAAAAAGCAACATTAAAATTGGTCAGGTAAATGTTCCTTCCCCTGTTTTTGAGGGGTGTTTCTTTATACCAACACACATCGTTTCAGAGAACACTGCACAGAATGTGACGCGGCAAGTATAAGTGCCTCCTCCATTCGCGGAAGTTTGTGATTATTGTTTGTGTGGCCCTCTGACACAATTCAGGTTTCTCATGTGGCCCCTTGTAAAAATTATTTGCCCACCCCTGCCGTAGTGTGTTTCCTGTTTTTTGATTCCTTGCCTGTTACTCGTGTTTCCTTTTTGTTATGCCTGTGTACGCCTGTTTTCCGGACTGCCCTCCCATTATGACCCCAGATTGTTTCAGCGACTCCGACGATGGTATGCCCTTGAATAAATCTCGCTCTTCTCAGCATTTGTGTCCGTCCTCTCGCTCCGCAGCGCAAGCTGCGTCACAGCACTAATGGTCAAATTTAAATAATTTAATTAAGATAAATGTAACAATCTTGTTCTCAGTGGAAAACAACAAAAACAAACGAATAATAATAATAACAAAAATGAGGTCACAGAGGGTACCTGCTATCTAGTGGCTTTTTGGTAGCAGCAATGTGCAACATAAAATAAATAATAAAAAATACAGGAACAGTCAGGTAGAAAATACTAGAACAAATAGAGCCTTAACAAACTAAACTCTATCCTACAAAATTTCTTAAAAAACAATTTCTTTAGTGTCTTCATACATGGAGGACAATACTTTAGTTGTAAGATGCGACCTTATACTTTCGCGAGTGACCGTAGCGCGAAACTGCGAACGGCAGAGGCATTTATACTTGGCGCGTCACATTCTTTTCAGTGTTGTCTGAAACTATATGTGGTAGTATAAAGTATAACCCCTCAAAACAGGGGAAGGAACATTTACCTGACGAATTTTAATGTTGCATCATTCCAGGTTTGAAAAGTGCTGGAATTTAGGCTAAAGAAGGCTACTTGAAAATGCTTGAAACTGTAACTACTTTGTATCACAACAAATAGCTGTCTGACTGAACAGTTCTCTTGTATTACGTTACTTTGATTAGTGTGGGTGCTTGCGTAGCGGGAGGGAGGGATCGTCGATCCTCTTTTTGACTTTGAGGCTCGAGATTGTGACATAATTTCGATCGATTTCGATTAAATATCGAAATCATGACACCCCTACTAAATTCACTCTAAGTTTTGCTTAAGGGCACTGTACATTTTTATAATTAAATTATGATATTCAATAGAAAAACATCAATATCTACAATGTAAAATTATATGCCTGTATCACATTAATGAAATCCTTACCTCTGTACATCTTTTGTGCAGGTTGGGATTTTGTTTTATTATACTACAACTACAGTTTTACTATAGCTATTGTTTCATTTTTATTGGTGTTTTAAAATTTATGTAATTTGAGACTTATAGACAAATCATAAGCGCACCCTTTGACATGGCATGTTTATTTAGTACAGATATCCATCACAATTAATAAAAGTTTACCTAATGTTGAATCCAATATAGATTAACTGCAAAAAGAAACTTAAAGAAATAATACAATTCTTGTGATTTACTTAAAATATACCTGTTGCACTGAACACACCCATAAATCCATAAAAGGCTAATAAGTTGGGGGTAATGTAATAAACTTGATTACCTTACATAGTCACAAATAATAAACCTGTTAATATTATTTCTCCATACTGAAATAAATATAAGCTCACACTATGCTATGCTGCCTGACTTTGATCATTGTCCACATGATCTGAACCAGCTATGTTCAGAGGATCTTTCAGTGACATCACTGCCTGTATCTTCAGGAAGGTTTCACAGTCTGGAGGGAAGCTGTTCCTCTGAAGACAAAATAATTAGAGTTTGGATTAACTCTCTGAACACAAACTGAAGGGAATAAGACTTGATCTCCAGTATCTATTCAATCAATTGAAGCAGTATTCAACTAAATAACATTAGCCTCAGTAGTTGTATGTCCTCTACTACTCTTTTCTATTTCGTTCTTTCCTTCTAGCTCAATGACTCTCTCTCTTCTCTCTCTCTCTCAGCAGATATATAGTGGTCAAAAACCCTACAGAACTCACACTGAGAGACAGACGCAGGAGACCGCCTTCCGTTTGGGTTCCGACAGAAGACAAGAACATGTGAAGAGACTGTTCAGTGAGTTTATTACCTGCATGCACAGGAAAGGAGAGCGTTAATACCAAAGCCCTCAAACATATACAAAGTATGAGCTGAGCGAAACTGACCTGATAGGTTGAGAGAGATAAGTACTGCATTTCCCGGATGAATGACTTTGCCATTGACGTGCCAAACACCAGGGTCCAGCAGAGGGCTTAGTGTGTCCACCAGTTCTTCTGACTTGCCCAAACATGGAGACAGAGATTTATTTGCCAAATCACCTAGGATGTTCACATTAACACCATATATTTGTTAGTGGTGTCAATTCCAGGTTCATAGATTAAAAGTCCTCACCAGGATTTTGCTCAAGCTTGCTAGATTTTCTAATTAGCAATCCAGGTAAAATTAGTGGAATCAACACAATCCAGGAAGCCTGAGCAAAATCCTGGTGAGGACTTTTAATCTATGAACCTGGAATTGACACCTCTAATATTCGTACATTATACATTTGTACACCATATATTCCTTATTATAGTATTCATTGTTATAATAAATACTAGTATCTCTACACCATAAATTGCAGCCATTTACATCAACTGAACAAATTATGAACACACAGAAATGTGTAAGTTGCTCTTCCAAAATATAGATAGGAACATACCTTCTGCACAGAACTGCTTTTTTCCTACAAGGAGGTAATGTGGAACCATAGTACATTAATCAGACAATATTAACACCATGCCTCATTAATCAGACAGTGTGTCTCATTAACAATTAATCTCAGCAATCATCAGCAACTCCTTAGTTTCGGGTCATGTATCTACCGTATTCAAGATGGCAAGGCTGGTACCAATCTTGAAAAAAGCAATACTTGACACCTCTAATATGAACAACTACAGACCGGTATCACTTCTTTCTTTTCTATCAAAAACTCTGGAACGAGCAGTCTATGACCAATTATCTCTCTTCCTCACCCAGAACCAACTCCATGATCCTAATCAGTCTGGCTTCAAACGGGCACACTCAAAATAAACGGCTCTCACAGCAGTGACCGAGAAGCTCCATGCTGCCAAGGCTAACAAGCTATCATCGTTTTAATTCTTCTAGATCTTTCTGCAGCCTTTGACATTGTAACGCAGGGCGAACAGATCGGTACACATTGCGCTAGAAATTGAAGGGGAACGTGAACCCAAATGCCGTATGAAACCAAGAGTAAAATAAGCTCATCACTAAAGCCGTGTGAGTGATTAAATACAACAGAGAAACCAATCTGCATGCACATAAAAACACACACACACGCAGAAGCAAAAACGAAACCTAAAGGGGCGCAAAAACTCAACGCGTAAAAAAGAAAACACGACCGTAGCGCTCGGGGAAAAAATCCAACAGGAAACAACGTGGAATACTCAACACATGAAAAAAGAAACTCAACCGTCTAGGCACGGGAAGAAAATAACAAAGGCAACAGAAAGAACGCGGAAAAAATACAACGCGTGAAAAACGAAACTAAGGACGTCAGGGAAAGACTGACAGCAGGCAAAAATGCCGCAACAAAACAAAACAAGATAAACAAGATAAAAGATAAACTGATAGGAAGTAAAAAGCTGGAGGTAAACTTGAGGGAGGCCAGTAAGCGGCGCAGGAGATAACACTCGAATAAGTAATAGTAAAAAGGCAGAGAAGAGAGAGTGAGAGAACGAGTAAAAGTAAAAAAAAAAGTAAAAAATTAAAATTAATTTATATAGCACTTTTCACAGGCACAAGCCACAAAGTGCTTTACAACGGAAAATAAAATAAAATAAAATAAATAAAAAACACAAAAACACACTATAAAACAGAAATAAAATACAGTGCACAAGGTCAACGGCTGCAACCTCCACCACTAATTAAACGCCTGCGTAAAAAGGAAAGTCTTCAGCTGTTTTTTAAAAGTATCCACAGAGTCAGCTGATCTTAAATGTGTAGGAAGTGTGTTCTACAGTTTTGGAGCAACCACCTTAAAACGCTCGGTCTCCACGAGTCCTTAGACATGAGCGTGGCACAGACAGTAAACTCAGGTTGTTTGACCTGAGTGATCGCGATGAAGTGTAGGGGTGGAGCAGGTCAGCGACATACACAGGAGCTGTGTTGTGTAGTGCTCTGTATGTTAAAGTTAAAATCTTGAACTGGATCCTGAATTCTACAGGAAGCCAGTGTAAGGATTTTAGAATGGGTGTTATGTAAGACCGTCTGCTTGACTTGGTCAGTAACCTCGCTGCAGCGTTTTGAATTATCTGTAAACGTCCACGAGCTGATACACTGAGAGATGAAAACAAGGCATTACAGTAGTCTATGCGAGATGAAATAAACGCATGGATCAGCATTTCTAGATCTGCTGTTGAAACCATAGATCTCAGTTTACTGATATTTCTCAAGTGGAAGAAACAGGATCTTGACAACTGTTTAACATGAGAATCAAATGCTAAAGACTGATCGAAAATAACTCCCAGATTTCGGAGGCTAGAGTGGACAGCAGAGGAAAGAAGCCCAAGATTTTGCTTAATTGTTTGACTAAGCCTTTCGGGAGCAATGATCAATACCTCAGTCTTGTTGTCATTTAGCTGTAGGAAGTTATAGGAAATAAGTTATATAAGTTATAGTTGTAGGAAGTAACGAGGGACCGAGAGACCAGAGAAAAGGCTGAGAACGCAACGGGACGAGACCAAAACTAATCAGCAATGATCCGTTTCTCAAAGTTTCCTTAAGAAGCCTTCAGACAGCTGAAACGGATCATTTCTGATTACGTCCCGCAAGTCTAGGACCTACTCGGGTGCCTCTTGTGGAGGTAGAAGGTGTGGCATCCGAGCCTGCCCTGACAGACATGGTCAACCACAATATCCTACTCTCTTGTTCTTTTTAGTCTCAGTGTGACTGGCTCTACTTGGAAATGGTTCCAGTCATATCTTGAAGACCGTTTCTGTCAGGTAACATGGAAAGGATCCACATCCAATCCATGTAAACTTTCCACTGGAGTCCCCCAAGGCTCAATCCTAGGCCCTCTTCTCTTCTCTTTATATACTCGTTCCCTTGGTGACATTATTTTGTCTCATGATTTCTCTTATCATTGCTATGCTGATGACACCCAGCTAATTCTTTCCTTCCCTCATTCTGACACCCAGGTTTCTGGGTGTATCTTGACATGCTTGGCAGATACTGCTTCATGGATGACTGCTCAACACTTGAAGCCCAACCCTAGCAAAACTGAGCTTCTGTACATTCCAGGAACCCCAACCCACACAATGACCTCACAGTTTCCTTTGAGAACACCTTGTTAACACCGTCAGAAACTGCTCAAAGCCTGGGTGTAACGTTGGACAACCAGTTGTCCTTCTCAACAAATGTTTCAAAACTGACCAGATCCTGCAGATGTCTCCTCTGCAATATACAGAGAATACGACCCTTCCTTTCACAGGAAGCTACTCAACTGCTTGTGCTGTCTCTAGTCATCTCAAAGCTGGACTACTGCAATTCCCTACTTGCAGGTCTTCCTCTATGGGTTATCAGACCTCTACAACTAATTCAGAATGCTGCAGCATGACTGGTCTTCAATCTCCCAAAGTTTTCACATGTGACTCCTCTGCTACGCTCTCTTCACTGGCTTCCAGTAGCGGCACGCATCAGATATAAAACCTTGATGCTTGCTTACAAAGCCAAAACGGAGTAGCCACTCCCTACATGATGTCCATGGTCAAAAGCCGATCCGTACAGCGAGCACTCAGAATCTCAAGCCTAGCTCGACTTGAAACTCCACACTTAAAGTCTCATGGATGACAAAGATCCAGACTATTCTCTGTCCTGGCTCCAAGATGGTGGAACAATCTTCCATTAGCTGCTCGGACTGCAGAGTCTATTGCTGTCTTCAAGCGTAGACTGAAGACTCACCTGTTTGTTGAGTTCTTAACAGAGCACTAACTCAGCAGATAGCACTTGCCGTTGTTCTTAAATTGTATGTCTGTCTATGGTTATTTGTGCTTCTTGGTAAACGTTTAACTTGCAAAACACTAGGTAATGACATTGACTATGGTAGTTTAGTAGTAGTCTGACTCAAGGGTATCTTGAATTCTGACCTATCCGTATAATTACATAGGATTAATTCTGTGATCAGATGCAAAGCACTTTGTAAGTCACTCTGGATAAGAGTGTCTGCTAAATGTCGTGAATGTAAAATGTAAATGTAACAAATTTTTTACTTTCTGAATATGTGTGAATGATCAAAGTGACAGAGGAAGTGGCAGGACCTCCTGCTTTATGACCTGAGGCTTTCTCATCAGGGTTTCTTACCTCCTGCTCTGTCTCTGATGGACCCTTGTCCTTCCCACCTGACTTGCCTCCTCGGCCACGTGCCACTTTAGTGTCGGAGCCTGTGATCAACAGCAAAAGTTTTTAAAAAGTAAACTATTGTTTTATGTTGTTACTGCAAGCACAATCCAGTACTAGTCAAATATTTGGACCTGACTGAATATATCTTTTCACTTTTTATAAAATGTAGAAAAATTTGTGTTGGCTTTTAACTAATCTCAATCATAAGGATCCTAATTTTAATCTAATTTTAATCACAGTCAGTCCCTGTATTTTTCATCTAGAGTCGTTGGGTACTCTGTTGGCCTAGCCCCGTTCCCAGTGTCCTGAGGGCCCCGATGGCTGCACACATGAGGCAGGTGTGCTGCAAGATGGCACACAACAAGTGCATTTTCTCAGGGACCCTCAGCAGTGTTGCTGTATCTAAGCCCCACAACCTTTTTTGGCCATCTTGTGCTCCTCTTTCTTTGCCACAGTGAGGCCTGTTTGACCGGTTGCTGACCTCTCATCCTTTTTGACAGCATCCTGCAAGGGTCAGTTCATATGAATACGAACAGTTCATATGAGTCAGTTCATATGAATACGAACAGTTCATATGAGTCAGTTCATCTGAGTATGAACAGTTTATATGAGTTCATATGACAAAAATGCTGCTACATACTGTACCAAACCTACACAACAATATAGTTGTAACCTAGTCAGCTAAATATACAATGAGGTATTAGACAAACAATCTCTGTATTTTGAAGATATATATTCTATATTTTATATTCATATGATCAGACTGGAAGTAGGGGTTTGCATTAGAAGAACACCCTTGTTTAAAAGAACATTACATTTTTAATTTTACAACAGTCACTTCAATCAGTCTGCCAATAAGAGCTCATTAGACTGAGGTACAGGGTCAGTAAGAATGTACCTTCTTTTTGGAGGGGGTCTTAGAATCCTTACTGATGTTGCACTCTATTGAAGAACTGCTGGGGATGGAGAGAGGACAGTCGCCTTTACAGTCTGCACCAACCTCTGGAGATGTCTAAAAAGAAAAGGAGAGAGTAAGGGAGAGAATGAGAGAAAGAAAGACTAATTGAGCAAGGGAAGGAAGAATTAGAATAGTTTTCTGGAGGACAAACTACTCAGACTAACACAATCAGGATTTTACCATGTGCTAAAATGCAACTGATGTGAAAGTGACAGTGATTGGAAATTAACTTGGGTTTAGGAAGTAATGACAATGACAGTGTAAGAAGCTATATGAGTCCTTACCAACTGGTCCCTCTTGAACACCTGCCTCCTTCTCTCAACTATTTCTTCATGTGTCAGAGTGAAGGGGCCAAGGACCTGGAGGGCATGCCAGTGAGACTTGGTGAGTGTGAAGGAAAATGACACAGGCTGTATCTTCTCATGTAAAGTTTGAAAACACCATGATCTGGAAGCCAGTAAGAGGAATGGCTTTCCTCTGGAGTCTTTTTTCATCATTCTTGCTCTAAAGCCAGATTTTTGTAAAGCTGTTGTATGAAGTAATATACAAATAAAAATGAGCTTAACTGAATCTTCTTCCGTAGTATGTGTTGACACAGCTAGCCACTAAGGGTTGGGGACTCAAGTAGGTCAAATTCAAATTAGGTTAAGTAAGTAAAATCAAATTCATATGTTATTAAAAAATATTTTAAAAGGTTAGTCAAAACGTCATATTCATAATATTCTCATTTTCCCTTAAATGTACCCATGTAATCTAAGGCAAGCGTTGTTTGTCTTTTTATTTTATAAAAGACCAGTAAGTCATTTGATGTTGACAAAACAGTGTGTGACAAATAGCTGTATGCAACTGCATTATGAAACTGACATTTAAAGCAAGAGCTTTAAAAAGATCAGTGTCTTCAGAATATCTTGTGAATCAGCTGGAAGGGGACAAAGGAATCAACTCAACAGCCATGTCCCCTTGCATTCTCCTCCACAGTGATGTCTAAGATGTCACTGGAATTTGAATTTGTGTCATAGCTGTAGAGCTCTTCCCATACTCTATAAAACAACTGCTGAGCCTAACAAACTATCCATGCAAACTCTTTTCTGTAGAGGGGAGGAGATTGAGAGGTGCACCTCAGCCAGGTGGGCTGCCCCTTCATCTCCTATGTGGTTGTTGGCCAGAGAGAGGCACAATAAAGAACGGTTGAGGCGAAGACCCTGAAAAAAAAAACAAAGAAAAGCCAAAGCTCGCGAGATGGTAAATAAACTCCTGGATGTAGTTCACTAGAAAGTAAACAAAGTCCTGCATGCTTGCAGGAGAAGATAAACTATTATTTACACTCACAGTCCACTTTATTAGGTACACCTTGCTAGTACCGGGTGGACCCCCTTTTGCCTTCAGAACTTCCTTAATTCTTCGTGGCATACTGTAGATTCAACAAGGTACTGGAAACATTCCTCAGAGAGTCTGGCCCATATTGACATGATAGCATCACGCAGTTGCTGCAGATTTGTCAGCAGCAAATCCATGATACAAATCTCCCGTTTCACCACATCCCAAAGGTGCTCTATTGAATTGAGATCTGGTGACTGTGGAGACCAATCGAGTACAGTGAACTCATTGTTGTGTTCAAGAAACCAGTCTGAGATTAATCGCGCTTTATGACAGGGCATGGTATTCTGATGGAAGTAGCCATCAGAAGATGGGTACACTGGTCATAAAGGGATGGACATGATCAGCAACAATACTCTGACCATGGTAGATTGTGGTGTTGACACAAGGCTCAATTGATACTAATCATGGAAAATATTAGTATCCCCCACACCATTGTACCACCACCACCACCAGCCTGAACCATTGATACAAGGCTGGATGGATCCATGCTTTCATGTTGTTGACGCCAAATTCTGACCCTACTATCCAAATGTCACAGCAGAAATCGAGATTCATCAGACCAGGAAACATTTTTCCAATCTTCTGTTGCCCAATTTTGGTGAGCCTGTGCGAATTGTAGCCTGTTTCCCGTTCTTAGCTGACAAGAGTGACACCCAGTATGGTCTTCTGCTGCTGTAGCCCCTCCGCCTCAAGGTTCAACGTGTTGTTCAGAGATGCTCTTCTGCGTATCTCAGTTGTAACAACTGGTTATTTGAGTTACTGTTGCTGTTCTATCAAGCTGTTCTATCAGCTTGAACCATTTTGGCCATTCTCCTCTGACCTCTAGCATCAACAAAACATTTGCGCCCATAGAACTGCCACTCACTAGATATATTCTCTTTTTTGGATCATTCTCTGTAAACCCTAGAAACCCTTGTATGTGAAAATCCCAGTAAATAGGCAGTTTCTGAAATACTCAGACCAGCTCGTCTGGCATCAACAAGAAATGCCACATTGTCACTTAAATCACCTTTCTTCCCCATTCTGGTGCCCAGTTTGAACTGCAGCAGATCGTCTTGGCCATGTCTACATGTCAAAATGCATTGAGTTGCTGCCATGTGATTGGCTGATTCGAGACTTGCGTTAATGAGCAGTTGGACAGGTGTACCTAATAAAGTGACCGGTGAGTATATTCAAATTTCCGTTTACTTAGTTTTAAAAGAAAACCACACAATACAGAAAAAGCTATAGAGAAAACTGAATAGATTTACAGTAAATGACCATAACATCAAACCTCATTTTACATTGCGCATGTGAAAAATATAGGCCAGCATTTCTAATGTCCTGTAACAATTCACAACTGGGAGACAGACGCAAATGCGAGAGGTAACTCAGTTTATTGAGAGAGACACTCTGGGCCTCTTTGAGGCTAATCGTACCACACAGGAGCGGCGAGGCATGTTCAACACGAGACAACACTGACTTGGCGTAGAACGTACAGTAAGACTCGGAGCCTCGTGTAGGCCAACAGTACTGACCCAGTGACACTACGCAGAACACAACCAATAAACAAAAAACACATTACACCAGCAAGAACACCAAGACTCACACAGGCATTGAAAACAAAACAAGAAGCAAAACTAAATAAAACCAAAAGAGCAAACACACAGGAATACATCTCAACTCGATAGGACATACATCTAACAAACCTGAACCAGACACAACTAACCGAAGTATCCAAGACATATCACCACAGCTAAGGAGAGACACGTATGCAAGACACTGATAGAATAAAACAACAAACAAAACTCAACTAACAAACAAACCAAGGACAAAAGCGATCAGCTACTTAACCTAATCCTTGGTGGCAGATGTTTAAGAAAGACTGAAACAACAAACGGGTACGACTCAACAACCAAGGACTAAGAACAAACACTAACCCAACTAGACAGAATAAGGTTTACCCACAAAGGAGAAGCAAGACTACAGCACAGATAACAACCAGAATGACTCCCCACCGGGAGATCCAACATCAGGGAATATAACCAAACCAGGGTATCTGCACATTTTTAAATCTCAAATTCAATGACTCTTAAGACCTTTTTAATACCTCTCACAAGAAAAAATAATACTATTACCGGGGATGCAGGTGTGTACATCGTTGACGGGGGGGGGGGGGGGGGGGGTGAACAAAAATTGTTGACGTTGTTGAGGCCGTATACTCCAACGCTAGGAATCTAGCATTAGGACCCTGGAGCGGTTATTTTCTGCATTAGTGCTAGATTTGGCACAGTTCACATCGCGCCAGAACAACTGAACAACACACACTAATAATAATTTAATGCCTCCCCTCATAAAATTCCAGACATTTTAAGACATTTTTAGGCCTTGAATATGGAAAACTAAATTTAAGACTTTTTAAGGACCCGCGGGTGCCCTGAACCAAACTTAATCAAAAGACAAACTCAAAACAGCTGAATGACTTCAGTGAGTGAGCTACGACAGAGGGCGGGGCTACCACTACGTGAAGGTGAAACTAAAACACAAGAAACAGAAGGAACAAGTGAGGAAGACGTAACATGTCCTTAAGTAAACCCATGGTAATCCTTTCTAATGTTCTTAAATAAACCCGTGGTAATAATTTCTAATGCCATGGTAGTCATTTCTTAATGTTCTTAAATAAATCAACAGTAATCACGACGCTGCATCACAAGCTTTCACCTGTGCAATATGAATGGCCCCTGCATCGCCTATAGAGTTGAAGGCCATGTTGAGTGATAGTAGGGTCTTGTTGGCTGTGTGTGCCGTGGAGAGGGCTGAGCCAATCAGACGTGCTCCCTCCTCTTCTATACGATTGTTGCGCAATGATAGGTGAGATATCCTGGCAGTAGCAGAGAGCAGTACTTGTATGCTTCAAAAGCAGAAAAGAATGATGTGTATGGCTCAAAAGCAGAGCAGGCTAAATGAATAATGAATAATCCCTTGTTCCTTTCTATGGAATCATGTGATCACTTAACATGTGAGTTTATTGTTTATGGCAGACAGCAAATGCGAGAAACACTTACGTGCTGTCCTCTCCAAGTAAGATATGGTAGCCCAGTCCTGGAACTAGGTTTCCATCCAAAATGACCGTCCTGCCATAGACAAAATGAGGGCAAAAAAGTTTTTTTGTATTGCATGTTAATGCAAAAACATTAATAATGTAGTGAAGGACATTTGGTCCTTAGGTTTTCCTACTCAATTAATATGTTCAGGGGTGGGTTTCCCGAAATGTTCGTAGCGCTAAGTACTTCTTAACCTTGTACGTTTTATACGAGGTTACGAAGTACTTAGCGCTACGAACGTTTCGGGAAACCCACCCCAGAACTACAGGGCGAGTGAAAAAGGCTGTTTTAATTACTGTATATGCATAATCGATGTACTGCTTAAAGACTTCAGTCCTGCCCTGCTTCAGTCACCTGAGGTTTGAGCACATAGTGATGGTGTTCTTCAGGGAGGTCAGCGTATGATCAGTCAGTCCAGCACGCCACATCCTGTGAAACACATCAGAACATCCATAACATTTACTATAACAGTGATAATAGCATGACTGGTAAAGTGTTCTCGTCTCATGCCAATATTGCATCACTCACTCTAGGCTGTGGAGATTACTGAGGGATGGTAAGGTCTTACGCAACACTCGAGCCATGACATCATCCACCCGCCACCCTAGAAAAGAACGCAAATCACATCCATTGATCTTCATTTGAAGATTGTGAATTACAGTAGGACCCGGGAACCCGACGTTAATTTGTTCTGGGCAACATGGTGGCTTGGTTGTTAGCATGTTTGCCTCTCAGCACTGGGGTCTTGGGTTCAAGCCCCTATCTGAGTGGAGTTTCCATGTTCTCCCCGTGTCTGCGTGGGTTTCCTCCGGGTCTCTGGTTTCCTCCCACAGTCCAAAAACATGGAGGTTAGGTAAATTGGCAGTACCTGACAAATTCACCCTGAGTGTGTGTCTGTGTCTCTATGGTCAATAAAAAGTAGTGTCTGAGTGTGTGTGTGTGTTTGCTTGTATGCCCAGTGGTGAATGGTGCTCTGTCACTAGGGTCTGTCCTCTCTCCCCTTCATGCACCCCATTCAGTCCCCCAGGGGGCTGTGGCTTCAGGTAGAGAGGTTTCTGGTTTCCTCACACAGTCCAAAAACATGGAGGTTAGGTAAACTGGCAGTCCCTGACAAATTCTCACTGTGTGTGGTAAAATAAAAAGCAGTTGTCTGAGTGTCTGTGCATGAATGTGTGTGTGCTTGTATGTCCAGTGGTGGAGGGTGCTCTGTCCCTAGGGTCTGTCCTCTCTCCCCTTCCTCTCTGCTATATAAGTTGAACATTCATTCCGGAAGGAGCATCGAGAAGCAATGCAATCAAGTCCCGAATCAATTTTCCTCATAAGAAATAACTGAAAATAGATTAATCTGTTAATTAAGTTGAATTCCAATGCTAAGTCCGTCAAACGAATGCCTTTTTCATAGTTCTCTATTATCGCCTTTTTCAAATTTATTCTTACCATTTTCTTCTTCTGCTTTTCTGCTATTGGGACCCATGTTTTTTGTCTAAAACAGTACAAAAAACACAAAAAACAACAAAAATACAGCTAAAGCTTGGAACACAGCCTCAAACTGGTTTAAAACCCATCGAACAACAATGCCAGCTAACGCCAATTAGCAGCATGTGACCAAAGCATGAACTGTATTTTGTTTACAAAAGTCACATGAGTCGGGTCCGATTCCGAAGTTTTTATTCTCAAAATTTTGCATCGAACTCCAAATTTGTCGAGTACTTTGGCGGTCGAGTTCCGGGGTTCTACTGTACCATGCTGAAATTGCCATATTGACATGGTCTGCACTGTTTCAATTTGCTACCCACTGAGTTCAGGATAAGGATCTGATTTACAAGAGACATTTATCATACATGGTATAATCTTAGTAACCGACAACTGTACACCAATAACACATAATGTAAAAGGGTTATTTTAAGGGGAAAAACATTTATTAAATTTATTTAAATATTTTAAATTATAAGATTTTTTTATATTAGCTGTGTGTTTGTATGTTCAGATGAGTTATGTTGGCATTACAATTTGACAGCATGCAGCATCTATTGCTTTTAGATGGTTAAATGTGCACAGTAGTGGTCTGATGCTTTGTTACCATATCGCTCATAGTGACAAAAATAGGCCTCAAAAAGTGCTAGGCCTCAAGACTGTGTATGCTGTAAGTGTAAGTGTATAGCAACTGTCTTACCAGGCACACTGACTTTCTTTACACTCCGGGAGTCTCCATTCTCCTTCTCTATCTGAAGGTATGGTTCTGGGCCCCATGTTGTTACAGGACTTCCAGAGGTGATCTGAGTTGGACTACTCTCTAAACAGATAAGTGGACTGTTATTTTAATATATTAACATGTGTTAATACACTGGCTTCCGATTAAATATAGAATTGAATAAAAATATCTTCTGATGACCTATAAGGTGTTAAATGGTCTTGCTCCACGATATCTGAGTGAACTCCTTGCATACTACAACCCATCTCGCCCTTTGCATTCCCAAAATGCTGGAGTTCCAAAAATTAGTAAGACTACAGCCGGAGCCAGAGCTTTCTCCTTTAAAACCCCTCAGTTATGGGATAGCCTTTCAGCTCCGATCCAAGATTCTGACACAGTTTCGATCTTTAGATCTAGACTTAAGACTCACCTATTTAATCAATCCTTCAGTTAATATTCCCCTTGTAAGGTGTAGGGGCTTGGGGGCCCCCAGACGTTGAGATTTCTGGTAATCTGAGATGTTGATGCTGTCATCCAGCTGTGTCATGGCATCATTCTAGTTGTGACAATGACTTGGGTGGAAAGCAATGTCTCAGTGCGCCCTCATGACTGTGGCCACCTCTGAACCCCTCCCTTTAGTTATGCTGCTATAGATTAGCCTGCCGGAGCCACATGCTAATCACTGGCACGTGATCTATGTATGTTTAAATCAATGGTTGTTTAAATTGATATCCACACACTCAGCCTGTATTGTATATCTTTTTGCATGCTTCTAGCTAAGACGATTCCATGCAAGCACCTACAAGCACATAGGAGATGGTCTGGCTTGCCGAGGTTGGATGTGCTATTGCTGCAAGAGGACGTGCTAATGCTAGCTCCTACCTGAGGCTCACCATCTACACTGAAGGGACTGTGACTACTTGGCCTGGGAACTAGGACCACAACTATAACTATAGAACTACATTTGGACCACAATTATGGACTTGTGTTAACGGGCCGCCCAGTGGAGGATGGGTTCCCTTTTGAGTCTTGGTCCTCCCGAGGTTTCTTCCTATTCCCCACCATCATAGGGAGTTTTTCCTTGCCTCTGTTGCCTCTGGCTTGCTCATTAGGGATCTGGACCCATACGATTATAAAGCTGCTTTGTGACAACATGTGTTGTAAACATATATAAATACATTTGACTTTGACTTTGAATATATAACAAATTTGAAACATAGACAAAAGCTCTTTTGCATTTTTACATCTTAACCTCATTTCCTTCTAGATTCTCCACAATGAAGAGAACAGCCAGATATTAATAAATAATGCCACAGAAATACATACAACACTGCAAGGGACAGATAAAAGCTCACTGAAGCTGTTGTCATAACAATAGGCATTCCCGTGTGTAAGTCTAATATTAAAAATTATAAGTGCACAATATGGAATTAATTTATTTAATTTTAGTGTATCTGTGATTAAAAATGTGGTTACATAAATATATAAATATTATGTGAACGAACGAAAAAAATTACGAGTACCACAATATACCCATTGCTCTGTCTGTAGATGGTGATGTTGCTGTTGGCTGTCTCAGCCTCACATTTGGGATGTTCCTCACTCCAGCTAAAGCACACAGCTCAGGGAAGTCCAGCTCCAAGCTGCCCGAGCACCGGTAGTCATCTGTGAAGAGTGAACAGAAGCACTGCTGAGTATGACCATGCTGGTGCAGACCGAGTTTAAAACCGCTGCTATTAGGGGAAAAAATGCAGGAGGTTGTACCTATGGTTTGGGCTGCGCCTTGGTCTTGTAGGTTCATCCCTGAATAACAGTATCAGGAACACACCTTAAGCAAAATGACCATTCTGTACTTTAGAAACTAACTATAGAGTAAAATAGAAACAATCAAATAACTTCATTACACTTTGAGGACAACTGAAAATGTAACCTAAATCCAAAGTAGGTCTGTTATTTTTAAGCTAATTCAACCAACCTGCAGTCTTTGAAATCTCATCCTCAAACCCAGAGTTTCCTTTCTCCTTACTGACCTTTTCACACCGCTTTTTCATTCTTTGTCAGTTGTGATTTCTTATGGAAAAGAAACAAGTGCTCATATATTCTAACCTTGTTAGCTTAGCTGTCGAGCTAGAGCTTGGACAAATATGTATGTTTAATTGTTAGAAGTTGCTAGGTATAACTACTGTCATTTAATGTTGATGATTTGATATGATGATATGCTCCTGGTTTTATCTATCTAGGTTATCTTCAGGGTCGGTGTTGTCATACTTTCTCTGCTAACCTAATATTTCCATCATAGTTTATGTCGCACGGATGGCGTTTCAGTGTAACCATAACAACACTAACAAAATAGATCGATCTCTTACGTTTTGGCGCCACCTGCCGACTGACTGCGTGATCGCAGCGAGACGGCCATGCAGTGAGACCATGACCTCATCTGGACCCTCCGATGGGAGCAAGATACCAAGACTCATACCACAAACCTTACTCCGCATACACTTGTGATGTTCATGACTTTTTAAAAACAATAATTATTTGCTGAAATGAACATTTTGTATATCGTATCTTGGAAAATGACTGAAGACCTTTTTACCAATTTATGTATTTGTTGTCTTAGCTTGTAAATTGCAAATAGGTAATTAAAAACCATGTAATGAAATTTTAACTGATTGAAGGCCACATGTCTGACTTGATATTAATGAGAAGTGTTTATGGATCATTCAAATAATGGTACACAATGTAAATGTTCTATTCAATAGTTAAAATTCACTTTATTTGCAGATGTATTGACTATCCATACAATTAAAATATGCTTTGACTGTATACCTTGAGTATCAATAGTTATGACCTAGTAAAGAACTATCACATGATTCTTGGCTAAATGTATGAGCAACAGGCAGGTATATTCACAACAATGTAGTGCTTTTTATTAAAAAACAAACAAACAAAAAACCCAAATAGAATATAAAACAAAAAAGTAAAAACCAACAGCATTTTCATGACTTTAGAATCATAATTACAAACTTTTAACCAGAGTGGAAGAAGTTTTGACAAACTGTACACAACACAAAATGTCTGTCAGTCTGTCCATATACAAGACTTGCATGTTATTTTTGTGATTGTCTAAAAATAACTAAACAGATCACACAAAAACACACAAATACAAGAAATACAAGCATCATAATTATGACCGCTATCACAAAAAACGGAACCCTTTCCCCAATTTAAAGGAAAACAAGGAAAAGGAGATTAAGAATATGATATTCAGCTGGCAGCTTTTTTTCTTTCAATCATTTTCCAAAATATTATTTTTACATTTTTATGTTGGTTTGTTTTTTTAGTGTTCAACACTTTGCAGCAAAAAAGGAGGAGTAGCCTTTTCTGTTTCCCCCTTCAGAAGTAATAACAATAATTATATAATAATGTTAAAATTAATAATTACAATGACAGTTGTCGGGTCTGGGGTTGCTGTGATGTCCTGAATGCCTTCCACAAAGTCCATCTGACCACCATCTTTATGTTATTTCAGGTCATGGGCTATATGTGATTTCAGCTGCTTTCTTCTGTCATTGACTTCAGAAATTTCTGTAACGTTCGTCAGCCAGTTCCTCCTCCAGCCTCAAGCTTAAAAGGACAATTATATCAATACAAATGGCATAATAATAATGATAATAGTAATAATAATACATTTAGGGTTGAATCCTGTACAATACAATACACAAAATCCATTATCAAGATATTGCTTTTGGAGACATCTCTCACATATTCCCGTCTGTATATATATATACATAGCTTGGCACTATACAACTTCCTCTCTGTCAGTTTTTATCCATCTGTTACTCTCCCTGTTTTTGCTCTTCGTCCATCTAAAGGGCGGGGGAATCTGTCTGAAACAGCTGATTGGAGGAGGGGTTGTGGTACGGTCAAACAAAAAAAACAATAACAAAACAAAAAAAATCACACCAATCACAATTGCTTTATAAACATCAATGGCAACCTGAAACATGATAAAAATAAAAGAATGTCTAAGCCCTGTCCCTTCCTACTACTGAACTTCCTCACTGGATATCTGACATCACAGGATACTTTATATCTCATCAATTTTGTCGATTGCTGTCAAGCCCTTAATGTATTTTAATCTTTCAGACATTTTTTTCCAGACAGGTTACATACACTTAGGGCAGTACTCAAACACCTCCCCCACCCCAACACACACACACACACACACACACACACACACACACACACACACACACACACACACACACACACACACAGGTCAAGACCATGGCATTCTAAGGCATTACAGCTGACCTCAGTGCGCCCCCTATGGTTAGAAACCTGTTCTGCTGGTGAATCAAATGCTCAAGAACAGGCTAGGGCTGGCTTCTTGACATACCACCCTCTCCGCTTTCAAAGACAGAAGGTAACCGTCAATCTCTTTCTCATGTCCCGGTTTGGAGCTTGCAAAATAAGGAACACCCTCCCCCACCCATCCTAATGCAATTACAGTATGACAGAAAAACAAACAAAAGATCATTATACTTGTTTTGCTTTTACCACACAGCACTGTTCAATACTGAGTGAGTGTTAGTGTCTCATCCATACGTCTCCGGGAGCAAACTATGTCCATGTTGTTTAAAAAAGAAAAAGAAAAAAAGTGCAGTTAGCCGACGCTCTTTCTCTCCGCCGCTGTTCCCTCCTCTCCACTCCTCCCTTGCTCCTCTCAGTCCTCAAGCAGTGCCTGTGTGCGCTACACTGCACCTCCTATGTTGCTCCTTTCTCTTCCTTTCAGTTCTCTGTAAATGTGGGCTACACAACAGTCTTTCCCACTACTGACCACTAAGGGGTGCCAGACTCTTAAATCTGACTCCATATCCAATCCCTGCCCGATCCATCCACAGAGGCCTCCGACTGTATATAGTACCGTGCGTCGCCTGAAATTGACCTCTGGAGATGCTTAGAAACCAAAAGACCGTTAGACGACAGTTCAGTCATAGTTCATTTGTGAGTCTGTTTGTATTTCAAGGCTTCAATTTTTTTTCTTCAGTTTAAAGCGCTTGGAGTTACATTTTCCTATGTTTATTTGACACTTGAGTCTTTGCATCGTACAAGGTGATATCAGAATTAATTCATTGCTGGCAAAACCTCATGTCCTGTGCACTACTACACTAGTCTCTCTTTAAGTTCTTCTACAGAGTGCACGCAGGAGAGTGGGTGCACGAAAGGGAGAGACTTCACCCCACGACACTCTCTCATTCCATAATTCCTCTTTCACTGTTGTGTCTGCTCCTGCATCATTTGTTTAATCATTTTTTATTCAATTAAAATTTTTTTGCTGTGCAAGAAAGAGGCAGATTTGATTGCCGGCCAGGCCGCGGCAACATCACTTCCTGCTCACAAAGTCGCTGGGTCCGAGAGTCCGTCTGCGCAGTCGTCGGCCCGAACCCTCCTCCAGGAGATAAGTCACGTCTATAGCTGAGGGAGAGACGGAAGATGGCTTTAGTCCGCTGAAAGACCACAGGGAGCACCGCTCAGGGCCACTCCAGATCCAGCACAACTCAGCTGACCCAACAGACACGTGCAGCTGGAATCACTTCATTCTCATACTTGTTAGAGCAAAACACACAGTGCAACCGTCAGATTCCAAAGAAACAAAGAAAAAGAAAAGTTATTACACCAAGTCTCTGTTTCGGGAGACAGACCTGGAGATCTACGGCCCTGGACAGTTTAGATACAGCACATCTGGCCATACTACATAATCGCTAGCGAAGGCCTTGTGATGTGATTCAGGTGTGTTAGATTAGGACTGGATGTAAACTGCAAGGTGGTAGACCTCCCGTGTTGGAGGTGGGATCCCCTGATTCACAAGCTCTATCTGGGTCTCGGGTACTGTCTCTTAAAAGAGGGTCTCCAGGGCTCCACACTCACTCTCACCATTTTTGCTGGGTGCCCGATGGAGCAGATCCAGCAGAATCTTATTTAGTCGTTCCCTCTGCGCCTCCCTCCGGCCCAGGATAGACGAGTGCAGAGGTGAGGAGGACAGCGAGGAGGAGGAGTGGGCCTCCAATGGCTCGGCGCCTCGTCCCCGCTCAGCCGAGCCCACCTCCACTTCTCTCCTCTCCTCCTCCTCTTCCACCTCCTCTTCCTCCTCCTCTTCTTCCTCCTCGCCAGCTCTCCGCTCCTGCGACGGTGCTAGTGGACCCAGGGCCATGGAGGAGTCCTCACGGGACCGGTTCACGTCTCCTTCCACACCTCTTCCTACCGCTCCTTCCGCATCTCTTGAGAAGGCCATGGACAGCTGATCACATGGTTCACTGGGGGCGGGGTCTTCCTCACAGCCCGCGGCCCCCTTGGAGCGCTCATTCTTCCAGGCCGAGCGGCCACCGTTCCTCTTGTAATTATCTGGCACGTAGTGAGGCTGTCAGATAAATGGGATAAACAAGGTTTGTACAGATTGACAGATCTAATAATAGTTAGGTCTAGGGCTGCGAGAGACAAGATACGTAATGTAGCATTGAATCTACATTATTTTACTATAACCCCCAGCACAGAGGTAAAGAACTTGGGCGTCACAATAGACCCAGATCTCTCGTTCGATACACATATTAATAATATAACTAGGGTAGCGTTCTTTCACTTGCGCAACATTGCTAAAATTAGAAATATATTAAATATTAGTGATGCAGAAAAACTAATCCATGCATTCATATCCTCTCGTTTAGATTATTGCAACAGTCTCCTAGCTGGATGTTCTGGTAAATCGATAAACAAACTCCAGCTGGTTCAGAACGCAGCAGCACGAGTTTTAACAAAAACTAAAAAGTTTGATCACATTAGTCCCGTACTATCGTCATTACACTGGCTGCCAATTAGATTCCGTATTGACTATAAAATACTTTTATTAACATATAAAACACTGCATGGCTTAGCTCCAGACTATCTTAGTGAACTTATTGAACAATATAACCCAGCGCGTTCACTTCGTTCACAGGACGCAGGGTTATTAACTGTTCCAAGGATCAAAAAGATCACAGCAGGTGGAAGAGCCTTTTCTTTTAAAGCTCCACAATTGTGGAATAATCTTCCTGCCTCTATTCGGGACTCAGACACAGTCTCAATGTTTAAAACTCGATTAAAGACTCATCTGTTTAGTTTGGCCTTTGATTAATCTGTTGCATATTTACTACATCTCGTATCTTTTCTCCGAGGTTCACCTGGAGAGTAACATTGCAGTCGGAGCCTACAATACCAGCATCGCTGCTCCGACACGGAATGAAAGCCTGGCGTTCATCAACAGACATTTACAGTGACAATATCAAAACCCAGAACTTTCATTTTTACCTTTACTTAGTCTGATTGTGTGATTTGTGTGTGACTTGTGTATTTGTCTGTATTTTGTGTAATTTGTGTGCTAACGGGCCGCCCAATGGAGGATGGGTTCCCTTTTGAGTCTTGGTCCTCCCGAGGTTTCTTCCTAATCCCCACCATCATAGGGAGTTTTTCCTCGCCACTCATTTAGGGTTCTGGACCCATAGTATTGTTAACCTTTTAAATCCTGTAAAGCGCTTTGTGACAACATGTGTTGTGAAAAGCGCTATACAAATAAACTTTGATTTGATTTGATTTGACGAGGCCAGAATCTTGCACTAATAACAAGATGGACTACAGTGGTCATGTAAGTTATTACAATTAGTACAAGCGTAGTGCATTTGAACTTGTCCCAATCAGCATTGCAGCCTATTAAAACACTGAGAAGATGGGCATGCCACATATCTTCTACACATTACGTATAATCAGTAGCATAATTTTGAATGTAATGAATAGGGTGGTTATCCAATACATTCAAAATTAACAACAGGGTGGTTGTCATGTGTATTCAACCCAAGAAATACAATATTAGTACATCCTTAAATCTGAAGTTCAGAAAAAAAGGAAAAAGAAGCTAGTACAACAAAGATAAAAACATTATCCACTGGATGAACTGGTGGGCCAGAGCCGAGCACTACCAATGACTACCTGTCCACTTCTAAAGAGAACACTTAACAGCAATCAACACACATATTATTCCTTATTATAATAATCATGTTATCTTCATAATATTTTTGAAAGGCTCTACACACATCACACCGTTGAGCCCAGATCAGTCTTACTCACCGAGAAGTCCCTCTTGGGTGCGAGCCTCTTGGGGAAGTGGTTGAAGGCGTAGGGCTTTGTGCACACAGGATAGCGGTTGCGGTGGATCTTGTAGAAGAGGTGTGCTGACTTGTCCAGCCGGTAGTCACAGATGTAGACGTTCTCCTCCTTCACGGCTTTGGGCCGACCTGGGTGTGGGGGGGAGCAGTGAGACAGGACGGTGCATTAACATGAGGGGGTGTGCGTGCGTGCATGTGACTAGCAGGTTTCTACAAGAGTGCCCCTTGGATTATGAGACTGTGCAGACATAGTTAATTAACTTTGTCCTAGTGTGAGGTCACACTAGTAGGAGAACAGTTTAGGACACATCTGCATGTGTGTGTACTTGTATGTTTGTGTGGTTGTTTGTGTGTGTGTGTCTATGTACATGGTTGTGTGTGTATGTATGTGGTTGTGTGTGTGTGTGTGTATATGTGTGTGTGTGTGTGTTTGGAGCAGAGCGAGCCTCACCCTTGCAGAACGTGTACAGGTCGAGGACGCAGCAGGTGCCCACCACGGCCTCCAGCGGGATGATCTCATAGAGTGGCACACGGAAGAGCTCGTTGTGGTAGAAGCGGCGTGACGGCGAGTGGTGCGTCTCGTGAGGGCGGAAGTAGTGATGCCCGAAAGCGAACCTCTCCCCCCTATGGGACAGGGTGGGTGAGAGAGACACGCCACAGTGATGAGAAGCTTCTTTTAGTGCAGCAACACTTTCAGCAGCAATGAGGTGTAGGGGTGTCACGATTCTCTAAATCCTCGATTCGATTGTATTGCTGATTTTAGGACAAATTTTAATGTTGCATTGTGTTTCAGGTTTGAAAAGTGCTGGAATTTAGGCTAAAGTATTTGAAAATGCTTGAAAAGTATTTCACAACAAATATCTATCTGACTGAACAGTTCTCTTGTATTACATTAACAAATACGAGCCTCTTGTAATTCCAGGACGAAACATGAGAGAACGTGAAGACATTAAGATTGGGCGTTTTGAAAATAAACAACCATTAAATAATGTGATGAAAAAGCGAATTATTTCGAATCATTACGAATATATGTATAAATATTTAACGTAATTAGGTTTAACGTGCTGGGAATTGAAATGGACCTTGAAAGTGACATACAAGTGTTTGAATTCCATCTTGTAAAGGTGTATGAGCCCAGCAAACATGACTTTGTTCATTGCGCTGAGGTTACAAAATTCAAGAGGTGCACGACCTCGCGAATCGACAGCACGCGAGGCCCTCATGCACGGGCGGAGCCACCGCGATTATGTCATTTTCGGCGCGTCAAGTATAAACCAGGCTTTACTTTGCGTAGTGTGGATGCTTGCGTAGCTTAGAGGGAGGGATCGTCGATCCTCTTTTTGGCTTTGAGGCTCGAGATCGTGACACCCCTAATGAGGTGGCACCCCTGGGTTGTGAGGTGCAGTGAGGGGAGGGGCTTACTTCTCGTTCTTCCAGAGTTTCTCGATGCGGAAGATGTCTAATTTGTCTCTGTTGATGTGGGAGAGGAGCCGGTAGGACTGGCGCACTGGCTGGCCCTCCGGGGTGCGCCGACTGTCCCTCATCAGGTACACACAGTCACCTACAACACATACGCACAGGAAAATCAATAACCCATTGATACAACTTAGACCAACAGATGGGAATGCCTGTGCTCATTCAGAATACTCTTAGTGAAGATGCATAGACACACATACACATAAGGAGTTTTTCCTTGCCACTGCTCATTAGGGATCTGGACCCATATGATTGTAAAGCTGCTTTGTGACAACATGTGTTGTGAAAAGCGCTATATAAATAAATTTGACTTTGACACACGTAAACACTTACCCTGGTGTAGCAGCAGATCATCTCTGAGCAGGCAGATGTAGTAGGTGGAGCCTGACTGGGCATAACTAGGCTGAGGTACCATCGGGACTTCCTATTGGTTATGAATAAAAGTCATGTGACACCCAGAATTTGCACAGTCTTGAATATACAATCCCACTGTTGGTGGGTGTGACCAACACATCAACAATCACAAAGTGAAAGTGAGCATGGTGCTGGATGCCTCTAATTTAATTAACATGAATTAAATGCTAATGTTGTGGGGTTTAACACTCTAATTAAATGCTAATGGTGTGGGGTTCAACACTCTAAATGCTAATGGTGTGGGGTTTAACACTCTAATTAAATGCTAATGGTGTGGGGTTCAACACTCTAAATGCTAATGGTGTGGGGTTCAACACTAATTTAATGCTAATGGTGTGGGGTTTAACACTCAAATTGAATGCTAATGGTGTGGGGTTCAACACTCTAAATGCTAATGGTGTGGGGTTCAACACTAATTAAATGTTCATGGTGTGGGGTTCAACACTAATTAAATGTTCATGGTGTGGGGTTCAACACTAATTAAATGTTCATGGTGTGGGGTTCAACACTAATTAAATGCTCATGGTGTGGGGTTCAACACTAATTAAATGCTAATGGTGTGGGGTTCAACACTCAAATTGAATGCTAATGGTGTGGGGTTCAACACTTTAAATGCTAATGGTGTGGGGTTCAACACTCTAAATGCTAATGGTGTGGGGTTCAACACTCTAAATGCTAATGGTGTGGGGTTCAACACTAATTAAATGCTAATGGTGTGGGGTTTAACACTAAATGCTCATGGTGTGGGGTTCAACACTAATTAAATGCTAATGGTGTGGGGTTTAACACTCAAATTAAATGCTAATGGTGTGGGGTTCAACACTCAAATTAAATGCTAATGGTGTGGGGTTCAACACTCTAAATGCTAATGGTGTGGGGTTCAACAATCTAATTAAATGCTAATGGTGTGGGGTTCAACACTAATTAAATGGGTCACAGGGGTCACAGCATGAAGGTTACCCACCATATCCACCGGGCGAGGATCACACTGTTCACAGAGATAGTGCTCCACCTCCGACTCCAGACGCATGCAGTCAAAATGCTGCCAGACCTGCGGGTGGGGAAGAGAGGCGGAGAGATGGGGCGGGTGATGTCACAGTGAGGTTACAGTAAAAGGACAGATTTTCCATCTGCTGTACATCCTGTTTTCCCTGCTTAAAAGGTTCTTTATTGGGGATTCAGCCATGGGGTTGGAAAATGATCCCAGTGTCTGTCATTATAATGCAGCGCTGAGCCGTGTGTCGATTCTAAGGGGTCGGTTTCTTAAACTGCTATCACAGAGATTGTAAAGTTTGGGCTGAGTTGTTTCTTAGTTCAGGAAGATTTCCACTGCTGGTAATTAGTCAGTTAGACCAGCTCCCTTTTCATGGGTGTGGGCTGTCTCACCATGCACTTCTCGCACTGGATCATCAGACCCTCATCCTTGTACAAGCCGCAGATGCAGCGGATGACGTCATCATCCTTGTTGTGGTGGTGCTGCTGGAGGTGGTGGTGGTGATGGTGGTGGTGGAGGTTGCTGTGGTCGCGGTCCAGCGAATCGGAGCTGTCGGCCTCGCTGGCCGTCTCACCCATGATCTCGTCGATCTGCACGGCGGCCTCGTGGCGGGCGCCATAGTACGCCTTGCGCAGGCGGCCCACGTCCCGCCCCACCGGAGCCTTGCGGCCGTAGTATTTCTGCCGGTGTAAGGACAGGAGGTGTAACACTTTCAAACGGAGGTACTGAGCTGATATGAACTTCAGAATCCAAAAGTGCCCTCCAGCACCTTGGTGTGGGAGCCAAAAATGAGAGGGGACTTAGAAGTTACTGGCAGAGTGAATGATGCCACTCAAACATCTACTCATCATTCACTCTCTACTCTACTTGAGTGGGGCCCAAGGGTATCAGACTGCACTGCATTCTGTGCCAGTCTGGGGCTGCTTTGTGTTTTACTGATGGGAGCTTGGAGAGATTAAAGTAGCGTGGGAGCAGAGAAGCTCTGACGCCGTGTGGATTCCCTGCCTGCCCCGAGGAACACGGTGTGAGTGAGGCGGCGGCTCCTAAACACACAGCTGTGTTGGAAGGACTGACCTCGGCGTTGCGGAACACTTTGAGCATGTCCGTGTCGAAGGCCTCGGCTGTTTTGTAATGTCCCGTCAGGATCTGCTTCTCGATGGTGCTGAGGTCCAAAGGATCTGACACCTTCTCGTAGTACTGTGTGTTCCTACACACACGCACACAAACAAGCACTTAGCACTCCCCAAAAACACTCCTGCTGCATAACTACGGTAACCGCTGCAAGCATTGGGTACACTTCTGATTGGCTTCCTTGGGTTCAGCTGAATCAGACCGAATTAATTTCTACTGTTTCTACAATTAATTTGTCCCTGCTATATCAAACCTGCCATTGACAACTCAACTGTACTTACTGTAGATGATGCTGCTTTATTGTAATTTTAAAACAGCTTCTCTATCTACTACATCATAGCCTTTTTATCAAAGTAACAATGACTGGACAATGAACTGAGAAGATCCCCACTGTGATCTTACCGCTTTCTGGAAGGCAGGTTAAGCAATGGAGCAGCCAGGGTTTGGCCTGTGGAGTCTGGATAGATGGAGAGAGAGAGAGAGAGAGAGAGAGAGAGAGAGAGTGAATGTTTTCAGAGCGTGTGTGCACAAGAGAGGCACCACTAGGGGGTTTGGTAATTAATTTCGATAGTCTGTTGTGGCAGTTGCCATGGGATATAGCAGAAAAGTCAAACGTGTCCCATTTCATTGTTTTATGAGACCTACAAAGACCATTGGGCCGACACACCCGAGAACACCTGTGATGAGAAGCTGGCGTGTACGTGTGCTCTGGTTCTGGTATGGCCTATGGTAGGAACAGCCAAGAACACCTGTGATGAGAAGCTGGCGTGTACGTGTGCTCTGGTTCTGGTATGGCCTATGGTAGGAACAGCTGTCTGACAACAGGCTGTGGTCTCGTCTGCTCACCACGTCACTGCTCGTTTAAACAGCATCAGCTCCGCAGCGTGGAATTGCTGAAGCAGCTTTAGGTTTGTTTGTTCTTCAGCACACCTGTGTAGCGCTGTGACCCCACTCACTCACGCTACACATTTATCACGGGTTCAAACGAGCAGAGTACCACGGTGGGGGGGGGCGTGTAGCAGGGTGCGGGGCGTGAATCTGGGTGGGGGGTTGTGTAGCAGGGTGGGGGGGGCGTGAAGCAGGTTAAAGGCCTCGTCAGATCCACCCAGCACCCATATCACCCACCTACCAATAAGCCCTGTTACACCACTGCGGTCTGTGTGTGTGTGTACATACGATACAGACAATATGCAGCAGATTGCCATTAGTCACTCGATAGCAGTGAAATAACACATTAGTCAGAGGTACTGAGAGTGTGATGCACAAGAATGAGCAATGTGTGCATCTGTGTGCCAAGTGTTTGTGTGTTTATATTATATATCTGTTCACTCCTGAACTGCCTGACATCTTCGCATGTAACATGTTGTACATGCATGTGTTTGTGTAGGCTGACATTCATGTGTGTGCATATATGTGTGCATGTTTGTGCATGAGTGTATACTGACCCTTGTAGCTAGTGATCATGTCGCAGATCTCTTTGAAGATGTGTGCGAGGCGTGCTGTGCGCGTGACCTCCGTGTTCTCTTCTGCGGCGGCCAACCTGCGCGTGCGCACCGACCTCGCCGTCTGCAGCGCCGAGAACTGCGTGAGGAACACGTCTGCAGGACAGGAAGGTAGCACTCAGACGGCGTGGTGCAGGGCATCCTCTCCGGCCGTGCAGGCGGCGGACACGCACCTGACTTGATGTTGCCGTCGTCGCGGATGACGCCACCCCAGCGGGCATAGAGGGAGAGGCCGGTACCCTCGCGCTCCCGCTCCCCCTCACGCTTCAGCAGATCCTGCTTCTCACGCATCTTCTCCCAGTTCCGCAGGAGGAAGACGTGGTGCTTCAGCACAAAGTTCCTGGTGATGGGTGGAGAGCAGCAAGGGATGAGGTCAGGCCCTCGGGTCTGGGCCTCCACTGGCTTCATCGCTCTGAGACATGAGTGCTTGTGTGGGCATCCTACCGTTCTCGGTTAGACATGGGCTTCATCAGAAGGTGCTGGTAAAACTTGCTGCTGTCGCTGGACTCTTCCTCCTGAGTGCAGAGGAAGCCAAATGTTACTGCTACGCTGTAAAACAGGATTACACGACTACACGTCTGCCAGCTGCTTGTGCGCGATGTTGCGTCTCCTACCCTCTTTTTTAGCTGATGTTTCGACTTGCGCTTCTCCTTCAGCCTCCCGAGCCTCCGGGCTCCACTCCCCGTTTTGCCGGGAAGCCCGTTGATTCGTTGGCTCTTGCCACCAATGATACCACGGCAACCTTCCGAGCCACACTTACACACTTGCTGTAGAGGAAACAAAAATGAAGAAGAATTTTTTAAAAAAAGAAGAATTAAAGATAACAGAAGTAAGAGAAATGGTTGTCGGTCATGACGGCCATTTAAAATACCATGAAGGAGCACGGTGTGACACAGGCAGGTAGGCAGAGACAATCAGGCAGTCATGCTGCTGTGTGGATAGCTGTGTGTGTGTGTTAAGAGCTCTTGTGGAGCAGAGAGTAGCCAAAATCCACACCCACCTGTTCTTCAGTGTTGAAGGAGTGGAAGTTGTAGTCATAGGTGAGCTCAGTGCCACTGTCCATGTCCTTCAGAGCAAACAGGCCAATCCTGTACACACCATTGACCGACCTGCGACGGTAAATTACAGTTTAGTATCAAGCTGGCAATAAATCCAAAGTATTTCTCAGGTTAATGGAGTGATCCGGATTGGAATTTACTCTGATACAGAAATGAGCAGCAATGCTTGATTTCCTGTAGAGTTCTTGCCACTTTCCCAAGATACAGCTGCTTTGAGTTTGCTAGTTGAATTGTACTGGATGGAATTTTCAACTTTATAATAGGGCCCACAATGGTTTGTAATGAGACACAATGGTTTGTAATGAGACACAATGTTTGAAGTCATCATGATCTCTGGCTGTGACTGAGGGACTGAGAGGAAGGGCAGGTAGGTTGGGGCAGAAAGAGAGGGTGCGTGTGTAAGAGAATGTGTATGTGGGTATGAATATCTAGTGGCCAGCACAGCTGTGTCCTCCAGCCTCTCCTACCAGCTAAACATAATCGCTCTTTCATGACAAGCTTCAAAATATCTGTTAGGAGTTGGCTGAACTTTTAAGGAAGGCTGAAACAGTTTCATCGTAGCAGTGAGTGCTTTTGAAGTCAACACAGGCTCTTAACATTGTAGTGTAAGATTCACTGCTCATGACTCATGTCCCTTTTGCTCTGCCGTATGTGGGGCAGCACTGGTGTTACTGCAGTCTTACACACAGACCAGCAGGGATTCGCTCTTGTTTTACGCCAGGGTCAGACTACAGCGTTTCTGCTTGTCCCCATGGTAATTACATCACATTACACCAATATGGTGGCGTCAATGCTTGGCATGTCTTGGTCAGTGGACTGGCGAAGTTTGACTCTGAACAATCATCGTTCTTGGGTCATCAATGGTGGCTACAGGAGCGCTGTGTGTGATGCTGGCGGGTTTGTGTTCGGGGAAGAAAGAAGTAAAAATGTGGACCTGCTCCTGGGTGTCACAAAGAGCATATAGTATGTACTGACTATTGCTTCAAAGAGAGATAATGAATGATGTCAAAAACAATACATACACGTAGCAACAGCTACCATCTTCACTGCATGTATACAGAAGGCGGAGGGAAAAGCTACTGGTTTTCAGGAATTGTATACTTTGATGAATTCAGATATGAAGACAGGTGCTAATTTCAGGTGATTTCACAATTATTCTAACTGAAATCAAAATTAGTATCTTTCTTTTCTCTAACGCATGTGTGCTAGAGTGCACTCCATTATCCTACTGGTCAGGGTCAAGGAAGTTGTCAGACTAGATGAGAAAATTCAAACATGCGAGACTTTTTGGCGGGCTGTCTCAGACGGCGTCCCTGACACCACTGGTCTTTGATTATGTCGCACTACGAGATCCATTCCTCACTTCCGGCACTCAAAATGGGACCTGCCGCTGAACCGGGGCGGTGCTCGCGTAGCCGCAACACTGCTGACGCGTGATGTGTAAACCCACCACTTTTGCATCTCACAGTTTGGTTGGCAGCTGTGGTTGATGAAGCGTGCCTCGTTGCCCATGCGGTAGCTGTCGATCACCATGCCACTGTCCAGGTTCAGGCAGTACTGCCCGCTGTGGGCAAAGTACTGCTCCATCATACGACTCCTGCGCACAGAGAGGCTCCGTTAAAGATTTCACACTCTGTCAGGACTATATCCATGTTTTCTTTATTTTATTTATTTATTTAGATTTATGAAAATCTAATTTTTTAAAAGTGGATAACAACATCTCAAAAGCCAAGTAACAGTTAAAAATAATTCAGAAGCTTTACAGGTAATGAAAATGATTCCCCAAACAATTCTGAAATTTTGGCAGTAACACAGGCACTATGTACTCTCAGAAACACCTACCATGTACCAATACTCACTGGAAATTTTATTACTCACATCTATTTTGTCAGTGTAAAGTTACAGGCAAAAAGGGACAAATGGTTCCCACTGCAGCATTAAGACTGACGGTGGCACAGCTGTGGGTGCAGAGCTGGGAAACGTTTGTCACGTTCAACAGTGCTAACAGGGTTTTCACACATCAGTGTTACTTCTGGTTTGGGGTAGCTCTGCCACACACATGTATTCAGGCTAGGGATGCACCGATTCACGTTTTTCACTTCCGATACCGATTCAGATATCTGAGGCTGAGTATCGGCTGATACCGATGCGATACCGATCTGACAGTAGCGAACGGTGACCATTAAACCTGGGCCCGCTCCCCCCCCCCCCCGAAAAGAATTTTTTTCCTCTCTTAATAAACTGCAATAATGAATATAGAAAAAACTGAGACGACAGTACAGGTTTAGAAACACAATAAACAATATCTGTACTAGATAACTTCTTAAGCAAAATAAGTTTCCAAACAAAATAAGGTTCACAGCTCCGTGGTTCTCGGAAGCGGAATATGTAAATGAGGACGTCAAAAGGATGAATCGAAACCAGCTAGCCGTGATACGCTAACGACAGCAAGCGTCGCCACAGCGGGCGGAAATTATCATACAGTTAAGCCCGCCCATTAAGAGGGAAGATATGATTGGTCAATTTTACTGTCATTTGAAACTGGTATTGCGCTGAATTATAACGGCCTGGCCCTCTGTAAAATGAACAGCGGGTATCACAGTCCTGATAGGGGGAGACACAGGCTCACAGGCTTCCACTTAACCCCTCACCTTCCAACACAGATTGAATAGACACGGGTGAATAATTTATTTGCTTATATTTTTGTAATTGTTTAGATGTCGATTGTAAAACTGTGAGTAGATAAAATAAAATTGGATAATTATATATATAATGTTTTAAGAATATTTTAGGCCCTGTGAGAGGGCGTAGAGGGCCCTGACGGTTCCCCACTGCGATCTGATAGAGTAACACAGTGCTGAATCGACTTAAAACATTTTTTTTTTATACACATACTGAATTACAAGTTTATTGAAAATTCTGCACCAGTATAGCACACTTAAACACACATATAAATATGTAAAAACAACACAACTTACATTTGTTCAGTCAGTGCTATTATGAATATAACATCGAATGTAAAATAAATAATACAAAAGAACCTGAAACTGACAAAAACAATAGGTTCACAACTTTAGTCAAACATGAAAAAAAATAACTGAAAGAAACCTTTGAAATGGTTCAAGAATTCTAAATATAATTAAAAATAAATAAGGAGATGAAATAAGAGAAACAGCAATACCTATGTGGCTAGTTTGCTAGCGCAGACATCACGCAGAGCACAAAGCATGTAATGACCAGAAAAATGTGTACTGTCTCTTTAAGGGAGCGAGTTGAGCACGCGTATGGAATATTGTTGTTTTTTTTAGCTTTCTGCCATAGACCGACTCAGACCACTGCTCTTTATTTTATTTCTGTAAGTAACGCATTAAATGAGCTTTGAACAATTCACCAGTCCATGTATGAACAGTCAAGTAGGGCTGGAGCCCAGGTTTATTTTGGTCAACCAGCAAATAAACGGACTAAGTGGAATACCACCAGCGCGAGTACGAGTCAGCGATTCACATCTCCTCTGTGTGCTTCGTGTTTCACTCGCCTGTTAACTGTCCAAGTTCACTTCTATCCGGGACAGAGTAGATATTTAAGGTTGAACTAACTCCGAAGAGCGTTACAAGCATAGAATTAGACTGAATAGATCTGTTTTAATGGATCGGTCACATTGTCACCGATACCCGATCTAGAATTTTTTCCAATATCGGGACTGATACAGATATTAATATCGGAATCGGTGCATCCCTAATTCAGGCAACATATAAACAGCAGTTTGGCTACAAGCTCCAAATGTATAGGACATCTCAAAAGGAAGGAAACACTCATATCAAATGAAATGAGTGCTAAGGCTATTCTTTACTCCCCCTCCTGATGAACGTTCATCAAAACATCTGGTTGAATGCTCGCACAAGTAATAAATTAAATTGAATATCTTCACAACAAAAACTGAAATCAACAGCAATTCTTCCAATTTTTCATCCTTATTCAGTAAGCCACAGTTCATAAACTTCAGACAGCTGCATGCATGAGGAAATTTGGAAGTTAATTACGGAGCTGACCTGAACTCCTGCTCACTGACCACCTCTCCCAAGTACTCAATGATGAACTGGCCAGAGCGAAGCGCCTCTTTGGTGCGGATGCCCCAACCCTTGCCCTCTGTGCGGAAGCGCTCCAGACACTGGACCCACTCATGCCTCTGGATGCGCTGGTTGTCACACTGATCGCCACACGGGCACGTGCTAGGGGAGCACTCGGCAAAGATCATCCTGAGAGAGGGGCGGGGCGAGAGGAAGGGGGCAGGGACGAATGGTGGGATAGGTTGGCAGTGGGCGGGAAGGGAGTGAGGGGTGTGGCACGGGGTGGGGAAGAAGGGAGAGGCGGGGGAGTGGATGGAGGGAGGATGGGGGGATAGAATGTAGAGAGAGAGAAAGAGAGACAGACAGAAGGGTGAGTAAGAGACAGAGAGAGGCAAAGGAGATAAGAGGATGTACAGACATGGACAGGAAAAAAGAGGTCATATTGTTACTACACACTCCTGCAGGTGGGTAATATAAGGAAGCAATATAATATAATATAAGGGGCGGGGGCATAACCCTCTAAAAAGAGTAGCTAGAGACATCTGAATACTCACTAGTTGGAGACAAAATCGCTAAGTTACCAACACTGCGGCCACTTTATCGCCATTTAGAGGGGCCTTAGAGGGGCCAAGGATGTTGTGACAGGGGCACTGCCCCCCCCGGGAACCGCCTCTGGATAGACTGACCAGTATCTTGCTCACTATAGTGTGCGGGTGTATGTATTTTATTGATTGAGCGATTACATCACCATGCCCATTTCCATTTTAATCAATTATTAAATTTTTACAAATTCTGAAATGATTTGTTTCTTTTTGCAAGAAAAATTCAGTTTCTTTTTACAAATTTCAAGAAATTAAATCATATTAGCAATCATAAAAACCATAATAATACAAGTGTCCATCTGTCCTGATCAATGAATAATATGTGATATAATATTTCTGCGTTACAACCCATCATTAAGCCAAAAACACACCAAAACTCCACTGCCTTCAGAAGAAAGTTGAATGTAGAACACCTAAAACTTGCAAAGGGTCTACCCCAGGGGTCGGCAACCTATGGCACGCATGCCACCATTGGCACGCCGAGACATAATCACTGGCATGCGACACGCTGGACCAGCATCAGCAAAAAAAAATAATATAAAAAATAAGAGCATGATCCTCCAATCGAAATCGCTCCTCAACGCTCGGCGGAGGCGTTTATACTTGGCGATCGATCGCAATACAATACTTAATTTGTGTGCATTTACACCTCCCCTCCGCTATCTGCTAACAATTTACATCCCCCCCCGCCCCCCCGTCAACAGCTTTAAACTCGCTGCACCACCCCCCCCCCCCACCCTACAGTTAATGGTTTCATTAACTGTAACTGCATCAGCCTGGTGAACGGGGGCGGGGTCAAGAAGCCTCTGCAGTGTGGTTCTAAATAACGGCCTGTCAAAAAAGATCAACAACTGTTTTGTTATTACCTGTTCAGGCAGTCATCCACGCAGCCTTTGTCGCTAGAGTCCTCAGGGAGCCTGCAGTTACAGGTAGTGGCTTCGTAGCCCGAGAGAGGCTTCACATCCACATATACGTCTGAGAGTGGCGGTGAAGATGGGATAGGTTAGCAAAACAGTCACACATGCCCAAAAACTAGATCTGCACAAGAAGTTAATACCATATCATATTCCAAAATTGTTCTAGAAAAAACACAAAAAGCACAATTACACAAAAAAAGCCTAATGAATGACAAAATACTACATTCATTAATTCAAAAGTTTTCTCTTTTTGCTAATTTCCTATATGCAAGCTAATGAAGGTTCCATTTTAAATTCAGAGCATATGTATTGAATGACGACAAATGAGAAACGTCCTTACTGGATCTTATCTTCTTGTAGAGAGGCACATCCGGTCTCTTATAGAGCTGAAAAGAATGGTAAAATGGACCATGCAAAATAAGTCACTGTAATAACTGACAGATGGTGAGATTAACATTTAATAACTGTGAATAGAGTGACGTGTAGCTGTGTAAAATGAAAGTGGGTGGTTTTAGCTACCTGGTCATGTTTCCAAAGCCAAAGGATATCATAAGGCAACTGGAAATCGATGCGCTTCTGTCTCAAGTACTTCCCTGGAGAGGACAGGAGACAGAGAGGTTAATAACACACAGGCAGAGCTCACATACTCTACCAGTGGAATCAAACAGCAGGCCACAGAACTCAACACCCAGACAGTCCGTAACCAATCGTTTTGTAAACCGAGGGGTATTACAAGTGTTGGGAGTAACTAATTAGCTAGTAATTAGGGGGCAAGCTCAGGCTGAGCACTTTGTGGAGTTCAGTGTATATGTTACACATTCTAGGGGAGCTACAAGTAGTAGGGATAGAAAATAAGGTATAAAGATAACAATATCGCAGAATTTTTAAGTATGGTTTGAATATTAAGATTTTTTAATTAGGCCTGCACGATATGAAGAAAATGTACGATAGATGTGCAATGTTGTGACTTGCAATAAATGAACTGTGCATATTAGCTACACAGTTCCCATGTCTTTCTGCTATTCAGGTACACTGCTGTATACATGCTCACTAGGGGTGTGACGAGATCTCGTGTCACGAGATCTTGCGAGATGTAACTCAGCGAAATTTCTCGGCGTGTTAAAAATCTGTCTCGCGGGATTTCTGATCCTGCAAGTAGCCAGAATGTTGGAAAATACAGGTATTACTATTGAAGATGCCCCCGCCACTTTCAAATCGTTTGTTTGGCACCATTTTGGGTAGCCGGCGGAAATGATAAATGACTGATAAGACACTGACCATATGCAAACAGTGTATGAAAATAATGCCGTACACCGCGACTAATACGAGCAGGATGCAGAGACATTTACACCAGCACCACAGCTCAGTACTCAAATCAACATATCTCACTTGAACAGAGGTAGCAGGGACAGAAAGACACTTTGGCAAGTTGAGACAGCAAAGGATATCGGGAGCAGTGTGGGGATACTAATATTCTTAAAAATGAACATGGCAGTGTAGTTGCAGCAAATTCAGTGACATACTTGGTCAGGCTCTGTTTGCACCATTTGCACTCTGTATTGACAGAGAAGAACTTTTTGTTTTGCACATAATACAGTGAGTCCCCACTTAACGACTGACTCTCCAGAGTACGACTGACTTTTTATTTAATTTTGCGCGGTGCGCGGAGGAGCAGTAGCAGCACAGTGGAGTGTTGTGGTGTAGTGTTGTGGAGTGTAGTGTACAATAAGCTGAGGCAGCGCAGCCTCCACCGCAGTCCATCTCGGCAACGCGATCGCTCTTTCTCACGCTGTATGCACGAGAAAATTGTTAGTTTTTTCTATACTGTATTTACAATCAAAGCGTATCTAAAGAAATGCATTATTTCAAACAAACATTTTTTGAGCAAACTGCACATGAATACTAATTAACTAACTAATTAAAAGAACATCCATTTCTTTTCTCCTTTCCCCTTTAAAATATTTTCTTCTAAACTCAGCGACATGGGTGTAGAATGTACAGGAAAGGAAGCAAAGTGCATCTCCAACTGAAGGAGTTTAATGATACAAACTAAACAAAACCCAAAACAACTAACGAGAACAAAAGACATTCAGTGACCAACAACAGTCACGAGAACAAAAAAGACTTATAAAGAGCAGAACATAATAACCCAGAGGTGGTGCAGCAGTCTGAGGGTAGCAAACAGCTAGTTGGGGCTTAATATGACTGGCCAAATGGTGTGAATGTTTCATCTGATAGTTCAAATGAGAAAAAAAAAGTTTTTTATTATCTTTCTGCAATGTGTTTATTATGCACATTCATATTGCAATGAAGATGAAAATGCAATTTATCAGTCACGAGGAATGAGGAATGCAAAGACTGGATGTAAAGGGCAGTGAATGAAGACAGCATTAAATTATTTTACACTGAAGTATTCTCAGCACTGAACTATTCTGAAGTGCAATTTGAAGGCCACCAATGAAACCAACATAATCAAAATAAGCACAAGGATCCTGTGACTAGAGAGGGCACAGTGGTGCAAGCAGGACTTACCAACATGGATGGGTGCAGGAAGAAGACCGTACTCGTGTTCACCTGGGGTGTACTCCAACTTCTCCTTCTTGAGCTGTAACAGCTGACTGCGGGGACTGGTGGAGAGACAAAGGGAGGAAGAGAAAGCTCGGCTGTTGGCGTGGTGAAGAAATGCAAAGACCTTCAAAGACATTTTCTACAAACTTCAGGACTTGGAGAGTGTAGGTAACGGCACCTTCAAGTGCTATACATACTCATCTGTCTTGTACACATCAGAATAAAGCCCCGCCTTCTGGAACTTCTTTTTAGGTGGCCTAGCAGCTCTCTTCTCCCGCTGAGTAGTCATTGGTGTGGGCGGAGCTTGCTCTATGGGGGTTGGACCCGTTGGCTCAGGAGAGGAGTGTCCGTCAGACTTTCCCTCAACAGCACTATAAAGATAAAACAGTTCAGTTTCGATATGGTATTTATTTTGGTCTGATAGCAAAATGGTACTGGAGACTGAGAATACGCAAAAGCCTACCCTAATCAACTATTTTAACAGCAATGCACTGATAATTGTTCAATCAGAATTTTGCTATAAAGATGTAGAGCTATATAGTGCTCTGATTTATAATAAATAAAAGCAAACACCTCTGAAAACAGTGCATTTCCTCTGGAGTCAGCCATGGCGTTCCTCTTGTTGTTTGTGCTCTTGCAATCATCTCCTCCTCTCTGGCCACTGGCCTCTCTTCCTCCTCCTCTTCCTCCTCTTCCTCCTCCTCCTCCACTTCTTCGTTCTCCTCGGTTTCGTCCCAGCACTTTCGTTTCCGGCCCTTCCGCTTTTGGCCCTGCACTACGGACTCGATGGCGTCGATGACGGTGTCTGCGTCCCAGCCCACTCTGTGACGGGTGGGCAGCTGGAGGGTCTCCGTGTCGGTGGGCAGGCGTGGGGGAGACGGGGGCGGCGAGGGCAGAGGGTGTTTGCGGGGGCGCCCCGGGCCCCTCTTCTTCACCATGTTGTTGCCCGTACGTGCCTGCCTCTGTAGCTTCTTGGCCCGAAGGATCTTGTTGACGTGGTGCAGGTTGTTCTTAGGAGGGGGCGGGGCTGAGCGGTGGGACAGGCATGAGGGGGAGGAGTCCAGGCAGCACGCAGGCTGGGGCGGGCGGGTGGAGGGGCTGGCCTGACGACTGGAGGGCCGGGAGGCCGCACCCACCCCAGGTTGGTCTAGGCCGCAGTGGGAGAGGTAGGAAGTGGAGTGGGAGATGGACAGGGGCGGGTGGTGGTGGTGTCGGTGGAGTGGAGCATCTGCACATTCAGAATGACTGCCTCGAGTCTGCATGCCAGCGTTTCCTGCACAAACAGCAGAAGATGAACGAGGAAAAGTGAAGAAATGTTCAACATGATGCTCAAACGCCATTACAGATTTGAAATGGATGCAGAGAAGCATGTGCTCTCTGTCCTTTCCCTACATATGGTATGAACATGAGCTTGTTTGGACCTCTCAGAAGAGACAAGATGTCATACTGTGATAGAGTGGTAATTTACGGTGAGAAAATAATTCACAGTGAGCACAGGTGAATACAGCGTCTTCATAAGCACCGTGACATCAGATCATAACACAGGATTATGATTATGAGAGTTTCCTAATAATCCAATTTTCAATTTAAAAGATTAACTGGGCTTTAAAGGGATTGCAGTTAATGTTTTTTGTTTGCTTGTTTTGCTTCTAATGTACTTCTTGTGCACTGTAATTACTAAGGAGAAAGGCAGCTGATGAAATGTTTATGCACACTTCCTTAAAAGTGTTCATTTAAGAGTGTGGGCATTATGATTATCAATATGCAAAGTTACAGGTTAAATATTTTAGTCTTTACTACAGAAACAGCCAGGAATCCCATTTAAATTCACAATGGTGGCACATTTCCACATACAGTCATAGCCTGAATGGTTGACGAGGGACCAGTTCTATCACAAACACATTGGAGGGAATATCCAGGAATTAAAGATTAACATGAGCACTACTGGTTAAATGTTTAGACATGTTTAAGCATTTTTGAAATGTTTGATGTACCTGTCACTTTTCAACTACAAAAGAAGAGGTAGCTGCTATGTGGGGCACACATGTACACACATATGTACACGTACACAGCCTGAAATGCTGAAGACACAGTCTATATGCACATTATCTCTTTATCTCATTTAACACATACAACCAGGTCTATTATACTGAGTTCTCTCTCTCCCCTTCTATCTATACTTTATCTCTCCTTCCATCATTCCCATTCCATCATTGCACAGCATTTCCCTTCAGTCTTCTTCACCTCCTTAAATCACCTTAGTGGGCTTTATGTCCTTTGTTGATTCTCCATATTTACTCCAATATATTCCACTTGGATTCTGAACACCTCACTTCAAATTCATTGTTATATCAACGATAATACAACTTACCCATTGTCTTCTCATTCCTAACCCCCTCTCCCTTTTCACAATAATACTATTTTCCTCCACCATTCTTTCTTTCCCTTTATCCCCTTCTAACAGTCTTCTCCTGGCCACAGCAGCTCAGAGATGCAGTCAATGACCACTGATTGACCTCACATCCTGAGGTCTAATCCAAGATTTCCCTGATGTGCTTTTCACTGCTGTCTCATAAGGGACCTTCGTCATATGCACACAAGCATGTACACGTGCACACACCAATGCACACAGTCAATCTATGTCAGTCAGCATGAAAATCTCTGGCTCATTGCCCAGAGCACCCCATGTCACCTACCTCAGTATTATTACCTTTATGCAGGTATATGTCTGACTGTGAGCCTTCTAGTCTATGCACTAGAGTAAAACTCTGCATGTCTGTATATATTTGGTATACAGAAAATTCAACACACACAAAAATCCAACAGCTGTTGCTTCTAAAGGAGCCATTATTTTTTCACTCTTTCCCTTTTGTTGTTTAAAACAAGGTGTGGCATCAGTGATTGGGAGACATTTCAAGTTGCTGGCTTTTAGTTTGTCAACCGCACTGTCTGACTGTGTAACACTAAAATTGGCAAAGCCAGCGACAGCCTTTTCTTCAGTAACAGATTATCTATTATTGTGTAGAGTGCAGTGTAGCAAAGAATGCCATCGTCCAATCAAATTACAGCAAAAATTCTGTAGGACACAGAGGTAACTGCTATTTTTGGAATGTGACTACACTTCACTGCATTAATTCTGTAACCTTCACAATGTCAGACTGAATTTGGGTCACCTTAGAAAACTCAAACACTGATTTGCATTCATCACTTGTCGAGGTTTTTTTTAATTGCAAGGCAAGTCTATATAAAACAATACATTACTAGTGTGCACCATATATTTTATTATTATTTATTCTATGTTAACTACATGAAACACATCAATCGTTATTGGTATAGTGTTAATGTTAGCTTTGACCCATTAAACTTACCTGATTCTCTCCTCTCAGCAGAAGTGGAGAGATCCTTCCTCAGCGATCTGTCCAAACGTGTCAGGCTAGAGCTCTCAGAGTTTCCACCTTTCCTGCCTCGATTTCCCCTAAGAGAAGTCCGAGTGAGGGCAGAAGCAAACAGGTTGGTGTGGTGTGAGCCTGAATCCTCCTCTTCATTCGCTGAAGTAGGATCTTCCTCCTCACTATCTGAGCACCCCACTGGCTCAGGCACATGTCCATCAGAGAATGCACCTTGGCTGACGCTCTGGTTGCGAGAAAGCTTGGTGTAATCAGTATCAGAGGAGCCCATCCGGAACCAGGACTCCACAGGTCGATGCCCCCGATTTCCTCGGCCCAAGGACAGTCGAGAAGGTCCCAGACAAGACACTGATGCTTCTTTCCGCTTGTACCTTTCTGCTGAGGATGATGAGGAGGAAGAGGGAGAGTTGCCAGAGGTGGCAGTCACCTGCTTGTTGGCACTGGAGTCGGCAGAGCCATCCCGGCCATACCCACAGCGCTGAAGTGAGTCCATGCTCCCTCCTCTTGCCCCTCGCTCCCCTCTTCCCACTCCCATGTTTTCACCTCCACTTCTCCCTCCTCCACCGCCTCCAGCTCCTCCACCATCATCATCCTCTTCCTCTCCACAGCGATCACGATGCTTGTGCCTGTGCTTGTGTTTATGGTGCCAGCCAAATGACAGATCGGAGGACATAGCAGGGTAGAGCACTGGTGAACGAGTTCCACCTAGGAACTCTTGTCGTAGCAGCTTATGCTTCTTTTTGTGGAACTTGGAAGGGTTGAGAAGCAGGTGGGGTGGGTGATGGTGATGAACATATGAAGGTGGAGGAGGTGGAGGGAAGGAAGGGGAATGGTGCCCATGGTGGGGTGGGCCCGAATGTGGAGTCTGGTGGTGAGGGTGAGGGTACAGTGCACTGGCTGGGGGATAGCTCCGATAATAACCAAGTCCGAGAGGAGCAGAGGAGTAGGGGACACTGTAAGAAGGGTGATAAAACCCTCCACTGGAAAGTGGAAATCCTAGCCCAGGAACAAAAGGCACCTCTGACATTGACTCTCGCAGCTTGGGAGGCCTTCCACGTTTTTTCTTGAGATCAGGCTTACGGACATAGTGCAGAGAGTCACATGGGTAGGCTGGGTGGGGCGAATAGTACCCACTAAAGTTTATCCTGAAGATAGTAGGCAGAAGGTCTCTATGTAAGTAATGATGAGGTGGAGGATTGGGACCACCTCCTATGCTACTACCTGCCCGGGTGCTAGGCATGCCAGTTCCGCGGCTTGTCCCAGCTGCAGCTGTACCCAGTCCCAAGCTGCTGCCCAGGCGAAGCGCAGGTGTGCGGTGAGAAATTCGTATTTCAGTGAGCCGCACACTGATGTCATCAAGCTCAGCAAGGAAGTCTGGATCCTGTCTGCGTGAGCGCAGCTGCAGATACTTCTTCTTGCGTTTGCGCTTCTGCCTTTTCAGCTTGTCATAGCCCGGACAGCCATGTCCACGACGCTTACACTTATGTTTGTGCTTCTCTTTGTGCCCCACTAGTGCTGAGGGTGCAGCAACTGGGTGTGGTCGGCGTGGGTCAGGTGATGACATTGTGCCGAGTGGGGATGGTGTGGGTGAGGGGCGATCAAGAAGTACTGAGGACGAATGTCTCCTACTGCCTCTGGGATTAAGCCCCATCCCGATGCCCACTGATGACCCCATCATTCCAGGCATAAGCAGGCCACTGGGCATACCCTGTTGGACTCCCACCCCTGTTAAACCATTGGCACCTCCAGCCTTCTCACCACGATCTGACGTACTGTTATTATCTGTTCCAATGCCGCTGTCACTTGGCACAGTCTCCTCACTATGTGACTCACTGACTGGGGAAGGTGTGGCTTCCTTCAGTTCACTAAGAGGAGCAGGGGACGTGGGCAACAGCGGCCTGGGCGGCGAGAGCTTACGGTAATGGAAGTGCTGCCGGTAATGGTGGTGGTGATGGTGATGACCTCTGCAAGGAGGCTTTTTCTGGGAGTAGTGCGCAGCTGTGGATGCCCCCAGAGTACGAGGGGATGGCGCAGAAAAAGTTGGAGGGGTAAAGGGAAATGAGTGGTGGCCCTGATGGGAGTGACTGCAGTGTGGGTGGGGTGTGAAGTGCACTGAACCCGGCTCCACAAAGCTAGCGTCGCTAATAGGGCTTTGGCCCCCACTGGACTGGGAAAGTGATGGAGAGGGAAAAATGTCAGAAGGGGGCACCTGGTGCTGCTGGTTTTGTGAGGCCTGAGACTGATGCGAGTGGTGTGGGGAGGATGTGTTTGGGGTCAAAAATGCCTCGGGTGGTGGTGTAGGGGCACCTGGTGAAGGGTTTGATGGTACTTTTGGCTTGCGTCCTCTTCTTTTACCCATATATATTGTCCCCTTCTTGCTTACATTGATCTGAGGTCCCAGTTTGCCACCAAAAGTTGCTGCAAGTGTTGAGAGAGATTGTGTTGCAGCAGCCACTGTTCCTGACACACTTGAGCTTTTATTGATATCCTGCTCAGGTCCTGGACCTGACCCCAACAGAATTTGGCTAAGGAGCCGCTTCCGCTTTACTGTCTTCATTTTGTTGATCTTGCCTATTAGAGTCTTCATTATAAGCTGCCCATTGCCCTTGTTGCGAAAACCCTTGTCACTTGCAGAAGAATCCCCCGACTCTGGAGCTAATGTTGGGGGCTGGGTCTCCTGTGGCAGGGTTGGAGGCAAACGTTTTGGTCTTCCTCGTTTTCTTGGCATGGGTTTAGGAAGGTTCAGGTCAATCTCAGGGTGCAAAACAGGGGGATCTTGCTCCTCTTTGGACTTGAGCATGGAATACACTTTTGATGGGACAACTTTGAGAGGTGGTCGACCACGTGCAGGTGCATCCAATCTTGGCATTTTAGATTTAGGACGGCCCCTTTTCTTAGGTGGGGGTGCAAAAAGTTGGGAGACAACAGGGGGAACACGATTAGCATTGGGGGGCCTACCTACAGGCCGGCGGATTGGAAGAGAGGGAGCAAGACCTGCAGGCAGTGTTGTGGTGGACTTGGGTTGGCTAGGAGAAGTATCATGCATTGGCCTTTGGGAGCGGTTGACTACTCTGGTCCAGCGAGGTCGTCGACCTCGGCGCTTTTTTAGAGGCTTGGAGTCAAGCTCTGCAGGTGATGCAGGAGAAGCAGGCTCAGGGTCATCACAAAGCGGTGCAGGACTGCTGCAAGAACCAGAAGGCGAAGAAGGAGAAGCAGTGTGTTTAATGGACTCAACTGGACTTGGCTCTCCATTAGCACAGCTGTCCTGAATGGGACTTCTCTTAGCTGGGCTTGAGCTTTTTCCCCTCTCACTTGGAGGTACTAAAACAAGTCCCTTCTCTTTACTATCTAGCTTCCCTGACACTGCTGAGGATGAACATTTGCTTAAATCTCTGAGATTATCAATGTCTTTGTCCCGCTCATTCTCTTTCTCAATAATTTCCTCTGTTTGTAAGGGACTCACTCTGATTCGTGAACCAAGGGATGTAGGCATGTTCACACTCCCTATCCTCTCTAAGGAGGAAGAGGATGAAGAAAGAGAAGGTGTGGAGCAATGTGGAAGACAGTGCCCAAGACGTGACTGTGATTTAATTCCATTACTGCCGTCATTGCTGTCATTTGTGATGGTTGTCAAACGACTGTTGCCATAAGAAACTGCAGGAATGTTGGCGGTGCTGCTGCAGTTGCTACTGATGTTGCTACTTATAATCCCCTTTGAGAGTCCATCAGCTTCCTCTTTCCTAGGGATGCCAGATAACTTCTCCAGGATGCTGTCTTTGTTTCGCGAGCCATATGGACGGCCAGGGGGGCGTGACACTGGTGGGGGAGGAGAGAGGTGGACTGCTCTGGAATATGTGTTCCTGTTGGCCATAGCCCGCTCAGGCCGCTGCAGATTGGAGATCAAGGGAGGAGAACTGCTGTGTGTGGAAGCAGGAGACACTTTACGGGCTTTGGGCTTAGGACACTTTGTAGGTGGGCAGGTGGCTATGAGCTGTGCAAGTTTCTCAGTAACTGTGGGTGCACCCCAGTTCTGAACTCCTTTCTCTTGCTCCCTCTGGCTGTCAGTGTAAATGTACTGGGTGGGTTTTGTGACCCCATCAATCTTGGGTTCCTGTGGAGTTGAGGCAGTGGGGGTAGGGGTGGTTGGTGATGGTACTGTGGGGATGGATTGGGGTGTGAGGCTCTTCTTTCCAGAGGAGTGTAATTTGTTGTCTGCTAGAGTGCGGTGCAAGTTAAGGGGTCTCTCCGAAGATGAAATGGATTTTGCATCTGCCTTTCCTTCTGATTTACAGGCCAGCTTCAGAGGACCCTAATGTGGGGGAAAAAACAACACATGAGACACTGGAAATTAACATGTAATACAAGAGCAAATTTTTTATGTGCTATTGGTATTATTCACTAATTTCAAATTGTAGTCAAGTACACATAAAATTGCATTTAGCTTAGAACAAACTTCTCTCAGTTAAACCAAGTTCCAATGTATTAGCAACCTAAGACCAAAATGGAATTAACTAAATACCACCAAAACCTTTGTTCAGTAATGTGGTGAACAAAGTGAACAGGCGGCAGAAAAATATAAGAACACTTATTAGAGATCATGTCAAGAGAAGATGACAAAAATAGTTTGTCGATGTGTATCAGGCAGGAAAAGAGTTCAGCCAACCCTTGCCAAAATGTTGGTCTGGCTCTGTTAGCCAGTCTGTAGCAGACAGCTTGTTGTGTGATTCCTTTTAGTCTTTTTCTTAAAATATCAGAAAACACTCTCCCCCATCCTTCTCATCCTTACAATCCCAAACTGTGATTCTGAATAATATTGAGCCCACTGACCCTTTTAGCTGGTGTACTCCCGTTCACAGGAATGGCAGGGTTGGTTGAAATGGGTGGAGGAAGAGAAGGTGGGGGTGCAGTAGCAGCTGGAACGCTCGATAGCTGAGACGTTCCTTGGTTCACGTTGGAGACCTTCTCTGCTTCCTTAACATGGGGGGGACTAGGGGTGTTACCACTGCCATCGTGGGGTCCTCCGCGACGACTACCACGTCCCGCTCCACGACCCCCATGTCTAACAGTGGCGCGAAAGGCAGGCCTGCATACATAGTTCTCTAGGATTTTAGGAGGCTTCTTCATTCGTTTGGCTTGGAGGCCTATCTTAAGCTTGACATTGCCCTCGGAGTAGCTGGTCTCTTTGACAGAGAACTGAGGGGACTGTTGCTGCTGGTGATCGCTGGCACCACTCTCAGGGCTGCAGAGGTCGGCTGGCGCCCCATCTCTGTCCTTCTCTCGCTTTCTCTTTTCCTCCTCGTCCTCTTTCTTACCACCTACTGCCTCTTTTTCACGTTCCACTGGTATTTGGGTATTTGTAGGGAGAGGGGGTGGAGTGGTGGGCCCCCCCTGTGTCCTCTGATCCATTGGTAACAGGGAGGGGTTGAGCAAGACACAGTGTGTTCACAAGCAGTAGTTCTTAATAGTGGGGTTTGCAGAACTCCAGCAGCAGAAGGAAAGAGGACAGAGGGAGAGGGGGCAGTGGTAAACGGTGAGGAGAAGTTCTTGTTGACTGCAGCAGTGTCGTCCTGTCCTGGTCACCCAGCCCTCACCTTCAAACTGGGGAAACAAACACAGAACAAAGGTAAGAAGGGAAGTTCTGCCTTGTGTTGGTTTTACCTAAAAGGCTCCAGCATTATTGCCATATACCTCCAGCATTATAGCCATATACCTCCAGCATTAAAGCCATACACCTTTACTGGTGTTCAAAATGTTAAGGATCACCACAATTTCAGGTATAGCATATAACATTATGAAACATCTTGACAACAATTGAAAATCAAGTTAATTTCTTAAAATAAACAATATTCAAACCCATGTTATTTCCTAAAACATTCTCTCTTTCTCACTCTCTCCATCACAGATGTTTGTTTCCATCTTAGCTCTCAATTTGTTATGCATCGTCTTCCAATGTTTGTCAACAATCCCAGAGGACTGGCAGCTCATTACAGTGATTTCACTTTCATAATAATGTGTTGTTTTCACAGAAGTGAAGAACAGTGAAGACAGTCTAAATGTGCATCTTTTCAGAACAATTTTTGGATCAACTTGAGCAATAATGACAGGAGTACACAAAACAGCACAATTTACATGCTGACCATATAGAGATTCATGTTTTTTCACCTATGACATATGTACAGAGGCAACTTCAGGATTTTGTTATTTTTTCATCACAAAATCATTATTGTGATAACGATTAAAAAGAACATTTATTGTGCAGCTCTACTTTAAAGGTCAAACAGTTCCCCTATTTGATACCATCTACAGAAACAAAACCCACTCTTTAAGAAACTAAACTGTGAGTCTATGTCAACATATCCTATATTAATCTAAAATTTACCTGTAGCAAAAAATGTCTTTTTGACATTTGAAAAGTATTTTTCAAATCCAAAGCCAAAACATCTAAAGATGCACAAGGGAGACACAGGGCAGATTAGAACTGAAAGTCTGCCAGCATGAACCACAAACTTTTAGTGTCTGCAGTCTGCTGCCCATCTCACCAATGTCAGTTTCACATAGTAAATTTGATTTTGTGACTCTATAATAACTATGAACATCTGGCCCTTCTCACAAAACTCCCCTACAGTCATTATCTGAAATAGCTTTTAAAGGAGTATTTAATCCAAAAATGTAATCATTGCTAATAAATGACAGCTGGTGGGTACCAGTTAACATGCTGAAAAGGGCTATGTCGTTTCCACTAAATTTCATTAATTTCAGCCACATTACCATTTTTAGACAAAGTAGTCTTTTATGAGGAAATAATCTTTAAAGATTTGAATTTCTCAACAGCAACAAGTACAAACAAAAAGTAAATACTAACAAATAGCCATTTGTTTCCACTTGTACACTTCTGAATATCACAGTAGTCAAGGCCTATGAACGCCTGGAATGTTTTATTAGAGGTATCATGGAACCTAATGGAAGTAGCTCCCTGCTACCTCCAAACCCCCAAATCCAGCCACACAGTGATTTAGCACAGGGCTTGCCTGGAGCAGGTGCTTTCTAAGGGTGAAGTCATTGAGAGGCAAGTCAGAGCTGTGACCTCAGCACACAGGGCCCTCTGGGAGTCAGCGGATCTGGCTGCCTGTTTCAGCCCTCTGCAACAGCCAATCAAAACAAGACGAGAGACCAAGAAAAGTGGGCAGACGAAGTGAGAAGAGGCATGCAGACTGTTTCTTCATGGCCCACAGAGACAACAAGCCATGCCTATCAACATTTCTTGGATCATCTAAATTGTATGCTTATGAGCATGGTTGTTTAATGACATGGACATGGATTTTATCAAATCTGATAGAAAATATCATTTCATTAGTTACTGCATTCTGTGAGGGAACTTGTGTTCTGCAGGAACACTGCCATGATAAACTGTGGGTCAGAACTTAAAGAGTTTTGCCCTAATTTCCCCACACCCACGTTTCCCCACACTCACATTTCTATGTTTACTACAATTACTCACCCAAGATCTCTCAAAACCCAACCGCCTTGTTTTTGTCAGTGATCCTCCATTTCATATACCACCTTCCCAAATTGTGTCAGGTTTCTTTCTCCTTCACTACGTCACCCCCTACACCATCTTCCCTCCCTATATGTCCTTCACTACGTCACCCCCTACACTATCTTCCCTCCCTATATGTCCTTCACTACGTCACCCCTACACCATCTTCCCTCCCTATATGTCCTTCACTACGTCACCCCCTACACCATCTTCCCTCCCTATATGTCCTTCACTACGTCACCCCCTACACCATCTTCCCTCCCTATATGTCCTTCACTACGTCACCCCCTACACCATCTTCCCTCCCTATATGTCCTTCACTACGTCACCCCCTACGCCATCTTCCCTCCCTATATGTCCTTCACTACGTCACCCCCTACACTACCTTCCCTGTCATTCTCCATTTCCTCTTACTCACTTATACTCACTGTCTTTTACTCACTTGGAAAGTGCACTATACAGCAGTCAAAGTGGAATTGGTGTGTTCTTGCTAATCAAAAACACATTTTCTCCAGTGCAACCTTCCTCCTTCTCCTTACTCTGTCTGTCCCACCCTTAGTGACAATCATTCTCCTATTTCCTAAGTGTTCTAGGTCTTTATAAATTTATTTGTTGCAGGGATAAGTCACTTTACCACACTCCCCTTAAAGGAGTACAAGCATGTAATGTATAACGTCTGAGGACAACTACAACCCATGTGACTAGGTTTCTGCCTTCTTTTGATAGTTTAACAAGTTCAAAAATCCTGTTTGAGAAGCACACTAAACCTTTGTATATTAAAAGCATTCTTAACATCAAACATCACAATTTGCCACTTTTTCCTGATACAATGTCTGTTGACTGTTTTTGTAAATAAAACCAAAACCATAATGTAACTTCATTGCCAATTGTTTACTTTCATTTCGTTGGAACCTGGTTTTCACTGTCACTCTCTAGCAGTTCTGCACACGGTACGAGCCACAGACACTTCTCTGACAGACTCTCCTTTGTCACGGTCTGTATCCAACTGTACCTACTAAGTACTGAAACAAGGTAAGGAGCATGCTGCTGTCCACTCCCCCGTCACCCACACACATACATACACACATTTGAACACATTGTGGAAAAATGCTGAAACTGATTTTATTCTTGCTATGATGGCTATCTTAATTGCTTAGCAGGCGACATGCCAAAAGCAACCAAAAATTATGACAGAAGTCAATGAAACCCCTATCGTTTATCACTTTCATTAATCAGGAGTGTTTTGCAGGGTATATCACATTACAATAGATTTCGTTAATTAAGTGAATGTCTGTTTAAAAAACAATGTATATTCTATTACTAATGGGCAAAGCCGATAAATGCTTTTTCTGGAACATACTGCAAAGTGTGGCTTGATTAGCAATATAGTTTAATTCTTTAAAGAAAAGCATACTTAAATCCATTATTGAGAGGACACATGGGTTTGTGATTATGTTCATAAATACACTATACTTTAATTATACTCTATGCTTGGATAGATTGTGGTAACCAGAAGGTGCAGGGCATCAGATGCTGTTTCCTTGACAGCAAATAGCATTGCCCTGGGTCAGAGGTCAAAGGTGACTTAAAGGTTTCAGACATATTATGTTCCATCATGTACCAATGTTAAGAGTCCAGTCATGAAAATGTTTAATCCCAAGCAAACTCCCATCATAGGGAACACGTGCAGTGATGCACTACAACTGAGGATGACTTCGTGCTATACAAAATCCAACGTGATTCAACTCGTCACTATACAAATATCGTATACTGACAGCTGCTAGATCACTGATTAAAACACCGTTATAAATCTCTACACAAACAGCCATAGCTATACGAATTTCCGAGAACTGCACAGTAGCAGTTTCAAGTAATAACTTTAAACCTGTGAACTCTGAAGTGAAACCAACACATGCACACCAAACATCTGTTCCTAGTACTTTAGTATGGCTTATATTATCTGTCGTTAACGTAGAAAGCTGTCGGCCAGAATTCCAACAGCATGCGTGTTCAAGTATTGAATCTTTAACTGAATTAAAAAGTGTAATTACTCTAGTTTCTTGCCTGCCGATTTTAACCGTTTTGGCAAGTGCAGATGAAGCCATAAAAGGTACAGAAACCCACGAACATGTTGATCCTAAATACACACTGAGCTTCAAGTTCAAATGGATCAGCATGACACAAAAGTCGCTTTACGTGTTGCAAGCTTACAACGCTTTAATAAAAGGTTTTAAAAACTCACCGTGATTAACGGTCTAAATCGGCGATCACATTATTCGGATCAAAATCCGCTCTTCGTGTGTCCCAACATGGTTCCTTCTGGAAATGTGTGTTGAAACTCCTGATGTCCCGACACATGAAAAAAAAATCAAAACTGCGAAGGAAAACAGAGCGCAGCAACTATGTATGATATAAACCATTACTTATTCTGCAAACGTTAGTAACTACCGTCATTTTATTTCCACGAAGTGCATTTGCCATGTCTTACGATCACAACACAGCTCCACAGATCACAACAGGACCAAACACGTCCTATCAGAATATGTACTTAATTCAGAGACCAATACTGCTTCAGGAAAATAGCTACTAAAGAAAATATAGCTATTGATACGAAGTAGTACATGCATGCTCTACATATCTTGCGTCAAACAAAATCCATAAATGTAGCTAATATAGTGTTTATAATAGTAGTGGGTGTTGTATCTGGCTACTTATTGGTAAGATCGCATCATTTCTCCACAAGGGTACGTGGTCTTCTAGCTGCGTGCCTGTGATCCACCACTACGATAACTAAGTAGTTACAGGTCTTATGTTTAGAATGGCACTCATTAAACAACCATTAATTACGTCTAAATATGTTACAGAAGCACTGGAACGAAATGGGGTAATCTGTACTGTCAGTGGCACATCGCTGACACGGCCAGCTAGCTCAGCTAGCTAATAGCTAAACAGCTAACTGCAACAATCCGCACGAACGCAGCTAGCTAGACCTGCTAACGAGGCGCCACTATGGTGTGACTAACTAGCTTATCAAAGTATTAATTCTTGTCTGGGAGGCCAATAAAATACATAAATAAAATGAGAACATGTACTGATGCATAAACGAAAGCAGAATTAACATCCAGTGCTATTCGCCTAAACGCTGTACAGGTTATTAAAAACACGAACTGTCAACAAAATGGCGGCTGCGTTGAATCAACAGAAACCCGAAATGGATCTTCTCTCTCTCCCTCCCTCCCTCTCTCTCTCTCTCACGCTCTCTCTCTCCTCCTCTCACAGCGGTCATTACCCTCAATATCCCAAAATGTCGCCAGATTCGCTCTCCGGGGCTGCGCTAGTCGAGTTTAGAGGTGTCTGAACGGGCCTGTGTGGTTAATCGGGCCTCCATGTCTGCTAAGCCCGTATCGTTTCTGTCAGTACAACACGGGCATTCTCCCAGAGAGAGGCGGGAGGGGAGGAGAGGAGAGGCGGGAGGGGAGGAGAGGGCAGGCGGGAGGGGGCCGACGTGACGGAGGAGGGGGGCACACGTTGAGTGGTGCTTACACTTTCTCCCGATTTCCTCCAATTTTTTTTATTTTACATAACGTTAAACAGAATATATATATATATATATATATATATATATATATATATATATATATATATATATATATATATATATATATATATACATATTTTATGGTGGATTGACTGATTGAAATGTCGATGTTTTATATATTTATATATATTCACATTTATTTATCACGTCCATCCGATAGGGCGGTGGACGCGTGATATTAGCTGTAATGTTATATGGGGTATGAGGACTATGTTTTCTTGCTGTTTCTGTTTACCCACAGTGAAAAATCTGGACTCCCGTGGGAATGACAGCAAAGAGGCGGCTGTGTAACTGCCCCTTAAATTGATGGAGTCCAATCGTTACAAGAAAAACACAGGGGCAGTGTAGACCTCTTCTTTTTATTTGGTTTTTTTTCCATGCTCGCACAAACTCAAGTTAGTCCATTGGCCCACGCGAAGGAGGCGGGATAGGAGCTATAGGCCAACCTAAGATTGCTCAATTCATGTTATTTTCGAGATTACTAACGTTTTCATTCAGTTACCTGTTACTGATTTTTTTGGATGATGAGATGACTGCTTGAGCCACTGTGGGGCTTAAATAACAAAATATTTTAGTTTTAACAGAAATTGTGCAGATATGCCGGACTGTGTTTATCAATATGTGAATAGGAGTTTCTTTTGAGCAATTGAACTGAGAAATATGATTTTCTTTCAGATTGGTGAATATTAGGACTAATATTTTTATATAATTCAAAATTATATTCTAACATCTACATTTGTAATTATTAAATGCATAAAAGGTCGTATCAAAAGGTCTGATATGTTCATGTAATGACAGCAGTAAGCACACTAAAGTTTGACCATTTGATCATAGGAATTGAAGGCATCAGCATGTCAGAAACTATGAGTCACTTTGTGACATATTCAGTTTTAGAGTATGTTATTGCTTTATATGGAGTCACTATACACAAAGCATTCCAGACTGCGAGCCTTTTAATAGCAACAGGGCTTTAAAAATCACAAATGCTCCACAAAGACCTGCTTTGGATGCCAGCACCATCTTGTCTTTGAGTCTCAGTAGCCAAACCTGTGATGGCCACCAGTAAGCATGACGACTCCCAAGATTTGGTCTTAGTATCTGGGGAATACCTGGGGAAATAGTTAAGATCTCTTACCCTAAACAATGAACTGATTGGGTGATTCCCAATGACTATTTTTAGAGTATATCCACAAGAAAGAACACAGATGCCCTTCTTTAACATGTCTTAAGGTTTAATACAAAATGTAATAATCCTACAAAGGTTTGAATATGTCATTTTTCCATTTGCTATTTTTATCACAAATTATTTAGCACGGCAGAATTGCACACCTAATCTGAATTGTACCCAATTTATTTAATACAGTATTTAGTTATAATTGGGGTTTTGTTACAACATTGAAACTGTATACCTCCCGATCTATTAATGTAAATTGAATTTTGTACACAGAAGACATATAGCAAATTACCATGTATATATTAAAAGGAGATGCAGGTGTTATCAAGTGCACTGCCCTAGCACCCTTTCATTCAGTATTAATTAGACTGGAGAATTAGAGCAGAAATTTAAGAAGCCCTGAATGAGAGAACTAGGCGTGAAGTATTTCAAGGTGTTTGTATGCTCCCTTAGATAGGCATATAACAAGCTATACTGTCGTATTGGCCAGTTCACTATTGTTCAATTAAACAGCAAAAGTCCACACAAGCTCATCTCAAGACAAGATTGATAAAGCAGGAGGACATAAATGGCATTTAATCCAGAACAGGTCACTCAAACTAGGCATTTTAATCAGATGTTAATAAGTGAAAAAATTATGACAAAAGAGAAAAATATCAGCACTTCAATAAGAACTTAAGAGTCAGTTTTGATACTGACCGAGACAAATTTTAAAATGTTCACACACTGCATTTCTTTAAGTCCTCATCAGTTTCCTTTATATTTTATGCAACAAAATTTTGATGTCTTTCACAAGATCAGTTGTTCATATTTAAAGCATTGTCGCACTGTTATTGTCATATTTACAGGTACACAATTAATTTATATGTCCTCGTGCAGATTTCAGTGGGAGGGACATAAAACAAAAAGGGCACAAATAAATCTAAAAGCAATATTCCCTCCTAGAGCAAAGATGTGATTTCATGTATTCTTACTATTCAAGGCATCATTAACATTCAGGGATTTACTGAACCCTCAAAAAGGTTATGACCAGAGAGTCCAAAATCATATGGTTGATGACTATGAAATGTAAATGTACTGAAGACAGTCAGTCAGTGTGATTGAATGAATACATGAAGGACACATGGTGGAGTTCAAGACGGTGCCAAGAATTTTATGTTAATGCTTCTGTCTTTGGTGGATGGGTTAGAGTAGAGAGGGGGAGTGGGCCAATATCCTCATAGGTCCTGTGTCCTGTAGGTTTCAATGGGGACCGTGCTGGGATCCTGAGGTGTATGCTGGTGGAGGAGGCTATGGTCTTCACCAAGGAGACTCTTCCGACAGACAGGGCAGGTATCATGCTGTGGACAAAACAGTTTGGTCACCAATCTCTCAAGTGTCTCAGAAACAGTTCTAGAAATCACAATGAAATCTTGACTAGGGCAAAACTGACTTAAGGTAGTTGTGAAGCTATCCACTTTCAGAAAGAAGTATCAATGACCCTCTAGAATCAATTCATCTACATATTACTGAAGGTATTGTAAGGGCTACCAAAATGTAATAGTTAACTATCTAATCTATTTGGCTGTCAAAGACCCATCATTGTGTCCATGTTGCATTTTACCTGTTAACAGAAAGTTTGAAGCTGAAAGAGCTTTGGTTTGTGTGGAGAAGGCTTGGATTCACTTTGAGAATGGAGTGACTCTTACTTTTCCAAAAGTTAGTGAGAAAAATAATAAAATTTCAATCCAAACAATATTTTAATAAGCTTGTTCATTCCTTGAAATGTGTGTGGACCTGAAATGGGAATTCCTATTTGCCAGTAGTAGTCCTAGTGGACATGGATATTTAAAGACTATGAAGAACACCTCACCTCAAGTCATCCTGAGCTAAAAATCCTTACTCTTTACTGATATGAAAGGTCTGGAGCTCATGCAGTTCTGTGATGTCAGATTGATGGACTCTCACCAGTTGTAACCAAGGCACAATGCAGTCACTGTGGAAGCAGTGCAGACAGGGCAGCTGCCGGGCCGGCTCCCCTACTGAGAACTCCTCTCTACACACAGGGCATTCCAGACAACCCGCTGGGAGACCAGATAGAGCACACGGGATCGGAGACCGACACAGGACAAGCATGTATGATGGAGCCACCAAAAACATTCACATTTTAACTTTACATTTATTGTGGCATCCCAACAGTGCACCCGTATAGACCCCTAACCCAATTCAATGACTGGCTGTACGGAGTTATTAGCCAATGGGAGAGTGTCCAAATTCAGAAGAAGGAAAATCCCTTCTGCTAAGCCGTCTAGAAATATGTGGGCGGCTTTTTTTCCTTTTTTTTTTCTTTTTTACACAGTAAGATTTGAAGGCTGGCGGTGTGGATGATGACTCAGGAGATTATGGGAACTTACCAGCCTGTTCTGAGGAGACATGGATGACAGGCAGGGATGAGATCATCTCTTTCTCGGCAGGCGGTGGCCCAGTGTTCTCCAGCTGACCCAGCAACTGCAGGAAAGAGGGACGGCTGAGCAGGGGAGGGAATGAAATAATGCCCACTCACTTTGTCAAGGGGGAAATAAGAGAGAAACATTTCAGACGTATAAGGGGTAAAGGTAAACATGAAAGAGGTGAAAAGTGTGGGAAACTAACACTGTGCTCATCATTTCTTTAAACATAAACTCACCTGTGAAATTACTGCATCGAAACCTCCTTGTCCCCAGGTATAATCTCCTGGATTTGAGTGCAACATTTCTGACCTGACAAAAAAGATTAATGTTTATCTAGGTCAGACCAGTAGATGGTCCCACATATGCAGAGATGGGAAGAGTACTGAAACTTTTACTCAATTACAATTTATCTTTACTTTGCCTAAATTCTACTCAGAGTAAAAGTAAAATTACCCATCTCAAAATTTACTCGAGTAAAAGTACAAAATTACTTCATTTAAAATTTAATTTGAGTAAAAGTTACTTAGTTACTTTCAGTTATTTAATGCAAAAAAGGATGAGTCATGAATCAAATTCAGCACAAGTTGTTTTAATCGATTTCAAAACGTATTTAAGTGCACATCCACACTTGCAAAAGATCAGCTGGGCTCAGGAACATACTTCCTCACAGCACAAGGACAATCACAACCTATACCATAAAGTGCAAACAATTTTCAGTCCTATTGTCCAACGGACAACACTATGATAAGAATAAAGAAATTTTAATTACAAATTATTCAAAAAACAAAAAGCACACAATTAAATGCCCACAAGATACCACAAAGTGCACCGGATGACGACCTGATTATGAGACAATGGAAAGGGCGCGCGCAAGGCAAGGCCACGCATGTAACGTCGGGTGTACCAACAAGTACACACCCGTCAAAATCAAGAGAGTAGTAGACCCAAGTGCCGACAAAACGCAAAGAGCAAAATGTGTGCATGCGTGTACACACACACACACACACACACACACACACACACACACACACACACACACACACACACACCAAAACCAAATCACACGAGATGCAGAATAAACTCAACGTGTAGAAAATAAACTCAACCGCAAAACACCACGGGAGAAAAATGCAACAGAAAAGACACGGAGAAAACTCAACGCGAGAAAACGAAACTTAGGACGCCAGGGGAAGTAACTGGCAGCAGGCAAAACGCCACGACGAAACAAAAACCCTTCCCAAAATAAACTAAGAACGGATAGGAAGAGATAAAGCATGGGGAAAACTTGAGGTAGGCTAGTAAGCAGCGCAAGAGATAGTTACTCAAATAAGTAGTAGAAAAGCAAGAGAGATATGAGAGAGCATAAGGTGACGAGACACCTAAACACAAGAAACGCTTGTGTGAAGGCGAGCCAAAATGATTCAGCAGTGATCCGTTTCACTAAGCTTTCTTAAAAAGCCATAGAGACAGCTAAAACGGATCACTGCTGATTGCGCCTGGAGAGTCTAGGACTGACTCGGGTGCCTCTAATGTTGTTAGGAGGAGCGGCAGCCGAGCCAGCCCTGACAACGCAATTGACTTTCGGTTCCGGGACTGAATTTAACTTTTCACGATCAATATTTTTTTACTCAGTAACGTGAGGAGGTTCAAATGTAGCGAAGTAAAATTACTTAGGTCAAAATTTACTCGACAAAAAGTAAAAATTACATATTTCAAAAACTACTCCACTAGTCATAAAATTATGAAAGTTTGTAATAAAATTACAAACTAGTCATAAAAAGTACTCAATTACAGTAACGTAAGTAAATGTAATTCATTACTTTCCACCCCTGCACATATGTAGTAGCAAAAGGTACAAAAATGTGGCACATAACCAGCTGCACCTACCATGGTGATGGTGGAGAGCCCCTGTTACCTGCGTTTGCAAACAGGCCGGCCAAGAACTGTTGGACAATCCTTAATTTAAAAGAAAAAAAGGTTCTTACTGCAAGTTAGAGGCTGTAGCAGGAGCAAGTCTGAAGAAAATAGTCCAAATAATCTTGTGCGTTTCTGTTAAATCCTCCCAGTAAAGCACAGAATAAACAACTGCAAGCATTAAATGAGATTGATAATTGATCTAATCTGTGCAGTTGAACAGAACAAAAAGCAGACAAAGCTCTGGTTATCCTCCCCAAATGGGTTTAGTAGGATTTGTGTACTACCAGGGGTGGGTTTCCCGATAACGAACGATCTTAGAAAGTTACGAACAACTTTAAGAACGACGTAACTTTAAGAACGCCAAATTTACGAGTGTTTCCCAAAAGCCTTCGTAGTCTCCAAATTTACGAACGAGTTCTAAGTAGTTCTTAGTTGACTCCGCCTCTGCAGCTGCACTGGAAAATCTCCGCTAGTCGAAAACCGAACCACCGATTTACATACATTTTTTCATAATTACGCCGCAAAAGCATCATTGGCAAAATGACAATCATAAAAACTAACAACTAATAAGTGTTGACATTTAAAGTATAAGGAAAAAATGAGTAGAACATATTATTACCTTTGCAATTGTGACCGATCGTAGGCTTTTATCAAGGCTATAAATAGGGCACACAATTAACCTTTCACGTTATTCAAAACCATGGCAAACAAGCAGAGAAAATGAAACGTTCTGTCGAGTGAACTGAGCCAAAAACAAAAGTATAGTCTACTGTTTTCAATAGCTCGAGGAAGTTCATCAAATTCAGAAAAAAACAAAAAAAAAAAAAACTGTAGTCAAGTCAAAAATAAGGGGGCAGGACTCAGAAAGGAGAGGATGAGAGGGCTAAGACTGGTGGAGGTCAAATGTCCACAAGTGCCTTCACTGTTGAGGAGGAGAAGGCACTGGGGACACTGGGCCCCACAGCTACTGAAAGGACACCAGGGGATTTGATACAAGCTTCAGAGTGGATACCCACTGTCAGCTATATATATATTATATATATATATAGTATTTTATACTATATATATATGCAGAACAGTCTGTGGCATAAAATCGGAGGGCGGTCAGTAACTGCGTCGTGGAGCTAAGGGCAAAATTCTGTATTCAGGCGAACTACATGGCTTCGTGGATTACGTCGTCTTCTTAAATTATGTCTTCTATTCAAAGCCAGTACTCTGAAGAGCTGCTATGTTCATCACACAAGCACAATTGCTAACCTTAATCCAAGTTACTTATATGTGCTACCGATTAATCAATCCATTTTATTGGTTAAGTTAAAACAAGCTTAATAGGCCAACTTGTATCCATTTCTTTGCAAAGAATACATTAATTTTGAGTCTGTAAGGCTGTTGACTGCACGATGACGAACGGAGAGACTTAATTAAATATTGGGAAGATATAAACTAATGCTAAATAATTCAAAGTAGTACATTTGATTTCTGTTGACACATTGTGGTATATGCGATGTAAATACTTTAAAAGAAAATAGGCTACTGGCTAATTATACACATAAACGCAAATGTAGTAATGCCGTGATTAAAACCCGCGCGAGTGAAATTAGCGCCTCTATCATTTTTGAAGTAGAACTGCACGAGAGCTTCGAGTTAAGAAGTACTTAGTGAGTTACGAATGGGTCCGGAGATTCTTAACTTACGAACGACTATAAGAACGACGTAAGTTACGAAGAGTTTCGGGAAACACTCGTAAATTTAAGAATATTCGTAAGTACGAGGTTACGAAGTACTTAGAGTTACGAACGTTTCGGGAAACCCACCCCAGATCATTTCAGTAAAACAAAAAATGTGCTTATTTTAGGATTAAAATAAGTTAAACAAAATTGGCTGCCTTTGAGATTGGTTGCATGAGGTGATCAAGCTACACCTGAAATAATCTGAAACAGTGCAGTTACTAATGCAGTTAATTAATTAAGTACAAATGCAGTGCAGTTATTCCTGTAGCATTTCAACCTGTTAATGCTGGGCTCAAATTAACACTAACAACTCATACAACATATTTTCAACATTTCAACATATCAGTCTAACTGCTGTGAAAGAATCAGAGATTACTCTCTCTGTCTCTACCCACCCCTCTACTTGCGGTCCATGGTCAGGTCGAGAAGGCCTCCATGCAGGAGCCAAGGCCCCCATAGGATCCTCTGGTGTGGTGACACGTCTCGCTGCCATTGTTGGTAATCCAGGAGCCACTGGGTGTGCAGCAGAGGGGATCAGGGGATCAGGGCCTGGGGCGGCGGGGTCAGAGAGGAGGGCAGAACGTTCCATGAAGAGCAGCTGCCACAGCTGATGACAAATGAGGTAAATTTAAGTGACCAAAGTAAGAAGTTGACAGGCTAGGAATGTAAGAGCACTTAACTTTAATAACAGTACAACACTATCAGGGAAAGTTGAGTTTATAAGAGAAACACTGTTTTCAAACAGCATATACATAGGTGATGAATTGCATTGAATGTGCTTTAGCAAAAAATAGCAAAAGCAATATTCATGATTAAAATGACAATAAAAGTGAGACCACTTAAGAGTAGTGGTCATACTACTGCTAATTTGCTCATAATAGTTTTTGTTAAAAGAAGAATTTTAGTTGAGGTACTCTTTAAATCATAATCCTAAACTTATTGGACTGGAAGAAAGCAGCATTCAGATGGTCAACCAGATGTAAGACATTTTCAAGGTAGATAGATAAGAGAGCTTTTACCTCAGCAAACTGTGAGGTCATGTCATCACTGCCCACTACTCCATCGCTAGCAACAACTCCACTCTGTAGAAGGCTAGAGAACAACACCTGTTCGTAACGTACACCACAGTACGATAAAGAGCTCGATCACATTTATGAGCATCTGCCACCTGCTGAGTGTCACAACATTACGGCACAAATGGACACCTCACCTGGACCCTTCCGCTACTTCCTCGATGAAGCCGGACTCACACCTGGGGCACACACACTCCTGCGTGGATGGTCAGCAAGTCTTTTATGCGTCGCCAATTATTCAACTTTAGAACAGTGAAACTAAATATTCTTTTCATTTTGGTAGTAAAACATTTTAAAGGATATTTTAAACACGTGTAAAGACACTGATGTAAAAAGAAAATTCAGTACGCAATCAGAATGCAGGAAGGCTCTAACAGGGAGCGCAGAACCTTGTGGAACACAGACACGCCTACTCCGTAGGGGCGGGGTTCAGGTGTCCTACATAAAGCACATGCTCCTTATTGTCAAAATCACCTTAATAACGGCGGTAATGGTCTTGTATGTCCTGGTGGGTTGCTTATAACGGACGTCGCTTGTAAGGTTGTAGGCTAGGCACCTCCTTATCCAGGCTAAATATGGCACTGATGTAACTCCCATATTTAGATCATGAATGCCTGGTGACCATGGCACAAATGACACCACTAATATAGACGCTTCTTTCACGTTAGGGAAACTCACAAATACTTTTAAATTATCATCATTAAACATGAACATCAACTACGATCAAAATAAGCTGATCATATCGCTTCTCTAAAGTTTTGGTAGTTCGCTGCCTTAAACGTCCAGTTTCCTCGGACGTGATAATACACATTGTAAACGAATTTCAAACTTGGTGAACCGTGAACTCACCGGGAGTCTGGGCTCCACCTCACCTTTACAGGAATGGCAGAAGTATCGGTGTGTGGGAGCCGCCGCCGCTGCCGCCATCTCGGGGAAGATCAGACGAAACTGAGGCAGCTGCAGTAGCCACGGGGCGCAGACCCCCGCGGGAGGGCTCGGTCTCCTCGTCTTCTGGGTGTTAACAGCGGCGAGTGCAGCTAGTCTAAAGTTCATATGTGGACACCGGCAGCACGTTTTTATTATGGAGAACAAATCAGCTCTGGCCAAACGGACATGGCACCATTTCTTGCCATTAACTGTGGGAATTCCTGTTAAATACGGGATTTGCCTTATTTTCTTTGACAAATCTTTTACATTGGTTCGCGTTTTCCATAGTTCGATCTAAGGAGAATCCCATTCTTAGATGCACATACAATCATTTTATTAAAACAACTGCGATAACAGCCTACAGCACCAATACCAAAACGCGCATATATACGCACACTTTTTTGAGACATACATTTGGCATTATGCAAACTCTTACATTGGCATTCATTGTTGAATATAAAGAATTACTACAGAACAGTGTTAATGACTATAAAGGCAAAATATATACATTCGCAACAAGAAATTGAACAATGAGCGTTAGACTGTTGCTAATTTGCTTAACTTCTGCGATTTACGTGCCCCCTCTCTGTTTCCAGGACAGTAAAGATGAGGTAAGGAACATTTTAGTACATGTTGTCTGGCATTCAGGTTCGTTCCATAATTTCCCTGAAGGAAACATCCTAAAGGGATCAATAAAGTATAAATCAATCAATCGAATAAAAAATGTATCAAGATTAGCAGTTACAAATCTGACACCACAGTAAACCATGTCCTAAATAAAAAATAAAAAACAAACAAAAAATGTAAACCCACCACCACAAATTCAAGTCAGATCAGAAATATATACAATATGTGGCAATCAGAAGTCTGTAATTTTCCATTACTGTTCGGCAGCAGGAAGCATGCAAAATGGCAACAGTCCTAATTAGAAATGGATCCACTGGAACAAACACATCTTAGTACTACACTGGTAAAGCTGTGTAAAAATTAAAGCCAGGATCCATACAGCATCTCTCTAATGTTCTTTTTTGTAACAACTAGAATATAGTAAAGTAACCATAAACGGTCCTGTCTAAGATAATTGACAAGTCTGTCAGGTTACAGAACAAGGAGAATAATTTCTGAGAAATACGTGATAAAATCTTACAGAGTGCAGGTTTAAACAATATTTCACTGTGAATTGTGCATTTATATAACAGTTAAACTGTCTTTTAATGTGCACTTTTCTTGTATGTGTAATTACTGCAATTTTAAGAATGGAGGCTACAGTATACAGGCTACATCAGGTCTTGCAAGTAGTCACTTCTGGTGTGAACTCTTCACTATTTAAAACCTCATCTCATGACCTGGATCTTATTATAATCAAGAACCTGAACTATGAATCGCTGTATTTTTATTTGATCAGTTTCACTTTCATGTTGCAAACAGACTGATACTCCTGTCACAAAGATAACATTCTTCACAACACATGGCACACAATAATTGCCATCAAATGATTCACTACTGATTTTTCTTCCTTTCCTCATTTAGGAAACTGCCAATTCTGCTTCTGTCATCTATGCATTTACATACAGACTAATTTGGTATAAACGAGTGAGTAGCACGTCTGAGGTTCAGCAGTCAGCTGACCAGCTATTAAGCCAATGAATGGGCAGCATCAGTTTATTACATTTCCCTTATCTACTGTATCTAGACTTTACACGCAATCAAGAAGAACCTAGCTTAAGTTAGTAAGTGTCATTTGGAACGAAGCCGGGCTGCAAGTATAGGATGATCTTGTCCTTCGTGAAACTGTTACCTCTATCAGGGCTCTCCATCCTCCCTCCCACCCCACTGGCCCTCTTCCTTCACTCTACCGGGCTCCGGTGAAGGTCCCCTGTGCTGCTGCGGTGGTGGCACTTGCAGCTGCCTGGCGCACTGCCTGATTAGAAAGCATGCCGGTAGCAAATTCCGCCTGAGCCTTCTGGAAACTGGCTCCAGTCTGCCTGTACAAAGAGTGGACCTGAGGGAATAGACATAAAATAGATTACATACTGGAAATACTGCATACCCAGGCTGTACCACAAGGAAAGAGCTATGCAAATGGAACCCTCGAATCTCAGCACCCACAAATCACTGCAGATGGGGAAACTATATGGGAGTGTTGAGCAACAGGCTCTTTTGCATGTGGTAATGTTAACTGACTTGCAACTGACATCAGACCTGCTTTCCCTATCAACTGATGTCAAACGTACACAGGCTGTACATTAACACAGGAGAGGAGGTCTTCCGTCCTGCTCGTCCTCAAACCACATGAGGTCACTGGAGTAAGCAAATCACAGAATCCAAATGTGGTGATATTAGGCACAGGGCAAAAACATCACCCCGGAGATTTCCAACAACAGATCATCATTTTAGATCTTGCCATAAGTTCAAAGTACTACTTGTAATCTTTCGGTTTTCCTCTACATTAATTCAGGGGTAAGAGGATTTAGATTGCACATTTTATGTGGCAGGAAGCTTGTTCCAATATTGTACCCATGCTATTGGTACCCATTGTACCCATGCTATTCCAACATTCACAGTCAAAACAGCCTGAGGAACCAACATTATGTGCAACCCAAACAAAACCCCATTTAATCCTAGTGGTGGTGATTGTTAAAAGATGCTCCTCTGTAACCTATTTGCACAATTTCCTTCACGATCAATAAAATGTTATCTTAACAGCTAACTGGGTAATGGTTGCTCACCTTCTTGAGCATGACGACTCCCATTGAAGCCTGGGCAGTGAAGGCGACAGCATTCAACAGCATGATCACCCCGACGGCCACATTCGTATTCAACGCAGCAAGTGCCATGATCCAACCACTAGAGAGGCACCAAGGGTAAGTGCAATGGGTGAATCAGTAGGAACAATGGCAAAAGTTCAACATGGACACCAGCAGCAATGGAATAAAAAAAATCATATTGTCTAAATTACACAGACAAACCAAAATTCTCTGACCTGAAGCCCCAACCAGGGATGCCGATGGTCATGATCACATAGACAACCACTTGGACAAAGAAGATGAAGAAGAATAAAAAGAAGTTGAAGGAGCTGTCACTCCTGTAGAAACAAAAAGACCCATTTGTTAAAGCATATGTTCTGTCAGATATCTAAATATCCAGTAGTTCTAGCCCAATTTCCAGTTGCTATGAAACTTTAGCTTTAGAAGCACTTTAATGTTCAGCAGGCTGAATTTTAACATGAACTAGGGTTAGGGTTAGTACACTGCAGTATACTGCAGTTCATGGCCTGCTGAACATAAAAGTGCTTCTATACAGCAACTAGTCAGATCAGATTACTGCAAAATTCATGAGAAGAAAAAGAAAGAAAAAGTAGCACCCCATGCGTTGGCTGGGCAGGTGGAATGTACCTGAAGGCTTTGTACACCGGCCTGTACCAGCAGACGAAGGAGCAAGGGGTGAAGAGCAGAAACCAGAGGATGGCCAGACCCAAACCTACTCCACCACTGGTGTCCACGCAGAACATGGCCAGGCAGGAGATCAAGTTGAAGAACAGAGTGCAAGCCGTGTCTTTAAAGGATGAGCACGAAGAAGAAGTGATCCAAAAAGGGAGGGGAGAGGGAGAAGGAGGGGAGGGGAGGGAGAGGGGGAGGGAGGTAGAGGGGAGGGGGGAGGGAGAGAGAGAGAGGGTAGGAGGGGAAGAGAAAGAGGATGTTAACAAAGGAAAGTCAGAGAAGACTTTGAGAGAAGACTGAGGAGAAAAGAGGAGAAAATGCATTCATAGCTTAAAGACAAACAGCTCATAACTCCTATTAGTTTTGAGAGCTGTCATACAGAATCCTGCCAAGTATGAGCATTTCATCTTTTAATGGGTATTTTGGGAGTGTGACAAAAGTTGTCATTTTGCCCTTATTAATTTAATTAATTTACATTAAACAAATTCTTTAGCTTTACTTATCCCTGATTCACTAACACTTCCACAAGATGCTTCTAATATAAGGCTTATATGGACACTATAATGCAGTGTAATATAATAAAGTGTTGTTATTGTATTAACATTTAGTCTCTCTCCATAACGTACGAGTTGCCTCATAACGTATGAGTTGTGTTTGACTGATGGTATTAATTCTCCCCGCTACCAAATTAAACGAACTATAACACCTAGTACCATAGCGGCACTCACTGATATCTTACCGGGTCTGACACACATTGATCCACCTGTAGCTCCGGAAGGACTAGAACGTTTTACCGAGCACGTCGAGACTTCTCTTCGTACAGCTTTAGACAAGGTTGCGCCATTACGATATAAGAGAGCCAGTGAGAGAAAAATAGCACCATGGTACAATGAGCACACGCGCAGTCTCAAACGAGCCACGCGGATCCTGGAGCGTAAATGGCGAAATTCGAAGTTAGAAGTGTATAGACCCCCCTTCTTATAGGGGGGGGGGGGGGGGGGGGGGGGGGGGTAATGGACAAAAAAATAAGTATTATATCAATCGATCGCCAGTAGTTGGTGAATTAGTAACTCGTGTGAAGACAGTCTAAAGCCTGGTTTATACTTGACGCGTCGTGCGCTGTCGGTTTGCGCGCTGTCGGTTTGCGAGCTCGTGCACCTCTCTAATTTTGTAACTTCGCGCGCGCCACGCTTCAGTGGAATGAACAAAGTCATGTTTGCAGGGTTCATACACCTTTACAAGGTGGAATTAAAGCACTTGTACGTCACTTTAAAGGTCCATTTCAATATTTCCCAGCACGTTAAACTTATTTAAGTTAGATATTTATACATATACTCGAAATAATTTGAAATAATTCGCTTTTTATCACATTATTTAATGGTTGTTTATTTTCAAAACGCCCAATCTTAACATCTTCACGTTCTCTCATGTTTCGTCCTGGAATTACAAGAGTTAACGTAATACAAGAAAACTGTTCAGTCAGACAGCTATTTGTTGTGAAACGAAGTAGTTACAATTTCAAGCATTTTCAAGTACTTTAGCCTAAATTTCAGCACTTTCAAACCTGAAACACAAAGCAACATTAAAATTCATCAGGTAAATGTTCCTTCCCCTGTTTTTGAGGAGTGTTTCTTTATACTATCACATATCGTTTCGGACAACACTGCACGCGGAAAGTATGCGTGTTTTCCACTACGCCGGTTTTAAAAGTGTTAAGCCTGGTTTACGGCTCGCTAGGCTTGTAAACAAACTGCGCAGCATGAAGATGTAGCAGTGTGTCGCCCTCAGAGCTGATGAGGTAACCGGGCCACGACACAGACCGTTAGTGCAGGTGAGAGTGCGGACCGGCTGGGGAGCCGCATGAAACCAGACAAAGAGCCGCATGCGGCTCGCGAGCTGCAGGTTGGCCACTCCCGCACTAGTGTGTAGCAGTAACAATTTTATGAAATTCTTTAATAATAAGATTGATAAAATTAGGGGAAAATTAGTAGTGCTATCTCAGAGCCTGTCAACCTGCCAATGCACCTTGACAGCTGTCTGGTCAGCTCTGACGCCCTGTTAGAGTTCTTCTCCCCAATTGGTCATGAGGAGCTTATTTCATTGGTAGGATCTGCTAAGCCCGCCACATGCATCCTAGATGCCATACCAACCCATCTACTTAAAGAATGACTGCATAGCAATGTAGAAACTCTCCTTACCATAATTAACTATTCTCTGAGCCTGGGCTACATTCCCAGTTCATTTAAACTTGCAGTCATCAAGGCGCTAATTCAAAAACCCGGTCTTAACTCCCAGGAACTGTCCAACTATAGGCCCATCTCTAATCTGTCATTCATATCCAAAATTTTAGAAAATAATTTCTTCACAACTCTCTTCCTTCTTACAGACAGAACATGTCTTAAGAGTTATTTCAGTCTGGATTTAAACCCCATCACTGCACTGAAACGGCACTGACTAAAGTACTGAACGATCTCTTAATATCCTCTGATAAAGGACACATTTATTTTCTCATACTGCTAGACCTCAGTGCTGCTTTTGACACCATTGATCATAATATTCTACTAAATAGGCTGGAGACATTGGCATAAGAGGTCAAGCACTCTCCTGGTTCAGGTCCTACCTGACAGATCGTTACCAATTTGTACTAGTAAATAACGAATGTTCAGAGCGTACTAAGGTAAAATATGGTGTCCCACAAGGATCTGTACTGGGCCCCATATTATTCTCATTATATATGCTACCACTGGGCACTATCATTCATAGGCATGGTATTAGCTTCCATTGCTACACAGATGATACTCAGTTGTATATATCTTATAATCTCGATGATATCACTACTACTCTCAAGATTGAGAACTGCGTCCAGGACATTAAAAACTGAATGGCGTCTAATTTTCTTCAACTAAATTCTGATAAGACTGAGGTGCTGATTCTTGGGCCCAAAGCTGCTAGAAGCAATTGGGCTGATATTCCCCTTACCCTACATGGTTTTTCAGTAACACCTAAATCTACCGCAAAAAGCTTAGGTGTCACTATAGATTCAGATCTTTTATTTGACACACATATATGCAATGTCACTAAGGCTGTCTTTTTCCATTTTCGTAATATCGCCAAGCTGAGACACTTTCATTAGCTGATGCAGAGAAGCTGGTCCATGGTCCGTCAAGTTTGGACTACTGTAATAGTCTTCTAATTGGATGGTGTAACAGTCCATAAAGAAGCTACAGCTTGTACAAAATGCTGCAGCTAGACTCCTAACTAAGACTAGAAAATTCGATCATATTTGTCACACTCTTGCAGCATTACACTGGCTTCTGTTTAAATATCATATTGAATCAAAACATTTTCTGTTAACCTATAAGGCATTAAATGGTCTTGCCCCACAATATCTGAGTGAACTCATTGCTTACTACAACCCATCTCGCCCTTTGCGCTCCCAAAAAGCTGGATTTCTCCTGGTTCCAAAAATTTGTAAGACTACAGCCGGAGGCAGAGCTTTCTCCTTTAAAGCCCCCCAATTATGTAATAGCCTTCCAGCTCCAATCCGAGATTCTGACACAGTTCCAATCTTTAAATCTAGACTGAAGACTCACCTATTTAATCAAGTCTTCAGTTAATATTCCCCTTGTAAGGTGTGGGGCTCGGGGGCCCCCAGACGTTGATATTTCTGGTAATCTGAGATGTTGATGCTGTCATCCAGCTGTGTCATGGCATCACTGTAGTTGTGACAATGACTTGACTGCAAAGCAATGTCTCAGTGAGCCCTCAAGACTGGGGTCACCTCTGAACCCCTCCCTTTAGTTATGCTGCTATAGATTAGCCTGCCGGAGCCACATGCTGATCACTGGCACATGAGCTACGTACATTTAAATCAATGGTGGTTTAAATTGATGTCCACACACTCAGTCTGTATTGTCTATCTTTTTTGCATGCTTCTCCCTAAGACGATTGCATGCAAGCACCTACAAGCACCTGGGAGATGGTCTGTCTTGCCAGTGGATGTGCTGATGCTGGGGTTGGATGCGCCATTCCTCAAGAGGACGTGCTGATGCTAGCTCCTACCTGAGGATCACCATCTGCACTGAAGGAACTGTGACTACTTGGCCGGGGGAACAAGAACCTTAACTATAACTGTAGAACCACCTTTTGTCCACAAATATGAACTTGTGCTAACTGGCCGCCCAATGGAGGATGGGTTCCCTTTTGAGTCTTGGTCCTCCCAAGGTTTCCCTTGCCACTGTCGTCTTTGGCTTGCTCATTAGGGATCTGAACCCATATGATTGTAAAGCTGCTTTGTGACAACATGTGTTGCAAAAAGTGCTACATAAATAAATTTGACTTTGACTTTATATTGGAAATATGTTTACCAAATCGAAAGAGTCATTATAATGAATTATAAAGAATGGACGTTACACTTCAAATTTTTAAGATGCCATTCAAACTCTCATCTACAAAAAATATACTATTAAAACCAGAAAGAACCTCTGTAGCCATATTTTCAAGGAACAAATCTAGCATGTAAACTAATGTTTTGACCTCTAGTGGCTCTTCTAGGCTACTGCAAGATTTGGCATTTTTTAGTTTTGTTTGTGTTCCACCAAATCCCAAGATAGAAGAGAATGTTCGTAGCCCAGCTCTTAGTGGCAAATATGACATCAAATGGAATTTATTCTACTGCTGGCTGTGCCTATGAAAGAGAATCTCCAACAGAGTCTCTGTGTCCCTTCAGTGCTCTAAGCAGCGACCAGTTCAGCCATTCCAGGCTCGTGCACTAGTCACACGCAGCAAACCCAAATGAGAGAGCCACAGTCAAGAAGGGACGTGCCATATTCTGCCAGCAACTTACACATCCAGAAGTAGTACATGATGGTGACTGTGCGCTGGAAGGCCTGGCTTATCTCCACGTTGATGTCCTGGTAGAAGCAGGGTCCCACCGGACAGAAAGATGGTAAAGGAGGCCAGTTGTTCTGTCGGCCTAAAGGGAAGATGTGGGAGCTCTCTCAGTCACCAGGCACATCTGGAGTCATGGAATTAAACCCAACCTCCCCCACCCTGCCTCCCCTTCATCACAACCCCATTAAACACAGTCAATCACCACCTTGGGTCACCTTTCCGTACAAATCATCTTTTCGACATCCTCTGCTGCCTGACTCAGGAGCTTATCCGAACATCAAGTATTCCTGCATGCTACTTCTTGTGGACAGTACCAGTCCCACCAGTAACAACAGAGCTGGATCTTCACTACATGCCACCACCCGCACTGCCCACAGCACCCCCACTGCACACCCTGCTCACCCGTCCCAGTGCTGCGGGCGTGAGAGTCCAGTTCTCGCTCTCTCCTCTCCAACTCTCTGGCTTTCCTCTCCAACTCCTCCTGCTTCTGAAGGAGCTCTGCTGTGGTGGCACTGACTGCAGATTGCTTCAATGAGACGGGCAGTTAGCAGCTGATGCTGTGTTCAGAACTGCAACATGTAACTCACTTTCTGCCATTTTTATTTGATAATTATGCATATGGAATAATGTTTTTAAAGTTTTTAAGTTTTTGAAAGAAGCAATAAAAAGTCTGATTATGTCCAGGAAGCTTCTGTTCAATTCCCCAAGAACCAGAGGATCCGCATTATCAGCAACATGGTCCATCCCAAAACAACGATGCCACTTATTTATTCAATAATACATAGAACAAAATACAACGACACCACATATTGTGATGTCTGTAAAGTAGAAAAAGGTACCTGTGTGCTGTAGGAGCCATAGTTTTTAGGTTCTGTGGGCGTGGTCCTGGGTGGGATTTGAGCTGGAGGTGGGGCAGATGGAGAGGTGGCCTCATAAGGAGGTGGAGGCTACAGTGTTGGCAAAAGAAATAATAAGAGCAAGAAATCACTTTGGTTGCCAGCGATGTCTGTAAACCTAAATGTTCAATGTATCATGTATCTTTGGTTACTCATCATAGTGAAAATTGGAATGACCATGTAAACATGTAACATGAAAGCACAATACTATTGAATGTCAGTCAAGTTAGGTGTCTTTCAAAAATCAACTGCTTTTTGTAGGAAAACACACAAGTTAAATGTAGTCCATGTTGACACCTGGTACCCATGATCAAAACGATGAATTCACGCCACTTCTAGTGCAGAAAACTACAATAGAATAGCAGCTGTCGTAACTCGTAACCATATTCACAAAAACAATCTGGAATGTCCAGAAAAGCATCGTCTGGCATGTTTTCTCCAAAAATCCGCATTGTGACGGGATGAAATGATATAAGAATAAATATGTCTTGACCCTTTCTTAAGGAACATGTTAGAATGTATGTATTGTATGTATTACATTTCCTATGACCAATGTATGGCATTTGACAGCAGAAAAAAAGTCGCATTCTCTCTTTACCCCGGTCGATCTGTTGTCAAATGGATTGTAGAGGTCCAGGGTGGGATAGTCTGTGTTGCTACTATGTTGAGTCACTGAAGGATCCTGGAAACATCATAATGGGAAGAGAATCGTTTTAATTTTCCCAGCATGGTGTAAAAATTATCTTCATTATCTATAGCTAGATAATGAAAAGTCACAACAACAACAACAATAATAATAACAATAAAATAATAATAATAATAACAACCTGAAATGGATTCTGATCGTCGTTCGGATCCGGAAAACTAGTGTATTTCGACATAGCGTATTTCTTTAGTTTTTATTGTTGAGTAACGAGAAGAGCGGTGATCGGTATCTAGCCAACAACCTGTTAAATTTGGGCTAACTAGGATGTTACAGATGACTGATGTTAAATGATGTTACAGATGACTGATGTTAAATGATGTTACAGATGACTGATGTAAAATGATGTTAAATGATTGTGTGTTGAACTGAGGCCACTACACTGATCTATTACCGTAGACGAGCTCACATAGCTAGGCTAGCTAATCGCTTCAAAATAGACTGATACGGGTGGGAAGAATCTTGCTTGCAAAATAATTATTAAAGCTTAGCTGCTTTGATGTATGATGGGCTTAGTTTCTTCTGTTCTATGTGATGGTGATTTATTATTAATCCGTATTCATCTGCCGCGTCTCTGCTCGAATTCGAGTCCGATATTTTATCGCACTACGAAAGAATAATGAAGGAAATGCAGTCACGTGACTGCGGGGCAGGGCGCGTGTGCAGTGATGAAGTACAGTCACGTGACTGCAAGGCAGGGCGCGTGTGCAGTGAGGCAGCAGAGCGCGCGCCTTCATCTCCAGACTAAACCAGGCTCTACGCACCATCTTATTATTGTTACAGTTTTACAGTCGTGACCGAATTTACACTAGTGACGTTCATTAAACCAACTAAACGTCTTACAACTGCTTTATTACATATATTTAGAATTTAGAAAAATACCCTTTGTAAAATAGTAGGGTAGGCTTCAGTAAGCACAAGACGACTTTGGCCACAAGGCGACGCTATATTTTATCTTGCTAGATGAAAAAACGATTGATTCTCGACACGGTATTTATTTTAATATAAATCATACCTGTAATGTATTTTATAATTTCAATTGAGTAGTTAATTTTTAAATAGTAAATTATAACGAAAACACGTTTACACGTTTAGTTCGAATTGTTATCAAATCAATATTCTTGAGTGAATGCTGCATCTGCATACACGTCATTAGCATTAGTCAAATAAGTGTAAGAATAGCATAAAAATGCAGACTTAAGCCCTTTGCTATTACTTAATAAGACCAACCAATATACTTAACAGTGAACGCCTGGAAAAAAAATACATTTACATTACATTACATGTCATATTACATTAAAGAGGTAATTAAACTATTATACTATTATTTTCCTGCATATTGTGTCCGAACACATTGGTCAACAGACACATATTGAAACGGAGACAGAGATAAATAGTTATATTCAGAAATATTTTGACCTGTCACTCCCAATATTGCAGAGGTAGAATCTTTTCAGTCTTCACATTCCAAATTCTTGTGCTTGCATGACACTACCTTGCTAATTTAGCTGTGTATTAAATCCAGTCTAATCATTTAGACACATGCCAAGCACCCTAGAGCAGTAAACAGGTATTGTTTAACAACCACTTCATATATATTTGAGAATGATGGGCCACTTCTTTGTATCTTGGCTCATCTTGAGGTTTCATCCTAGTGATGTTATGAATGCTTTCTTACTCGCTCACCAGGGGACTCCAGAGTACAGCTGCACTGTGATGATTGCTGTTGTAAAAATACCATACACAAAATTTGTCTTGGACTTGGACTTAGAAGTGTTTTTACTGTTGTTGTTTATATGTATTTTATTTATTAATTTTAACTCGATCCAGTTCATAATGTGTCTTAGAATCTGGAAACACTGGACTCTAGTAAAGGCTCTTTATATGAAAATGAAGCTTGTCTCTATATTCCTTTTAGTGACCATAGTAGTCCAGCAAACTAAAGACTAACCTTTCTTCAAATTACATTATAAATAAATTATATAATCTACATTATCAGAGATTAGGACACAAGAGTAGAACAATTTATTCCTTTCTATAAATGATTTGTATCTAAAATCAGAGTTAAATTTTTTTATTTACCTGACTTTTAGTTTTAGATGTACTTTAAAATAGTGTGTAGTTATTATTTCAGTTATGCTTTTGCTATGCCCATGTGCTTTTCAAATTCTTAAAGAACTTACATTTGTTGATGCAATGAGAATCAGATATCTGTTTTACTCACCAATACCCCCAATATTTTCTCCCATGTTCTCCCTTGCTCTACCTCCCTCTCTCATTCTCTCTCAGTTTCTCTCTCTACCCCAAATGTGCTTTAACACAACTTCTGATGGGCTTCTTGCTTTCCATCTGTCATTACTTCCATTCATTCCTGAAGCACTACAACCCTGCAGTCACGTGGGGTCACATGGGTGTCTAAGGGTTTGTCATATGACACACACAGCCCCTATTTCAGGCCAACAGTGTACCAAATGACTTTGGATTTTCAACACACTTGGAAGAACTCCTGTAAGTCATTTAGACTTGTCACAACAGTACTTACATGTTTGCCTTTGTTTAGCACTGTTTTGGTTTGTGGACACTTTGGGATGCAACAACCTCAAACACACCCCTCCCCCACTTCAGCTCCAGTTGCAGGGAAAAAAACATATTCATGGCCAATCAGGTGATGTATGGCCTGTGACATCATTGGCTCAGGAATTAGTTGACATCAAGCCTGGTGCTGGAGTCACCATGGCAACAGGCAGGGATGGAAGAAGCTCCAGTAGCCCCAGTGGTTTAGTGGTGTTCATCCTCCTGTTTACATTCAGGGTTTAGTGGCTGGTGACGCCAGCGTGGGGGGGCTCCATTTAGAATGGACCACCGCACCCTCTTACAGGGAGGAGTCACTGTTGGAGTAATACGGCCCATGTTAACAAGAAAACTGTTCCTAGCATTTCAAACCAAACAAGGTTTGATTTTTATTCACTGCGGATGTTCTGCAATATAGGTGCAAGCTAACCCAGAAAGCATACATACATAAATGAAGCATTAGTCCACATTTGTTAACCTGAATGGTGTACAAACCATGATCAAAGGAAATTATACAGTGTCCTGCTGCTGACAAATGAGGCTAAGCTGAAATATTCCAATAGGCACAGGAAAGCAGGCGTAAAGACAGAATATACCTGATGAAGGACTGAAACCACACACACACACACACACACACAGAGCTGGGTTGACTTTGAGAGTGTAAAAGTCTAAAGTGGACCCCAGAGTTTTTGTGTGTGTATGAGTACACGCACACATACAGTGACAGGCACACACTGGAACCTTACCCTTAAATCGAGCACTCAGAGGGCTTTCCGGTGTGCTCTGCTCTCTGGAAACATGGAAAAAACATTACGGCTGCAGGCTAAAAAAAATACAAGGAAATCTGAACTTGGAATGTGGAAGTGAGTGCATGAGTGTGTGCCTATGAAAGCAAGTGATTTTGAGAGTGTGTGTGATGTGTGTGTGTGTGTGTGTGTGTGTGTGTGTGTGTGTGTGTGTGTGTGTGTGTGTGTGTGTGTGTGTGAATGTGCTCATAAAAGCAAAAGAGCGAGAGAAAAGTGAGAGATTGACACAGGATGGCAGGAAAAAAGTTACATCCTTGACTGTGCTGTAACAATGATGAATCATGCCAAACTCGCACCAGGCGGCAAACAAATAAAAGACTGGTAGTGCAAGACAGAACAGAAGCATCAAGCTGTCAAACGTGATGTTAAAGCTACACACACACAGAGGGGCTGGGGAGGAATGAGGAGCCTTCTCTGACCTCATAGGCTGTAACCAAGCACACATGTGATGATGAGCGGCAATACAAGTATTCTGTATTCGGTATTCTGTAATCATTTTCCTTTCTATTGTAATTTGTCTATAGTTAGCTTCCTCTTCCCTACTAGCCACTAGTGCCTTCCCAAGATTCTTTTGAAATATCGAGGGTGTGGTCATGAAATCTGAATTTATTGTGTGCAGTCCAAACCGAAGAATGATCAGAGAGGTAGAAAACATAATTCATCAAATCATATGTACCAGAGAATATCAATGATCTAAGAAGGTGGAAATTCAGGTAAGAACGAATGCTACAGCTGCTGGTGAACAGTCTTACACTGTGTATGTTTGATGCCAACATTTACTCTTGGAGTGAATCTGGCAGTAGTGAACTGAGCAGGAATGGAGGAGAAGCAATGGGGCAAAGAAAGGAGCCACGTTTGGGTTATATAAGCAGCAACTTTGAATACAGAAACATCTGTTTGTCATTTCAGGAGTCAGACACAATTAAATACAGAAAGTATTTGTGACCAGCATCTTCACAGAAAGTGAACTTTACAACAAATGTATGTATTGTATATATGTTTATTCAATAATGTTTTATTGAGCACGACTGTTTTCAACATTTAACTGTAAATACAGGTCCTGTGTCTGACATTAAAAATATGAAGCAGAGAAGTCAACAAACACACACACACACACACACACAAATGTACACACAAACGTACACCTTTCTTTCACACGCACAATAAAAAAGCATAGCTAAATGGCAGATATGAACTATCATACTGAGACAGTGGCACTATGGTCCATGATATAAATGAATGAATAAAGCAACAAAGGCTGAGGTATGACCACAAGTGTGACAGGTCTTCTCACTCCCGCACGTACACACGCACACAAACAACATCTCCCGCACTCATGGTCTGAAACAAAGACAAAAAAGAAGAGTAAGAATTCATCAGAACAGTCAGTGAAATCTGGATAAAATTCCACATCTAAACGACATTATGAGATCCGGCATGTGCTCATATTGTCATTGCTTCTCAGAGACCTGTTCCAAAACCTCAGTCTCATTATTTGTTTACTTATTTATTTGCCAGAAGTCCTGAGTTCAACAATCGTAATTGGAATCAGGTTATCATGGAGCCGATGATGGCGGTACACTGGAACGTACCTCCATCTGGTTGCATTTCTGTGGTTACTTGTTTTTTCAGAAAAAAAAATTAGGCATGCATTTGAGGCTTTCACTGCAGTGACAATTAAACTTGTCAACTTCTTCTAGAGAGGTTGAGGCAAATGGTTGTTTGCCTCAGCTCATTCCGCTTCTCATGATTTGTGCATGTGGTACTAATCAGTACACACTGGTAATTAAATGAAGGAAGAACATCTCAGTGTCCAGTGGTTAGACAATTGCATCCACAAAAGCTACAATTTCCAGGACTGAGAAAAACAGAGGTTTGCTTTGCAGTATGATTTTGAAATGCAACAGACAGAAATTAAGCATGTTCACGCGCAAGCTTCTACTTTGCTTGCTTGTCTATCGAAACGTGCATAGACACAGCACAAGAGGGTAGAGGAAGAGGCAGGAGGACAGCTAGAATAGAAAGAGTAGTCCTCTGAAGACACACGGTGGCCATATGTCCAAAAATATGACACTTGTAGAATCCACAGAGAAAACACATGTTTAAATGTGTGCTTTGCAATACAAAAACCAAACTGTTGTCGACATTACATTTACGGCATTTGGCAGACGCCCTTATCCAGAGCGACTTACATTTTTATCAAATTTTTATACAAGTGAGCAATTGAGGGTTAAGGCCTTGCTCAGGGGCACCTCAGTCATGGCGTCAGGTCTGGGAATCGAACCCATGACCCTCCGGTCACAAGACCAGTTCCCTAACCACTAGGCCATGACTGCCCATGACATCTAAGACATCTAACACCAACCTAAGAACACATTGAGGTGACTCATTCATTTCCCTGCTGTAGGGGAAATTTCCTTATTCTGCAGGGAATAAGGAAATGTGTGTATGCAAAATAATATCCAACAGTTTGACTAAAAGTGTTAGAAATGAGTGAAAAGGGGGGAATAATGTAATTTAACGAATGTTAACTCATCCTGACTAGCGGGGGAAACTAGCCTACAAAAGTGGCGGTAGTAGCCTGTCTAAGATAGTTTATCCATCGTTTCTGCTCAAAGTGTTTTTTAAAGCTTACATTTTGAAATCATTTTGAAATTATATCAGCATATACATAAGTGCATTTTATCATTAGACTCCAGTTATTCAGATGTCCACAGTCCTAGTCCAGGGGTCTAAATAATTAGAGATAAATATTTAAATTAGGGGTGGGCATAGATAAATTTTTTAAATCTAGATTAATCTCACTGAAATCTTGAAATTAATCAAGATTAAAATGGCTCATTAAGAATATGCGTGCTACCCAAGTAATGACTAAAAGTGAGTCTTTGAGATAGGGTTTCTTAATACAGAGGGTGCATTAGACCAGGGGCTCATCTCCTGTTTCCAAAATGCATCAATGACTGCTTGAGAAAGCTGTTCTACTTTGATACTTGAAGAAAAAAAAAACATGCTCAATAAAATGTAGGCTACTCGTGTTCAATGGTTTATTCAGTTAAACATGAAAATAGTACTGTAAGTCTACATAAGAGGGCATATTCAGTCAAACATGAATTTGTAAGCCTACATACTGTACATTAAAAGGGGTTGATAACATGTTTATTCAGCTAAACATGAGATTTGAAATGTAAGGAAACATTTAGTACATTTAACCTGTTTTCGGCGGTGGCGACTCTTCCCCTGGGCTACATCAGTGCTTGACCCAGCGTCAGCAGCATTAGCAAACGGGTGCTTTGCATTTAAATGATACTTCAGACTGGTATAACTCCTACAATAAACTAATTCCGCATTGCATAAGGTGCAAACAACTTTAATCTTGTCAATGTCTCCATTAGGAAGCTTCTTAAAAATGCTTTTTTTGAAATGAATTTTCCTGCTCGCTGGACAGATATCAAAGGAGAACTATACCTCCCCACTGCTCTGGATTCCTTACCATTCATTACTAATATAAACAAGTTACATTCAGTGTCAAGAACATTTATAATTCATAGTATTTTGCTGGCCTGGCAGGATGCAAAGAAATTTTGTGGTTCTTTTGATAGAATATCTCTGTTAGCTCCATTATCCTCCAATCCGGACCTGCCGCCCTCAATTGGAAAATCCTTGCTCACTAACTGGAAAGAATACGGTATATACAAGTTTCAGAACTTGTTTAGTAGTGGTTCCCTTAAATCTTTTCCAGATCTAAATTTAGAGTTTAAAATTCCAAAACAAGATTTTTATAAATACTTACAAATTAGGCATGTGTGGCAGAAAGATCTAGGATGTACTTTCAGTGATAAGGAATGGGACACTATTTGTCAGAATGTCTTTATTCGATTGTTTTTGAAGTAATTGAACAGAACTACAAATTTTTACACAGGATGTATCTCACCCCAGTCCTTTGAAACAAAATATACCCTAATTCATCCTCCAGATGTCATCGCTGTAGAACATGTTTGGGAACATTAATTCATGTTTTTGGTTCTGCGGGGCGTTAAAACATTTTTGGAAGGAGATACATGACTTGACTGTTAAAACTCTGAAAATACCAATACATTTTACATCATGCTACCTGTTTGGTACCGATCTGGACAGGACACTGGATCCCAGACCTGTCAAGAGGATTGGTTTAATATCGTATGTAGCAAAGAAGTGCATCCTTCTTAAATGGAACAAGCAAAGGCCTCCAACACTCAACCTGTTCAAAAAAACTATGACTGAAACATTGCAACTGGAACAGCTTACTTACTGTCTAAAGGACAAAGGAAATATCTTTCAAAAAATTTGGGAACCACTTCTGGACCTCTGACTGCTTTATGTAACTTATTGTGATTAGATATGTACTGTAATTCTTTTATAAATTTTTTATGATGGGTTTTTGTTATGGAAAATACAAATATGACAAATAAAGAATTGAAGAAAAAAAAAGAATTTTCCATGAAGCAAACCTGGCGGTTTAATAATTTAATAATAAATTTAAAAAAATAAAAAACAACAACTACCACCAGTGCAAATCAGGGCAATTTGCCTACTGCAACATTATTATTTCAAAAGTGCATCGGCAATGAACAGAGGAGCATATGTGTGCTTTAATATATATTTATTTTAAAACTTGCTGAGCTAAGCTAATCATAGCTTTGTAATTGTAAAAATTGTGACAGTATATTAACCACGTGACGTGACGCAACGTGCCAAATATTTGGTTTCAAAGAAAAACACAACAGCTACAGATTGGCAATATTTTGGATTTGTTTCAAATAAAAATGAGACCACACCCCCCACGATTCTAATTCGATAATATGATTGGTTGATAAAACTGTCAATCCATAATAAAAGCTCTCAAAGTAAAAGGCAAGGGTAGGTGACAGATAAACAGAAGTTCCTGGGGGATGTCTTTTCTCTCTTTTGCCTAGAAACAACGGTATGAAATATTCTGATTGGTGTCACGTTGAGGCCTCCCTTTTGGGCGTGTGTTTACGTCGTCTACGTCTCCTAGTCTGCGTCTGTGGATCTCCGTGGGTGCGCTTGTGTCTTGTGCTGATTCGTCTCACCTGTGGCTCGTCTCGTAATAACGTGGGGTTTATGTGGTTTGTCTACTTAATGTGCGTTTGCGCAGTGTCCTGTGCTCGTCGTTGTCTGAGTCTGCACGTTTTGTGTACACGTGTCAGTGTTTATCCGTGCGCATACTGCGTTATTTGTTCATTAAATAAAAGTGACTATGAGTGACGCTGGGATTCTGTGTCTCATCCTTCGCCCTGTACGTGCGTCACAATTGGTTGATTTTTAATTTCAGCACTGAGTTTTTTTTCCATCACGAGCACAAAAAGTGGATTTGAAAGCCGATTTATAGGAAAAATACAAATTATTGGTCAAGCGTTATTAACATATATTACATATAATAGATAAAGCATCCTTTTTAAGATCAATGAACCTTCAGAGAAGGCGTTGAAGTCCCTGACGGTTCGCCACTGCTATAGTGTTAATTCACCACATATTACCATTATATTACCTGTTTTTTGCCGCATTTCTTGCTCAACTTTTTTCCTTTTTCTACCCTGGGCACCAGAGGACTTCTGCCTTTTTGACGTCTTTACGGGGAGATATCACTCACTGTGATATCTTTTTCCCCCACAGAGAAACAGTAATGAGGTGCGCAGAGCGCGCAGGGGAGGGCGGGTTGCCGCGGGGGTGAGAGGTGTCGTGTGCTGTTATTATAATTTGACTAATATTATTAAACAATGAAATTATGATTATGTGGAATTTGCTTGTTTTCACATTTATTAATTGTTCATTTGTAAAAAAAAAAAAAAAAAAAAAAAAAAAACGCATGCATGCGAGCGCCCCCTTGGACAGACGGCACCCCTAGCATTTACCTATATTGCCTAATGGAAGGGCCGGCCCTGCATGTAAGCACACGTGCGATTTGTTGTGGTGGTCTTTGTAATTCACAGGTTTGAAAACTCGTTCTCACCCCTACTGTGCAATTTGGTTAGGAATACACCCGAGCTAAACTATCAAGGTGAAAGTCATCATAGTTTGCTTACTTATTTTGACCCAGCTCCCAACCCAACTTTAAGAATAGATTAATGGCGATATTTTTTATATCGCCCCGATAAGAGTATCACATTATCGAAGGCCGTTAACGACGATAATAGCCCACCACTAATTTAAATATAACTTTTTTGGCCCCCTTTTCCATAGTATTCAAATCTGATGAGTGCTATTAACATCAGCTTTCATCAGAGATGCAATGTCTACACCAGGGGTGCTCATTACGTCGATCGATCGCGAAGGAATGTGCGTAGATCGCGTCACATAAAATAGTAGTAGATGAATCGCACATCTGCACTGACGGTTGTATTTTGATATACATTCATACATTTGCCGCCAACCCCCCCCCCCCCCCCCCCCCCCCCCCCCCCCCGCTCAACAAATTACGGTCGCCGCCGCCCCGGTAGATCTTTCTGACTTGGTCATCTTATAAGTAGCTCGCAAGCTGAAAACTGTGGGCACCCCTGGTCTACACTGTGTTATACCATGGGCTCTTCATCAATAAATGTAAATGTAAATGTGCCATATTTTGTCAATTGTGATTTTTACACCCCAATCGAAATTTGTCCGAAATTTGTCGCTTTTAACCCATCTGTGCAGTCAAACACACACACACACACACACACACACACACACACACACACACACACACACACACACACACACACACACACACACTAGTGATTACTAGGGGGAAATGTGTATGGTTTATTAAATGTGTAAATAATAACCGTATCTGACATTTTGCACTGATCTGGCATTAGGTTGGTGCAACGTGAAGTAGCTTCTGAGTAGTTAAGGTCACTTTTGCCATATTTGTATAACTTGGCTTGCTATATCTATGGGTGGTAGCTTTTGTGTAGAGAAGCTTAATTTAGTGTTGAGTAACTGATAGCTTACTTAGCTGTTTATTGTTGAGTAACTGATAGCTTAGCATACTAAGCTTGCCCAACACTGGTAATAAACCAGCTTAAGGCTGGATCCTCCCCATAATACAAATAAGGAGGACCGGGACGGCCTTTGAAATATGCAAGTCCTTTACATGCAGGATTAGCTTTTATATCAGATTTGCCATTTTTGTCCCTGGGGCTATTTTTCAAAGGGCACCCCACTGGAGTTTGGCTTTTAAACTGATCATACAGTGTGGTTATTTCAAGGCCTGTTCCAAGCTTGCATGAAGCCGATCATGATAACCTTAGAAATATCAGGCCTAGGACAGCATGACATTTAGAATGAATAAGAAAAATATTGAAGATGTAACCCTCAAACACCACCATAGTGCAGTTTCTTTAAATATCTCTAAAAACCCTCTCTACATAATCAGGAATCTTGGACACTGTGTGTTATATCCTATGGTGGCGTGTAGCAGCAATCACACTTGAGTTGTTTTTCTGGGCTTCATGCCATTTTATTTCCAACATTAACACAACCACTGAACATGTCTTCAGCCACGGCTAAAACTCTCTCTTGTTCTCGCTGTGTCTCCAATAAGAGTATCGCTAGTCTGAGAAGGTAGCTCCCTCTAGAGGCAATTAATATAATTGTTCCAACTTGTCATTCAGTCTACCACATCCCTCGCCTCTAGATTTAACAACCTTTATTACTCTTAGCCATTTACACTAGACATCCTGGAACTCCCAATTAACCCCTAACTATAACAGTACAGTTACTACAGTAGTTACTGTACTACTATAACAGACTCAAAGACTCAGGCTGCTCCCCAGTTGCTTCTGTTGCGGTGCTGTCAGTAGAATCCGTGGAGACGGCTACCTCAGGTACTACCTGAAATGGTGGTTCAGCGACATCCTCCTCAGGTAAGGAGTCAGGCAACAACTCTGGTGTCATTGCCGGTGGGGTGGAGCTTCTACCACATACTTGGTCGATGTGTCGTCTCACAACTTGTCCATTACCTAAAGTCACTTGGAATGACAAAGGGGCTGTCTTCTCTGTTACTACTCCTGGTACCCAGGTTGGTCCTGAGCCAAAGTTGCTTGTGTAGACCAAGTGTCCCTCTCCAAGTATTCTCACTTGCATACGCATGTCATGAAAACCTTTTTGTTTCTTCTGTTTGTCATGTACTCAGTTTCTAAAGTCTGAAAGTATTAAGTCAAGAGTTGACCTCCACTTCCTACCACACAACAACTCAGCTGGTGACTTGCCAGTTGTAGATTGGGGTATTATGCGATAGCTGAAAAGGGCTCGGGACATTTTAGTTTCAATGGAGTCTCTAGCCATGTTCTTCATGAGTGACTTTAACGTCTGCACAGCCCTCTCGGCTAAGCCATTAGAAAAAGGATGGTATGCCATTCTTTCCAGCAAACTCTTGGAAATGTTCACTCGTAAAATAGGTACCATTATCTGACACTATAATTTCAGGTATGCCATGTTGACTGAAACTCTTTCTAAGACATTCAATGGTAACTGCAGATGTAGGGCTACTCATTGAGTACGCATCCACTATGATCAGGAATATCCTTCCCATACATGGACCTGCATAATTGATGTGGATTGTCCTCCATGGTTTATCAGGAACTAATGGGGCCACTGGAGGACTGTTCCGGTTTTCCTGGCATGTCACACACGCCTTCACAAATGCCTCCACCTCTGCACCGATGTTTGGCCACCACATCTTCTCACCAACCCTTTCATTCGGGTGATGCCGGGGTGTGCTTGGTGTAGTTGTTTCAGTAAGGCATTGCATCCCGGTGGTGGAACAACAACACATCTTCCCCATAGAATACATCCTTCCTGGGTACTGAGCTCATCCTGGCATCGGGCGTATGAAATGAACTCAGGACTGTTCACTTTTGGCCAGCCTCGCAAGATGTATTCACGCACTCTTGCCAGTGCCGTTTCAAGGTATTTGGGGGCCCCAAGCAAAGACACCAACCGGGGCCCCCCCAACCTCCACACCAGAAATCTCATGCCCAAACTCCCCTCCGGCCAAAAAAAAAAAACATATCTGGCCGCAGTCCACCTTCAAGAACCACAGCATATACACCTCAAACTAACTACTTTACAAATTTACTACTTGTAGCTGAACATAGCAGATTTAAGTATGGGATTACCCGGGAGTATATATTGTTTTTAGCCTACCTGCTGCTAAATTACACCATTTGTACAGGTAGGCCTAATTTATCCAGTGTAAATCATCACTTACCACTGTCTTGTGTTTTTTTTAGGGGTGGGCATAGATTAATTTTTTTTATCTAGATTAATCTCACTGAAATCTTGAAATTAATCTAGATTAATCTATATTAAAATGGCTCATATGTGTGCTACCCAAGTAATAACTAAAAGTCAGCTTTTGAGATAGGGTTTCTTAATACAGAGGGTGCATTAGACCAGGGGCTCATCTCCTGTTTCCAAAATGCATCAATGACTGCTTGAGGAAGCTGTTCTACTTTGATACTTGAAGAAAAAAAAACATACTCAATAAAATGTAGGCTACTCGTGTTCAACGGTTTATTCAGTTAAACATGAATTTGTAAGCCTACATACTGTACATTAAAAGGGGTTGATAACATGTTTATTCAGCTAAACATGATATTTGAAATGTAAGCCAACATTTAGTACATTTAACCTCACGGACATAATTTGGGGGGGACTTTTTCAAAAGCCGGTTTGGTCCTCTGCAGTTTTAACGGTTAAAAATAAATATTTAAATAGCGACGAATCTAGCGCTAGGACCATGCAGAAAACGACCGCTCCGAGCTCCGCTCCGGTAATATTTTACGTTCCTAAAAATGAATTTTCCATGAAGCAAACCTGGCGACTTCGTGGCTGCATCCATGTAAACACACGTACGATTTTTAATTCACAGGTTTGAAAACTCGTTCTCGCCCCTACTGTGCAATTTGGTTAGGATTACAGCCGAGCTAAACTGTCAAGTTGAAAGTCATCATAGTTTGCTTACCCATTTAGTAGATAGATTAACGGCGATAATTTTTATATCGCCCGATAAGAGTATCAAATTAACGAACGCCGTTAACGGCCCACCACTAGTTTTTTTGTGTTCCTCTTCCTTCTTTTGTTTTCTCTTTTGGCTTCCTGATGGATAAATTCACTTCATGGTTAAGTTTCATATTTGCCGGCGTCTAAAACTTGGCTGTCTGCCAGGACAGTGTCTGCCTGCCTTCAGCAGCTGGTGGGAGGGGCCCCTTTGAGGGGGATTCTGAGAACAGTGTCATTGCTCATGACTTTGAGAATGTAAAGGGGGGCTCACACAGTTTGTCGCTGCATTTAATTCTTAACCTGTTGTTGTCTGGGGGCCCCAGGCCAGCTTGGGGCCCCAAGCAATTGCCTGGTTTGCCTGCCCCATCGCGACGGGCCTGACTCTTGCTAGCATAGGGTCTTTGTCCATCCATTTCTTAATTTGCTGTGCGTTCACCTGTTACATGCCAATGTCCTCAAACAACAGCACTCTCTCCTCAGGTGTGCTCTCTCTCCCCATCCAAGGGTAACCTGCTCAATGCGTCAGCATTCGTATGGTCCTGGCCAGCTTTGTAGATGATGGTGTACTCATACGCTGCTAACGTGGCTTGTGATCAGTCACTATTGTGAACCGTCTCCCATACAGGTATTTATGAAACTTTTTCACTCCGAAAACTACCGCAAGGCCTTCCTTGTTCAACTGGGAGTAGTTCTTCTCAGCTGCACCGAGAGTCCTTGAGACAAATCCTATAGGTCTCTCTGAACCATCCACCATACGACGGGAGCAATCTGTAATGCGGCACCCCCGAACACGGCGGTGTCGCACTGGTTTTGCAGTGTGTAGGACTCAAGTGCAAACCCAAAATAAATAAATGCCAAAAATGGCAAACGGAAACCTCCGCGGATGCGGGAAAACCAAAACCAAAAGATCTCAAAGGGAAAACGCCAAAAACGGCAAACAGAAACCTCCACGATAGCGGGAAAACAAAAACCCAAAGGGAAAACAACTCAACGATATGGAGGAATCTCCAGTGTTGTATAAAGTATTAGAGACCCATACTTGAGTAAAAGTACAAGTACTCTATCAAAAAATTTACTTGAGTAGAAGTTGAAGTGTTCTTTAAAAACTTTACTTAAGTAGAAGTACAGAAGTATTCAGCATTTTTTGTACTTAAGTATTGAAAGTAGTTTTTTCTCAAATTTATTACTCAAGTACTGAAAGTAAAAAGTACAAGTATTGTGTTTTGATTTAATTAAAGAAAGCCGTCAAAGTTTGATTATCAATTGTTTTTATATATGTCTTACAAATCAAAGATGTCAAAGACCACAAACACTGAATGTTCTGTATGTACAAACAAGTAGCAACTTAAAAAACTGGGCTTAACACTTCGTACAGAAAAAACATAACCTATGTCCCGCTACGTCATAGGTTTGAAGCAGAAGTACAAGTTCGACTTAATTTAGCTGAGAAAATGAGTTGTATTTTGGACGTAAAAACCGTTCGTCGGATACTGAGGATGAGCCTACTGCCCTGCGTTTACCCCCAATTGTAACGGCGGGTGTAGGAGGCAGACACCACGACGTTGAAGGTGAACATACAACAGTTTATTAACAATGACGTGAAGCTCCGGGCGGAGCGCGAGCAGCACACAATTCACACTCGCGCAGACACGAAACTTTAGACAAAGACGAGCACAAGACACTGCGCGAACGCACATTAAATAGGTGATTAACACAGACCCGTGTGATCTCGAGACAAGGCACAGGTGCGACTACGAACACGCTCACGAACAACCCACACCCACGGAAGTACTAATATGGACATAACAGCACGCAGACGACATAGCGGCACGCCCACAGGGAAGGGTCCGGGACTGTCACCAAAACAGAACCCCCCGCCAGGGGCTCGTTACTCCCGGAGTGTCCCGTGCCGCTGGAAAGCCCCGAACCTACACCGACGGGCAGGTCCGGAGCCGCCGGGATCACGAGCCTCCGAGAACCGTCTCCCCTGATGGAGGGAACCGCCACGAACAGCCCTAGTACACCCTCCGTTGGAAGACAGGGGAAAATACATTAAACAATGGCACGGTCACAAACACGCACACTGGAACATTAAACACGAAGGGCACAAAAGGGAACAGGGGGTTCGGGAGAAACACTGGGGCTAACATACAAACAGGGACAGGCAGCCACGACAATGGTTGGGCTGCCTGCCAGAGCGCCAATGGTGGAGCTACCCCTCCTTGGGAGGCTAACGGAGTGGACGCAGCAGGCGGCGGAGTCCCTCCTTTCCTTGGCGCTGTGCATCCAGCGCGCGTTGCACTGTGCGGTGCGCCCGGTTGCCTCCCTCGTGGCGCCTCAGTCGCCTTCTTGGGCACCTCGGCCGCCTTCTTGGGCGCCACCGGAGTGGAGGCGCCGCGCACTTGCGGGTATCCGCGGCTTCACTGGAGACGCACCGAACCCCCACCTTGGACCGCTGGCTGCGCCGCCTCCCTCGCGCGCTCCTGGAGTCACCAACGCCTCACCCCTCGAGGTGTCCATCGCCTCCTCCGAGACACACCGGCTCAGGGACATTGGCTTCTCCGAGTATATGGTGCGCCCCGAGCACCCAGAGGCACTGTCTCCCTCCTTGCTCCCGCTGTCGAACCCGGAAGGGGTTGAACAAATGGACGGAGGTGGGCTGGCGCTCTCTCTCTCCCCGTAGCACAGCGTTTTCTCGGAATACAGGGACGGAGGGGGACTAACGTCCTCCCCCTCTCCGTATTACACCGTTGATTCGGAGCATACCGAGCAGCACACAATTCACGCGCGAGCAGCACACAATTCACACTCGCGCAGACACAAAACTTTAGACAAAGACGAGCACAAGACACTGCGCGAACGCACATTAAATAGGTGATTAACACAGACCCGTGTGATCTCGAGACAAGGCACAGGTGCGACTACGAACACGCTCACAAACAACCCACACCCACGGAAGTACTAACATGGACATAACAGCACGCAGACAACGTAGCGGCACGCCCACAGGGAAGGGTCCGGGACTGTCACCGTAACACCAATAAATGCCCTTACCCTATAAAAACACTATAAAAATGGGCACATGATTAGTCAGCATGAAAAGAGACATGGCTTACTGTTGCTAAAAACACATCACCGACTGCCAGCTAATGTTAAGTGAATACTGCAGCACGTCATAAACGTAATTAGGTTATTTAGCGAAGATATATTCTGTGCATTATATTTATAACTTACATTGATGTGTTTCTTCAAGTTCAAAGGTGAATTTTTGAAGGCCAATATTTCACCCTCTTTAGGAAGGCAGAGATGGCACTTCATCCTATAGGAATTTACTTTCACTCCAGCAAACGCAAACACTGTCTCTAGGTAGGGCCAGGGTGGTCTCCTTCCTCACCCTCACCGCCACGATCACTCGATGTTGAAGGTGTGGAAGGTGCCAATATATGTACATTAAAACACCAACAAGCTTATTATGCAGCACTTATACTGCTCTTCTGCTGTTACCAAACACGGTACCATCTCTTTTAGTGAGATAAAAAACAAATTATTTGGAATAATTTCGAGTATATGTGTATTTGTATAAATATGTCAATTAAGCTGAATGTGCTAGAAAATATTGAAAATTGACCTTCAAAGTGCCCACACAAAAATCGAGAGGTGCACGACCTCGCGACGCGACCGCGCGAAGTGAAGTTCAGGGACACGTCCGTGAACTTCTACCGAGGTTACCCGTCGATCTGTAAGCCAGAACACTGGCAGACAAACCAACATAGAAAAACAGAGGAAAAGGGAAAAAACTGGTAAGACAAAAACAGAGAGAGAGAGACTGAGAACACTCGGGGAGAACAAACGAAAACAGGCGAATGAAACGCAGAGACAAAGAGAGCGAGAGACAATGGCTTAGGCTGTGAGTGCATGGAAACAACAAACAACTCTATGTTGCCCACTCTATGTAGGCTACAAACAGGTGTAGCCTATCGCGTCTGATTGCCCCCAGGTCTAGCTCGCGAGCTTCTCCTTGTGGCGACAGGAGGAGCTCACCTGGGTCCAACCCTGACTCAATCTATGATAGTAGTTCAACAAGCCCAGGTAAGCTTTTAACTCACTAATATTTTGTGGCTCAGGTGCTTCTGTGATGGCTTCCACTTTTTCTGTCAGAGGGTGTAGACCGCTGGCATTGATCTTGTGGCCTAGCAACGTCACCTCTTTTCCCATGAACTCACACTTGCTTCTTTTCAACCTCAGGCCACTTTTCTCCACTTTTCTCCACTTTTCTCTTGAAGTACTTCCTCCAGTGTTTTCAGGTGTTCTTGTTCATTTGGTCCTGTACAAAGTATGTCATCCAAATAAATGGCAACATCCAGAATTCCACCTCAAATGCCCAAGATGCCCTCCATTGTTCTCTGGAATATAGCAGGACTGGAAGCTTCTCCAAATGATAAGCGTGTATAGGTAAACAAGCCTTTGTGTGTATTGATGGTTACATACTTTCTGCATTCTTCTTCTAAGACTACCTGTTGGTATGCATGACTCATGTCTAATTTTGTGAAATGCTGCCCCCCTGTTTAGCTGTGCGAAAAGGTCCTCCACTTTGGGAATTGGATACTGATCCACCCACGATGCTCTATTGACAGTTATTGAAACACCTTGCCGGTGCAGCTTGGACACATCGTCAGTGATGAACCCAGGATCATTGGGTGTTTCGGGTCTTAAATCATCAGACACTCTCACCTGGGCGACCCAACCGGGGGTGATCAGTCCCTGGTTTGTGTCCAAGCAGCATGCTACTCCATTCTTCTCCCCTCTTGATCCACAGCCACCTGGAGGCTTTTTCTGCTGCCTCACTGATGTTTTTTGTGGCTCTTCTCTCAGCCAACCCTCTAATGCCAAGGAGCTTGAATGCCGTGTGCACAGATTGTCCTATAAAACCCCTGCAGCCCACCTCAATCGGCTCACAGCGGGCCCGCCAGCCACTTTCTCTGCATATCTCTACCAGCTCCAGGTATTTTGCCTTCTTTCGTTCATGAGCCTCCTCCATCCTTTCCTCCCAGGGGACTGTAAGCTCCAGCAGCACTACTTGCTTAGAGGACTCCGATGTTAGGACCAAGTCGGGCCTAAGTCGTGTTCTTGCAATCTGCTCTGGGAATTGCCAGTCATTAGCTGAGGCTAGTAGCCCAGTCGGGGCCTTGTGTGCCACTTGGGGTTTTTCTCCTGCCCTGATGAAGGTGATGTTATGCCTTCCTGGGAGCTGGCATTTTGTTTGCCGAATTCTGGTGCAGATGGTTTCTGATACTGCCTTAAGCACCTGGTCATGGTGCCAGGTGTACCTCCCTTCTCCCAGGGCTTTTGGGCAACAGCTTAGGATGTGTTCCAGGGAGCCTCGACCATGGCAAAGTGAACACAATGGTTTTTCTGCTAATACCCAGCAATGGAGATTGGTTGGACTTGGAAGGACATTGTACACTGACTGGATCAAAAACTTGAGTCGTGCAGGCTCTGACTTCCAAAGCTCTGTCCAGGGGTCTGTCTGTCTTCCGTGCAGAGGCATTCTCCCAGCCCATCCTGCTGCGGCATTCCTCCTCCACCCCTGCTCGGATCTCTGCTTGGATCATCTGGCGTCTTTCTTTCCCCTGGGCTTTTTCGTAGCATGGTCGTGTGAAGCTACCTAGCCCAGCCCACCCAACTGCCACTGCGCCAACCAAGATGTCATGCCTCAGTCTTGCTTCAGCCTGTTCCACTGCCTCCTGTGCCTTCCACTTCCTTCCGGTCCTGACTGTGATACCTGCTGAGGACAGTCTGTTGTCAGCAGTCTCTATAAAGCATCACCTCCCTGGCTCTTGTGACCTTAAACAGTGATTTTGTAATCCCCACATATTCTAATGGAGCCATCCGGTTTTTGCACTGGTTTTTGCACTCTGCAACCTGCACTGGCTTGATTATCTTGTCATCCAGGAACCTCTGTAGCTCACTTTCAACCAGTGGCTTGACCACATAGGGTAGCGGTCAGGGTTTACAGAATCCTGATTGGGCCTCCCTGTCCATATTAATCTTCGCCGTGACACCCTTGAGCTGTCCTAACCCTTCTTTGAACTTCTCAGCTTGTCTTTCGAGGATTCCCTCCAGCTGCAACTTAGGCTGTGATTTCACCTTGTTCACTAACTGATCCATCATGGCCAGATCTTATAGCCAACTTCGCCCTCCAACTACTACTACAACTTATCTCTCCTGTGTATGTTTTTTATTTTAGCAAGCAGGGTGTTACGATTGAAGGACATGGAGAGGGATCCTTGTGCAAAAGCTAGAGGCTTTTATTTAGAAAAATAGGTACAGTAGTAGTAGCATGCGAGAAGAATAACTAATATCTCTTGTCGCTACGTAGAAGTCGTCAATCCGGTCCGAGGTTGTAACGGGTAGGCAGAGTCTGTAAGGTATCTGAGGGCTAGGCAGGACATCATGTCCTGTTGCGGGATGATCGAAGACAGACCTAAACAGCGCCGAGAACTGACTCTCTGACTCCAAGGAGGGATCCCCACTATTCCAGAGGGCAGTACCCCAGACGCCTACCTCTTCAGTGAGAAAAGTCAGAATGAAATTAATTGGCGTTCAGTCTGGAACTTCTGCAGGATCCATGTTGTAGGTGAAGTATTTTGTTACGATTGAAGGACACGGAGAGGGATCCTTGTGCAAAAGCTTGAGGCTTTTGTTTAGAAAGATAGTAGTAAACAGTAGTAGTAGCGTGCGAGAGAGCAACGGTGGTATTAAGAATAAATCTTGTCGCTACGTAGAAGTGGTCAATCCGGTCCGAGGTCGTGACGGGTAGGCAGAGTCCGTAAGGTATCCGAGGGCTATGCAGGAGACGAGGTCTAGGGAACAAGGAAAATCAACACTAGGGTATAACACTCGGTATGCAACATGGATGGCAATACTTTGCATCTAGGAAGTGGGACGGAAGGGAAAAAGTATGTTGGGAATGTCGGCGTGGTGATGGGGAACACCTGAGCATTCCCTGACACAGGGCTTTAATTCTGTGGTGTATGTTTTCTTCCACAGTTGTGTGTATTGTTGTTTGCTTAATATGGTTACTCCACAACCAGTATCAACTTCAAATGTTACTTTCATTCTAGTGACATCCAAGGTGCGTGTGATGGAAGCTACCTTGGTCAGCTCTTCTGACATGCTGTAAATTGTATGAAAACTCATGTCCTCTGTATCACTTCCTCCCTCCCCTCTAAGTTTATTTGCTTGCTGTTTCTTTCCTGGGCCTCTGCTTTCGCCTTTTTGCCCTTTGAACTTTGCCTTTTGCATATGTGAATTCCCCACTTTCGATCTACAAGCTTTCTTAATGTGCCCTCGTTTGCCACAGTTATGACACAGCTCAGTGGCAAACTTGCATTCAGTGGCCTTGTGCTTGTCTTTGCAACAATAACAACTGGGGAATTTGTGCTGAGTTTTATAAGCAGATACTTTGTGGACATCTACTTGAGTCCTTGGTATGCATGGATGCAGTGTCGTGTCCTGGGCCAGCTTCCCTTGCATTTCTTTCACATCCTTCAACAATGATTCGATAGCTTGGCATACTTCCAAAGCCTTATCAAAAGTACGTTTCAGATAAAAGTCCCTGTTGCATTCGGTCATCATTCACTCCATACAGCAGTCTGTCCCTTAACATTTCTGACAATGCGTCTTTGTAGTCACTGTAATGTATTGTTGAAAATGCATATGTGGTGTGCGTTCTGTGTGTCCTGAATGGGCACCCGTGCTGAGAGGCGGGAAGTGTTCAAAAGAGACGGAGTTCTTGTAACGCAATAAAGAAAGTAAGCGCACGTTGAAAAACCAGCTCCCGTCTCGTTCCTGTTATATTGTAATGTACTTATAATGTGTACATGGTGTCAGAAGACTGTTAAGAACGGAAACTACGCAGCCATGACCACGCATTTTGAGCACCCGAAGATTGACTGGGATGCCGTGGATTTGTATCAGGAATTTCAACGTTTTAATTGCCACGTTGGCTTCTTGTTTGCAGGGCCCATCGCCGCACTGCAGGCAAAACAGAAACCTGGATGGCTAGGTACGTGGATTGGTGAGCAAGGGAGAGAGATATATAAGATGCTACAGTGGGAGGATGGCGAAAAAGAAGACCCCGCGAAAGTGCTGGACAAGTTCGCCGGGAATATCAGACTGAGAAAAAATAAACGGATCGTCAGACATCGCTTCAAGCAGAGAAAGCAGGGTGCAACAGAAAGCTTCGACCATTTTGTGAAGGACCTGAAGCTGCTTCTAATGGACTGTGAGTATGCAGACGCAGACAACATGCTGATAGATGCAATAATAGCCGGAGTCAGAGAGAAACGCGCCCAGGAGAGGCTGTTAGACAAAGGCCAAGGCTAAAGCAGTCGAAATTCCCCAGCAATTCGAAATGTCTCAAATTCAGATGCGAATTGTTAGAGAGGAAGATGCACAGGTGGCGCATGTGTCAACCAGACCTAGGTACGATGACCAAAGCAAAAAGGCATATAGTCTTAATTTATAGTATAAATTCTTTAAAAGTCAGACAAAATGATTTTCTCAATTTTTTTTCACATTTTGTCTCTCATAGTTGAGGTCTACCTATGATGTTAATTACAGGCCTCTCTCATCCTTTTAAGTGGGAGAACTTGCACAATTGGTGACTGACTAAATACTTATTTTTGACCTTATACTTCCTGCTTTCCTCCTGTACAGACGCTTTTCTGTCAGCTCTGCCTGTCCTTTCATTTATTTGAGTTATATCTACAAGTTAAAGTTATTTTTACAAGTTAAAAGGATCCATTACTGATTACTTCACTTGGTAAGCTTTTTTACATTCATCTATAAAGGATAATTTAGCATTTTTTACATTCCGACAGTCCGACACTGCGAGTGAGCTGTTTTTTGCGCCTCAACCTTGTGAGTAGTTTTTGTGCACTGTTTTATCAGCAGCTGATATTGTTTTCAGCTGTGAAATACCTGCCAGAACTTATTTGGTGCTAATTTTGCACTTTGGATTTTTAACTTGGATATTTGAGCCTTGTGTGCCCGGTGCTTTTGCGATTATGGCTCATGCTTCCACATCATCTATTTGCTCTGAGTGTCAAACTATCTCAGAGGGTTGCAGAACTTCAGGAAAGAATCCATACCTTACATTCTATAAGGGAAGAGGAAGAATATCTGGACTCGATTCTTGTCACACAAACCGCTGACAAAACCGTCCCTGTGACTGGCAAAGAAAGAGACGTTTCTCTCCATTGTCTCTGGGGGCAAAGCCTAAGCTCATCTTGGCCTCAACTCCTAATCCCGTTAACAACAACAATGATAAGGGCTGGACTCTTGTTCGGGGGAAGGAACGTAGCAGAAACCAGCACAGCAGCGGCGGCAAGCAGCAATCTTCAGAACAGAACATTCTTCTCGATAACAGATATGAAGCTCTTGCCTCAACAGAAGTAGCAGAAACTGAGCAGTCTCATCACAACATACTGCCTCCCTCTCCAGGACATCAAGGACATCAAGCACACCCCAATCAGCATCAGAGATCCGACTCCAGTCGGGCTGCTAAGCATGCAAATAACTCTGGCCATCTGCGGACCAACCACCAGGCTGCAAACTGTGTTAGCCAGCAGCATGCTAACAAGCATGCTAAGAGTCATCCCAACCACCAGCTTGCAATTCGTGCCAATCAACAGCTATCTAATAAGCATGCTAATAGGGTTAGCCATCGGGATGCTAACCATGTTGGCCATCGGGGTGGTAACCATGCTAGCCATCGGGATGCTAACCATGTTAGCTGCCGAGGCATTAACGGTGAAAGGAGACGAGGAACACCGCCACAGCCCAAAACGCTGCTAATTGGGGACTCAGTCATCAGAGATGTATGGAGCAACAGTATTAAGGCCTTTTGCTTTCCTCGTGTTACTGTCTGTGAAGTGATACCCATGATTCCACACATATTGCATGACCATCCAGCTACGGAAAGACTGATTGTACATGTCGGCTCTAGCGATGTTTACAAACAACAGTCTGAGATTCTGAAACAGGATTTTAACCATCTGCTCGACATTCTGTAGTTTTCCCGGTGTGAAGTGTTCATTTCTGGACCGATACCAACTGCACGTCGAGGCAGTGGTCACTTTACCAGACTGCTGGCTCTAAACAGCTGGCTCACTACAGCCTGTGCTCATCGCAAGATAAACTTCATTGACAATTTCAACATCTTTTGGAGGCGTTCTGAGCTTTTTAAAGCTTCACCCTAACAGGGCTGGGACTCAAATGCTTGTGGATAATCTAATTTATGGAATCACTCACATGCGGAACCTGCACCCAACCGCCAGCAGTAACGTCAGTAATGTCAGTCAAAGGAGCCCACCATCTCCTGTCAGAGAATCTGTCCACAGTCTCAGAGGTAAACTCCAGGAGATTGAAGAGGTTCTGCAACACTACAGTCTGCAGTCTTGTAGGAACTCACCTACTTCTCCTGCACACTCAGTGAATTCTCAGGTCTGACACACTGGAACCCATGCTCCTAGTCAGTGCTACATTCCAGTTCTTTTAAATAGCCGGTGGCATGGCTCTCAGAATCGAAATAAAAATGTAGTCAGAAGAAAACATAAGGGCACAAAACATTGTACAACAAACAAAAAATTTGATCCCAGTGAATTGCACAAGTGATGTAGGCGATGCTGATCAAACACACCAAGTCTTCAAAGTCTCCTTACTAAATGTCCGCTCACTCACAAACAAGTCTTTTGTAATAGCTAAATTAATTGAAGATTACTGTCTGGACTTTCTTTTTCTAACAGAGACTTGGCTTGATAGCAATGGAGCAATAGTGCTAAATGAGGCTTCGCCTCCCGACTTTAACTATTTTAATGTCTCCAGAGTAAATAAGAGAGGTGGTGGTGTTGCATGTTTTTACCATAAAGCATTCCGCTGTAAGCAGATCTCATTAGGGGATCCTACGTTTGAATATCTGGCAGTACAACTCAACAGTACTTATTCAGTTCTTTTGATTGTTATCTATCATCCTCCCAGTCTACATGCAGATTTTCTTGAACATTTTGAAGAAATGCTTTCAAGGATTTTAATTGATTTTGATTATGTTTTAATTGCTGGGAATTTTAATATTCACATGGATATATCCACAAATCCAATCACTTCAGAATTCATGAGGATGCTTAACTCTTTCGATCTTATACAGCATGTATCAGGCCCAACTCATAAGCATGGCCACATTTTAGGTTTGATCATTTCTAAACGTATAGAGGTTAATAATACTGAAATTACTGATGTTGCAATCTCTGACCATTTTGGTGTATTTTTCAATATGTCATTATCTACTAGAACACTCAGTGAAAAGCGTACAATAACCAAGCGTTATCTCAGTGCTGGCAGTGCCGTGGCCTTCACAGACATGATACAGTCCCTCCCTCCCCTCTCAGAAAATGGGAATGAGCTAGTTGAAACATTCACACACAGAGTTAGGAACTGTATTGATGCTGTGGCACCAAAGGTAACTAAAATAATCTCTGGTAAAATTAAGATGCCCTGGAGATACACTCCATCTATTGTAAAATTTAGGCAAGATTGTAGGCAGGCTGAGAGACGTTTAGCGAAAGTCAAAATTGCAAGTACATTTTGATATTTATAAAACAACATTGCAGAATTACAACAGTGAAGTGAAATCAGCAAGGAAAAACTATTTCTCTACCTTAATAAATTCATCCAATAATAACTCAGCTGTCTTGTTCAGAAGCATAGATCAGCTAGTAAACCCCACCTCCTGTAGCTTCCCTGAGATTGTTTCAGTTGAAAAATGTGAGGAGTTTGCTATATTTTTTAGGGACAAGATTACTAGTATAAGGCAGAACATAGCAACAAGCACTAATAGACCATCAACCCTTACATCAGTTACTCAGCCTAACTTTAATATGTCTTATTTCCAAGAAGTTGACATGGTAACACTACTTGATGTGATCTCATCACTAAAATCCTCTACTTGTGAATAAGCTTTTTCAAGCAGGTTCTGCGCTCATTAGCAAATGAAGTTCTAACGATTGTTAATCAGTCTCTGCAATTGGGTGAATTCCCTAAAATGTTTAAAACTGCAATGGTTAAACCACTATTAAAGAACAGAAATCTTGATCCCACAATTCTTAATAATTATCGACCTATATCTAACCTTTCTGTAGCAAAATAATTGAAAAAGTAGTGTCAATCCAGTTGAATGACTATGTCAAAGTAAATCAAATAAATGACAATTTTCAATCTGGTTTCAGAGCTCTCCACAGCACTGAAACAGCCCTAGTTAAGGTAGTAAATGACTTGAGATTGAATAAGGATGCAGGCAAACTCTCAGTCCTTTTTCTGCTAGATTTAAGCGCCGCTTTTGACATCGTTGATCATGAAATACTTCTTGATCGACTACAGAGCTGGGTAGGCCTTAGTCTTAGTGGCTTAGTCTTAGACTGGTTTAGATCATACCTAACTGGGCGTGATTACTATGTAGCATTAGGTACCTCTTCCTCCACACGTCAAAAAATAACTTGTGGCGTCCCCCAAGGATCAATTCTTGGGCCGTTACTATTCAACCTATATATGCTTCCGTTACCACACATCATTATCAGTGAGCAGATGACACTCAACTGTATATCTCGCTAGAACCTAAAGCCCTAAAATCAATTTGCTCACTGTTTGACTGCATAGATGATATACAGACATGGATGTCTGACAATTTTATACAGTTAAATAAACAGAAGACAGAGGTTCTTGTTCTTGGCAGTGATTCACAGAGGAATGATGTCCAGACTTATTTAAATCATATGAATCTGAATGCCAGACAATGTGTTAAAAACCTGGGCGTCACCTTTGATAATGAGCTCAACTTCAAATCACACATCATGACTACATGCAAGACAGCTTACTCTCACCTTTGAAACATTGCTAAGGTACGAGATATGCTCTCTCCTGCTGACAGTGAAAAACTTGTCCATGCATTTATCACATCAAGGCTAGATTATTGTAACGCTGTTCTATCTGCTCTTCCAAAGAGCTCTATTTCGCACCTACAGCGAGTTCAGAACGTGGCTGCAAGGGTTCTGACCCGCAGGAGAAAGAGAGATCATATTACACCTGGGCTCCACTCACTGCACTGGTTACCTGTCAGCTTTAGAATAGATTTTAAGGTTCTAGTGATGGTTTTTAAATGTCTTCATGGTCTTGCCCCTCTTTACCTCAGTGAAATGATGGTTAGATATGTTCCAGTCAGGTCTCTCAGGTCTTCAAACAGTAATCTACTGGTGATTCCTAAAAGCCGATTAAAGATTGGCGAGGGTGCTTTTAGCCACTATGGCCCAAAGCTCTGGAATTCTCTTCCTGAAGAGCTCAGAGGCATTTCATCCTTGCATAGTTTTAAGAACAGTTTCAAAACATTCCTGTTTAGATCCGCTTTTAGTTAAGAAATTCTCAATCTTATTTACTTTATTACATTATGGGGCGGTTTCCCAGACAGGGTTTAACTTAAGCCAGGACCAGGCCTTAATCTGGAGTAGTTAATCATGTCTTTAAAAGGGGCTTTCTGAAACACAGATTAACTACTGATTACTAACACCTGGACTATGGAGTCCTGAATTAAAGTAAACGAGCTTGATTTAAAACCACCTGTGATAGTCTGAATTAGCTGGAGCAAAGTTGCCTATAAAACATGGAATGGACCTAGAAATGTGTAAAATAGCATTGAACTGGAGAGTCAGATACAAGTAAAACCATGGCTGCAGAGAAGAGACTCCGATCAAAAAACTTTACTGAGCATGAGAAAACTCTGTTAAAGCAAATAGTTTCAAGACACCCGGTTATTGAAGAAAAACAACACACATCAGCTGCGGAATCAAAGAAAAGGAATGCCTGGAAATCTATTTGCAATGAATTTAATGCAAATGAACACACATCTACAAGAACATTACAACAACTCCAAGTAAGAATAATTGGCTTTATTAGGTTTCTCTTTTGTGAAATGAGTGAGTTGACATAACTTTATACAGGTTTTGTGGAAGAATATAAAAATAAGCCTCAAAAAGACTGCTGCTGAAGCCCGAAGAGAGAGGTTTAAGACTGGTGGGGGGGGGCTGCACATAAAGATCCTGACCAGGTGGATGAGTTACTGACAGGAATAATGGAGAGTCAGCAACCTTTGGAGAACATACCAGATGATGACCATTTAGACAGTTCAGATGATGGATCTCAGGCACCTACTTTGGGTAAATTAATTCAGTTCATCTTGTCTTTTATTTCTAACATTTAAAACTGTATTTGTGTCAGTGTCATGTAATCTGCATTTATCTGAACTGTTCTGGTTTCAAAGAGAAGGTCACATGGACAGAACTGAAGTGGAGTTGCAAAGTAGTTTACCCTCCACATCCTCAACATGTGTGGCAGCGTCTGCCAGTAGGCCTACTGGTCAGTACAACAAAAGACTCACTATCCATGAACGGCTGGCAAATGAATTTCATGAACATAAGTTAAATTATCTTAAGGAGGAGCATGAAATGAAAATGAAGATCCTACAAGTAGAACTGGAAATGAAGATGAAGGAGAGAGACATGCAAGTGTCTCAAATGCCACAGTAGTACATAAATCTATAAAATAAATGATATGTTGGATGTAATGGTTATTTCTGTAATGCACCAAACAAAATGTACACATTTACTTTGAAATAAAAATTTATTAACTCATTACATGTGAAATGTATATAATTTGAGCAGAAGTTAAAAAAAAGGATAATGTTGAGAATATCTACTTAAAGTGGCACAGTGCAAATGCATCTCTGTATGCAAGTCCTTCTCTGGCGTCTGCTGGAAATGGTGGTACATCTGGATTGTCATCCTCTTCAATTGGAGGATCAGGGCATCCACGCAGTTTCAGGTAGTTGTGTAGAACAGCTGTTGCAATGATGACAATGCAGCATCTTCTTGGCTTGAACCTGAGTGTTTTTCGAAGGCACTGAAAATGACTCTTCCAAATTCCAAACATGCGCTCTATTAGACCCCTAGTGCGCATGTGAGCCTGGTTGTAGCACCACTGCTCAGCTGTTGCTGGATGCAAGTATGGCTTAAACAAAAAATTCTTCTGGGCGTACCCACTGTCACCAAGCAATATTCCGTTGTGTACTCCTCTTTCAAATTGAGCATACAGAGATGAGTTAAGAAAAATACGGGAATCATGAGTAGCACCTTTCCAACGTGCAACAATGTTTGAAAACAGTAATTGGGGAGTGCATACACCTTGGACATTTATGGAAAACCAATTCTTGCGGTTCCTGTATTCCTCAGCATCTGGAGTAGATGGGCATTTTATGGGAATATGGGTTCCATCTATGTGTAGCCTGGCGGCCGTCACCTTGCTCACTCCGTCCGCTACTATTTGGCCGATAGATAATTTTTTTTACTACGCCACCTGGGGCCCCACCCCCCAGGACCCTAATTTAACAATGGTTGTAATGAACAATAAACACAGTTACTTTGAGCACTACCAGTAGCAAATATTTAATAACAGGACTGGATAAAATACATAACAATCATAAAACCACATCACAAAGCTACAGTCTTCACAAAAGGACAAGTGCCGTCCATACAACAACCGGAGCACCGATTAAGGCTCCTCAGGTCTCATCAAACCCGCTGGCTGGCCGCTCTGCCGTTCGACAACACAGGACACCTGACTGGGAAGGGTGCAATAAAGGCAATAAAAGTTAAGGGCTGGCCGGTTAGCTCTACATGCACAGCACCCCAACAACAATTTGAATTAGCACAATCACACATCAAACCCGCGTACACCCGCAATCCAAAATCAATAAGAAAGTATCTCTTAGCAGAGCATAACACGATATTACCTCCCAGCCGCCCACTAACACTGCCAATTACGGCAACAGCCCAGCTCACCAACTCAGAGGCCTATCGCCAGTCGCCGTGCAGCTTACGATCAGCCAGCAAAACCGATGGACTCACAGCAACACTTGCTACCTAACTGTGGTCAGTTAAACAAAAAAAACAATAATCATTCACAATACAGTAACGCCACTAAATCATATAAAAACAAAACATAACTAACATCCCACACAAGCAACAAAACACCAAACCAAGAAAAAAAAGAAAAGGAAACAGAACACTAATGTCAAACCCGTTAGGCAAAAACAGCAACGGCAATTAAGTTGGACTCCGGTTCCCCCAGGCTCTCAACCCGTACTGGTCCAAAGTTTGGGCACAACAGTAAACTCTTTGCAAGTCACCAGAGCATCAACGCAGGGCACACCAAAATGTTGCACCACATCATCTGACTTGGGTCTGTCTTTATACATACCCCCCTAATAATTAGTTGTCATTTTAAAATGGGCTGCAGCTGAGATTAGCTCACTACCGTAATAGATGGAATAAAAGCACACCTCTGCCCAATGGGACTTAAAAGAAGATGCCGTTTCTCAGCCCACAATAGTCGGCTGGTTACATTCTACCCCGGACATTTTAAATCGGTGTCCCACCGATAGCTCAAAACCTAAAATCCTAACACCATGGCCTAAATATGGCAGGCAGACTACCACCAACCCTAGGGACCCGGTTGTTTTCCACCCCAACTGCCATACCCACTACAGACACAGGCAAATGGTGGGGATTCCTATGTGTCCCTGCTGTAGTGCGAGTTGTCCTACGCCCCACACGCACTTCAGTGCCAGGCACCACTACAGGGGGAGAGTGAATTACATTAGAGGGCACAGCACCCCTTAAATTATTAGGAGACCTGGAAGAAACGTCAGGCTCCAGCAGCAACGGTGGTTGTACTTGATCTCTAGTGTCCAAAGGCACTACTGCAACCCACTGTCCCAGGTCCTCTCCCCCACCACTGATATCACCATCCAGTTCGGTCAGTCCTATCTCTGACGGCGGTGGCTGGACGCAAGGTGGGGCCAACTTCAACATGGAACGATGGACCTGACGGGGACGACTATGGTCCTGTACTGGGGCCACTGAATAGACCGCTCCGCCCACTCCTGGGGCCATTAGTACTTCATAAACAGTGGATTCCCAAGCATCTTGAATTTTATTACGGCCTCGTACCGAGTTGTTGCGAAGATAAACGAGGCTGCCCACCCTTAATGGCTCCGCTTGCAACTTCTGGTCATGCCCCTCCTTCCGTTGTTGAGCTGCAGTCTGCACCTTAACTCTCACCTTCTCAAATGCCACCCGAAGTCGCCTCTGATGTTCCCTCATCCAACTACACACGGAACCCCCTTCTAGCTCCCGTGATCGTCCTAACAAAAAGTCAATAGGAAGCTGGGGTTCTTGCCCAAACATCAAAAAATGAGGGGACTCCTTGGTGGTCTGGTGAACTGTAGAATTATAATTAAACACCAACTGAGGGAGAAATTCTGTCCAGTGCCTCTTCTGCTCATGAGAAAGAGTACGCAGGAGACCATGCATGGTGCGATTAAATCTCTCGCATTGGCCATTTCCTTGTGGATGGTAAGGAGTAGTACGTGTCTTTTGGACACCATACAAAGCACAGAGCTGGTGGACTAAAGCATTCTCAAAGCTTCGACCCTGGTCAGAATGTATTTGCCTAGGGACACCATACCTGTAAAACCATTCTTTAAGCAGCACATTCGCCACTGTAGAGGCCCGCTGATCACGTGTAGGAATTACCTGTGTAAACTTTGAGAAAACATCAGTTATCACCAACACCTGCTCAAATCCTTCTGCAGATGGTTCCAACAAAGAAAAGTCCATTGCCACTATCTCATTGGGTCTCGACGCCAATAGATGACCCATTGGGGCCCGTATCCGAGTGTGTGGAGGCTTTGCCAATGCACACCTACCACACTGTTGACACCACTCTCTAATGTCCTGACTCATACCTGGCCAATAGCACCTCTGTCGCACCAATTCCAGGGTACGTTCAACACCTTGATGGCCATGATTGTCATGCAACTGTTGTAGTACTTCCTTTTTCAAACCATCTGGCAGAATTAACTGCCAGACCTCCTCCCCTCCTTCTGGTCGAAAAATTTGTCTATACAAAATGCCCTCAGACTGAACAATACGATCCCACTGTTGCAAAAGCCCGTGAACTGCTGTAGGTAACTGCCTTCTCTCCTCTGCCCTAGGCCGTCTCTGGTCCTGCCAGAATGGATGGAATGCACTTATAGCAGGATCTGACTGTTGCAAAGCCCTCACCTCTTCACTAGTACGAGATGGTAGTGCTGTAATGGCTAACTGAGCCATAGCAGGATGTGAATCTCCGGCAACGGCACCTTGTAGTGCCAGGGGCAATATAGTCCCCCCTGTATCAACCTCAGTGCCTACAATGGGATCAAGGCACTGCCTGGACAATGAATCCGCATTCTTATTAGTTCGTCCAGGTCGATAACGAACGGTATACTGAAAGGAGGAAAGTTGGGCCACCCACCGTTGTTCTGTGGCCCCCAACTTGGCTGTCTCCAAGTGACTCAGTGGGTTATTGTCAGTCCACACAATGCACCGCTGACCACACAAATACTCCCGGAATTTCTCCGTCATGGCCCACTTTGGTCCCAAAAACTCCAGCTTCATGGAGCTATATGACTTTTCAGGTGGCCGAAGACTTCGACTCGCATAGGCAATAGGTCTAACCTCCCCCCCCCCCCCCGGTCTTGAGACAAAACAGCTCCCAGGCCTTGGTGGCTAGCATCAACCTCTAGAATGAAAGGGAGAGAAAAGTCAGCAAAAGCAAGGATAGGGGCCTGGATGAGTCTCTCCTTCAGGTGCTTGAAGCTATTCTCACATGATTCCGACCACACCTGAGGCAAAAATGGCCTGGCCTGTTTCCGTTTTTTTTGTAGAACCCTGTTCGGCCACTAGGTGATACAGAGGACCTGCCAGTTTAGAAAAGCCTGCCACAAACCGCCTATAGTAGCTGGCAAAGCCCAAAAATGAGCGCAGCTCTGCCACATTGGTGGGTCGTGGCCAATGTGCAACTGCAGACACCTTTTCAGGGTCAGTAGACACCCCCCTCTCTGAGATGCGATGACCCAAATACTGAACCTCATGTTTGAAGAAACAGCATTTCTCCAGTTTTGCCTTCAAGCCCTCCTGTTGCAATCGGCTCAATACCAGCTCTAACCGATGTACATGTTCCTCTACACTAGATGAAAAAATAATAATATCATCCAGGTAAAGTAACAAGGACTGGCAGTTCTGGTTCCCAAACATGCGTTCCATTAACCTTTGGAATGTACTACAGTTGTGATCAAATTTATTCAACCCCCAATGCTGCGAAGGGTTTTATGGAATTCAGTGCACATTTGTAATTGTGTTCATAATGAAATCTTACAAGGACTTGTTAAAGAACTAAATGCAACTAAGATAGCATCAATTTTTTTGTCATAAAGTATTAAATGGCCTTTTTGTGATTTCTTCATTGACACAATTATTCAACCCCTTTACGACTACCACTCCTAAGAACAGAGGTTCATTCCAGTGTTTTCCATCAGGTATTGAAAACATCTGTGGATGTCAACGAGCAGCAATCAAGCATGATAAGCACCAATTAGGCAGATTTAAAAGGACTGTGATACTCAGCTCCTTCTAGACATCTACTGGTGTGTTTCCAAGCATGGTGAAGGCAAGAGAATGGTCCCAGAAGACAAGAGAAGAGGTTATTGCTCTTCACAAGAATGGCAATGGATATAAAAAGATTGCGAAGTTGTTAAATATTCCAAGAGACACTATCGGAAGTATCATTCGCAAGTTCAAGTTAAAGGGCACAGTGGAAACGTTACCTGGTCGTGGCAGAAAGAAGATCCTGACCGCGACTGCTGTGCGCTACTTGAAGCGTAATGTGGAGAAAAATCCCTGTGTGACTGCTAAGGAACTGAAAAAAGACCTGTCAGATGTGGGCACTGAAGTTTCAGCTCAGACAATAAGGCGCGCACTGCATAACGAAGACCTTCATGCCAGAACGCCCAGACGCACCCCCTTGCTGACTCCAAAGAACAAGAAAAGTCGACTGCAGTATGCCAAAAGTCATGTGGACAAGCCACAAAGGTTTTGGAACAGTGTACTGTGGTCAGATGAAACTAAATTAGAACTGTTTGGGACAATGGACCAGCGCTATGTTTGGAGAAGGAAGAACCAGGCTTATGAACAAAAGAACACCTTGCCTACTGTGAAGCATGGCGGGGGGTCAATTATGCTTTGGGGCTGTTTTGCTTCTAATGGTACAGGAAAGCTTCAACGTGTGCAGGGTACCATGAATTCCCTTCAGTACCAGGAGATCTTGGAGGAAAATGTGATGGAGTCAGTCACAAACCTGCGGCTTGGGAGACGTTGGACCTTCCAACAGGACAATGATCCGAAGCACACATCCAAGTCCACTAGAGCATGGTTGAACATGAAAGGCTGGAACATTCTAGAGTGGCCATCGCAATCACCAGACTTAAATCCAATTGAGAACCTCTGGTGGGACCTAAAGAAGGCAGTTGCAGTGCGCAAGCCTAAGAATGTGACTGAACTGGAGGCTTTTGCCCATGAAGAATGGGCTAAGATACCCATAGGTCGCTGCAAGACACTTGTGTCAAGCTATGCTTCACGCTTGAAAGCTGTCATAACTGGAAAAGGATGTTGTACTAAGTACTAAAAAATAATGTCACTAGGGGGTTGAATAAAACTGATAATGATGTGAGCACAGTAAAGACATTTGTGGTTATTCCATCATAAATATTATGTTATGTTTGTCTAATTTATAAGTGCCTCTTTGATATAATTGTAAATAAGATGACTGAAATGATCAAAATCAATGTCAAACTGGCCAAAACACTTTATTTCAGTGGGGGTTGAATAAATTTGATCACAACTGTAGGTGCATTACACAGCCCAAACGGCATTCTATTGAACTCAAATAGTCCAAATGGTGTGCAAAATGCAGTCTTGGGGCGATCGCCCTCTGTTACTGGAATCTGGTTGTACCCGCTAGCCAAATCCATGGTGGAAAACCACTTGGCGCCGGACAAAGCATCTAATGACTCTTCAATACGAGGGAGGGGGAGAGCATCTTTCCTGGTCTTACTGTTTAGGGAACGGTAGTCCACACACATACGGATGCTACCATCCTTCTTCTTTACTACAACAATGGGTGAGGCGTAAGGGCTACTACTTTCCCGGATCACTTGATTGTCAAGTAACTGGTGGATATGAGCCTTCACTGCATCATAGTCACAAGGGGGAATGCGCCGATACCGCTGCCTCACTGGTTTGTCATCAGTTACTGGGATGTCATGGGAAATCAATGCAGTACACCCCAAATCTCCCTCAAATGCTGAGAACACCGTTTCATACCTCATCAGCAACCCCTTAACTCTAGCCTGCTCTGGCTCCGAAAGTGCTGATAATTCCATATGTTGTGTCTGTCGCTCGTCTTTGTCAGAGTCTTCGGTGAGTGACGCTGTGCGTGTTTATTCGTGCTTTGTATGTACTAGTTAATACAAATAAAGCCTCTTGTTTGATTGCTATCTGGGCTCTGCATCCTGCTCCCCCCTCCCTGTTACAGTTGCCAATACAGTATGACATTAATCTGATCAGATCATGGGCCTGAACTGACCTGCATGTGCAAGGGATCCTTCACATGACAAATTAAACATGTTGTAACTTCAGTCAACCATGGCAGCTACTAGTTTCATGCTCATGTTAATGAGGCCAGATGCAAATTCAGTAAGACATTGTGAGTCAAAAGAGGGACAAGATTTTAATTATGGCTCTCTGTGGCTACTACCTGTTTTGCTTTTGTGCCGGCATAAACATTTTTGATAAATGTTGAGTTTTATGTAACTGGTGCAAAAGTAGCACACTAAGGCCCTGTCCACGAGTACCGGGATTTAATTTTCAAAGCCTAATGTTTTCCATGAACCTTTTATTCATCTATATAATCAGGGTACTTGAAGACAATCAAGGGCATTCCTAAGGGGAAATACCTAGGGGATATTTTTGAAAAGCATCATTTTGGTGACCCTAAAATGCCATTTTTGTGTAGACCAACGCTGAAAACAAAATGTTATAATTTACCACATTTACTACATTTAAACTTTACTACATTTTAAAATATTCAGATTCATGTGGCCAGAGTTATGTTACCGCTTATTGGATATGTGTTGGATTTGAAGTGTCTGAAACTGAAACTGAAAATGTATTTTTCCTGCATGTTTGAATGTAGCTAAAGTGACATGGCTCTTATGTTATATGTAATGACTGAAAATAAATTTTTTAGTTATTCTGTAGCCAAATGAAGGATGGTCTTACGAGAATGAGTTCTCCATCACTAGTCAGCTCCCGTGTCCATGATGTCTGAAGCTGCTCGCCTTTTTGCAGAGTCTGTTCACAGGTGATTTTTCTGTCTGTCTCCCATTTTGGAAAACTCTGAAGGAAAGAATCAATAAAGTATATGTTGTACATGCTGAATAAATCTGTTTAAAAATATCACTTTTCTTACAGAAATGATGAACAGATCTATTCCTATGTGGGATTATATGTATAATTCGATCATTTAATTTCTATTTAATTTGTGTTTGTTGCATAAAAGTATGCAAAACAGGGTGGCGTTACCGTGCAAGGTCGCCCATCTACAGTGGTCTCGTTGAAGGACTGACCCACCGTGAAGGAGACATGAGTGGTGCGGACACTTGTGGAGGTCTGGATAGACAGAGTCTCTCCCTGCTGTGTGATCTCAACCATGGGTCTTGAGGCTGCTGCCACTGCAATTTTCCTTAAAAATACATTTACACCTACAGAACACAAATGGATGCTTAAATGGAGAAAACGCAGATTGCGTAGAACTATGTAGATAGTCTAAGCCACAGGCCACTAATAGGTGGACTTCAATCTGGATCCGGACCGAAATGATGTCCCATGCGGGCCTGAAACTCATATCAAAACAGAAACGACAACGTATAATCTTGTTGAGCACTTTCTGGTTTTCTGGAGCAGCTTTTACAGTACTTAACGGTGTGGAAGTTATTCTGTCTCAATATTAAAATGAAAATGTAATACGTATTTGCATCTACATGTTCCACTCATACAAGCAACTTTGAGCTCAAAATTCTAATTCAAATGCAATAGTTCCATTTACATTTGAAATGTGGTAGACGTCTATTCATATTTCATTTACACATACATTTTGATGCTTTATTTATCCCTTTATTGAAATAAAAATGTATTTCCCGATTTGAATGATCAAGTTTATGTGATCAAGCAAAGGTTGTATCAAAATTACAATCAAAATGCTATTTGCTTAATATGCTTTGCATTCCGTAATAACGCTTTTCAAATGTAATTTTCAACCTCACCACCATGCTAAAAAGATGTCAATATTCAAATGTTAATGGAGCAATAGCACCTCTCCTGTTTGCAATAACATTACGATACCAACAGCGCTCAAACTGTCAAAATGCATTTTGAAAACGCAATCCGAGCAGAATACATTTTCATTTTCATGGTCTTCCACTACAGTCAAATTATAGTCAAACAAATTCTATTTCATCAGCCTGCCAATCAGATTCCACAGCCCTCCACTATATTCAGCCAATTGGGTTCCACAGCTTTCTGTCAGGCCTGCCTCCCTCCTGTCGGTCATGTCTTCCGTTTGTCTTTTATTTTGAAATTCCTCATTGTGTCTGACTTCACTCCCCTGCCTTGTTTTCTGCCCCTTGTTATTGCTTTCTGCTGTGTCTTGTTGAGTCCCTTGGTTGGTTAGTGTATTTAAGTCTTGTGTTTAGTCTCTTGTCTTGTCGGTTATTGTAAGTACTTCTTGCTCGTATACCTGTTGGATTCTTGGTGTTCTCTGTTTGTATATTTAGCCTGTTTGTACTCTGTTCTTTGATGTTCTCTTTCAGTTGTACTTCAGATTGTGGTTTTTCTAGTTATATGCTTGTTGATGTCTTTCCTTTTCTGTAGTCATGTTCCCCCAGTTATGTTAGTGTTTGGTTCCTATGTTAGGTGTTGTTTGATGATTATTGGTGTATGTTTTGTGTGCTTTGTGTATATGTATCATTAAACCTTTGTTCAGTCCGCATCTGCGTTCAGCCCTCTGTCCTAGTTGTCACACTTTCTACATCAGGCAGCCAATCAGGATGGGACTATAGCACGCTAAGTTTTTTTAAGCATGGCAGTACAAGCGCTCATTAGATTAATTCAAAGTGTAGCAAACGAGTCCTTATGGTGAATTTACACTCGGTAAGTGTGAAAGATTAATTGAGCAAGTGGTGGACATCAGCCTAATCTGGGGCTGATGTGACTGTTATTGCCAAATTGAGCGCTGTGGCAGAGCAACTGAGTGTGCCTCAAATTACGGCGGTAGGACGGCCAACGTCCGTGAAGCGCCTCATGTGATCAGAAATAGAAAAACATTTCTGCTGGTTTGTTTACCCAGTTAAAACTTCAGCCTTTTTTTCGTTTTCTGCCCGAAATTACACACCCAAATCTTGAAGCTTCCTATTCAGGCAATTTCATAATGTATTTGTACTCAAAAGCCTTCAAAGTTTCATGAGAAAACACTTTTATATACAGACATGAATGTGCAATGCATTTTTGACCATAGTCAAAAATTGGGCGTTTTTCTAAATTTCATATAAAATTTTTATTTTAGTGTACAGAAATTCAAGAGATGATGTCCAAGCAGTGTTAATTTTGTTGACGAATACTTTTCGTCATAGTTTTCGTCAACAAACCTTTTTTTCATGACGAAAACGAGACATAGCCTACTGCATACTGGTCCTCGTAGTAGTATGCAGTATAGTTTCCAGTATGCGACAAATGCAAAGCATACTACGGGGTCACGTGAACATAGCGTTGCATGATGGGATGCAGTACACTACAAAGATAGCTCTGTTCGCGTACTGGAATATTTTGCAAAAGTAGTAGGTCATCCGGGTATGTTTCGTGTACTGGAAAATTTCATTTTGGTCACATACTGCATACGGCATACTGATTTGGGGCTCGATCAGTACACCAGTAGTATGTAGTAGGCTATTTCGAACAGAGCTGATAACTAAATAAAGCCTGGTTTATACTTGACGCGGGAGATACCCGTCGCTGCAGAAGCAAAAGTCCAGGGGGTGGAGCTGGATCTTAGATCCAACTCCTCCCACCATCGTGTTTTCATTGGTCTGAAGTAATTGCACTACGCAGAGTAGCATCAGATCAGCCATTCCAAATCACCGTTGTAGTCCTAAATTGCTATTCTTATTTACTCTCATGCCTTTCATTTGTGAACAATCACGAATGTGAAAGTAGGTTAATAATAAACCAATTTTCATCTCGCTAATGCTAGTAACTAGTTTCCTTTGGTGATTATACTAAATCTGACTATTTCTGTTTGTACGAACACTGTTAAGTTTATCTAATCTAGGTGTCTAAGTAAGTGATGGTAAAAACTGATGTTAGAAGATGAATGTTTAGCTAAACAGAATACAGATTTAATACAGATTAAATACTTATGTATGTTGTGTTCTTCATATTGGACATAAACTGTTAAATTAATTCGTGTTTGCTGTAGTTACTTAAAAGTACCGCATGGACACGTCAAGGGGGGTTATTCAGTAGTGCGTGCATGTAACGGCCATGATCTTCATTAACCAGTTCACTGAAAAACTTCACAACTATATTTTTCCATCCATCTATAGATGCATATCACGGTTTTGAAAAAAGGACAGACGCTTTCAGTTGTGCAGTGCACTACATGTTGTAGTAAATACCACTGTCCATTCTGCACACCTGAAGTGTACCGTCCTAACGAAAAAAGTAATTTATTATTATTAAATTATTAATAAATTATTAATGGTAAAAAAATTTAATAGTACATATTTAAGAAATGTACTGTACTTTATTATGTTGGCAATCACAGATCATTATTCCTGTCCACTTTTACGTTTTCTTGTAAACTTAAAAAAACATGTATTGTGTTATTTAAATAACATTCAAAGAACATTTTGATCTTTAAACGGTAAAAGGGTGAATTTATTGGATTTCTATTTCCTGGTCAGAAAACGTAAGCGACACGTAGGAAGAGCTGGATTAGATGCAGCTCTGCCCACCCCCTGGACCGACCAAAAGAAACTATGGACGGTGGGAGGAGTTGGATCTAGATCCAGCTCCACCCCCTGGACTTTTGATTCTGCAGCGACGGGTACTTGTGACGCGGCGCAAGGGTCCGCGCAGCGAAAATGACGTAATCGCTGTGGCTCCGCCCATGCGCGAGGGCCTCGCGCGCTGTCAATTCGCGAGGTCGTGCACCTCTTGAATTTTGTAACTTCGCGCGCGCCGCGCCTCAGCGCAATGAACAAAGTCATGTTTGCAGGGTTCATACACCTTTACAAGGTGGAATTCAAGCACTTGTACATCACTCTCAAGGTCCATTTCTATATTTTCCAGCACATTAAACTTAATTAAGTTAAATATTTATACATATATTCGAAATGATCCGAAATAATTCGCTTTTTATCACATTATTTAATGGTTGTTTATTTTCAAAATGCCCAATGTTAACGTCTTCACGTTCTCTCATGTTCTCTCACCTGTAGCTCCAGAAGGACTAGAGCGATTCACTGAGCACGTCGAGACTTCCCTTCGTACAGCTTTAGACAAGGTTGCGCCATTACGATATAAGAGAGCCACTGAGAGAAGAATAGCGCCATGGTACAATGAGCACACGCGTAGTCTCAAACGAGCCACGCGGATCCTGGAGCATAAATGGCGAAATTCGAAGTTAGAAGTGTATAGACTATCATGGAAAAGCAGCCTTATTGAATATAAGCATGCCCTCCATACGGCAAAGTCCTTATATTTATCGGCTTTAATAGAAAAACATAAAAACAATTCAGGACTCCTTTTTAAAACTGTTTCCAGCCTTACGAGGAGTCACGAACAAATCAATTCTCTAATTCCACTAGAGTGTAGCAGTAACAATTTTATGAAGTTCTTTAATGATAAGATTGATAAAATTAGGGAAAAATTAGTAGTGCTATCTCAGAGCCTGTCAACATGCCAATGCACCTTGACAGCTGTCTGGTCAGATCTGATGCCCTGTTAGAGTCCTTCTCCCCAATTGGTCGCGAGGAGCTTATTTCACTGGTGAAATCTGCTAAACCCTCCACATGCATACTAGATGCTGTACCAACCCATCTACTTAAAGAATGACTGCATAGCAATGTAGAACCGTTGCTTACTATGATAAACTATTCTCTTAGCCTGGGCTACGCTCCCAGTTCATTTAAACTTGCAGTCATCAAGCCGTTAATTAAAAAACCTGGTCTTAACCCCCAAGAACTGTCCAACTATAGGCCAATTTCTAATCTGTCATTCATATCCAAAATTTTAGAGAAAGTAGTTTCTTCTCAACTCTCTTCCTTCTTACAGACAGAACATGTCTTAGAGTTATTTCAGTCTGGATTTAGAGCTCATCACAGCACTGAAACGGCACAGACTAAAGTATTGAACAATCTCTTAATATCCTCTGATAAAGGACACATTTCTTTTCTCATACTGCTAGACCTCAGTGCTGCTTTTGACACCATTGACCATAATATTCTACTTACTAGGCTGGAGACACTCATTGGCATAAGAGTTCAAGCACTCTCCTGGTTCAGGTCCTACCTGACAGATCGTTACCAATTTGTACTAGTAAATAATGAATGCTCAGAGCATTCTAAAGTAAAGTATGGTGTCCCACAAGGATCTGTACTGGGCCCCATATTATTCTCATTATATATGCTACCACTGGGCACTATCATTCGTAGGCATGATATTAGCTTCCATTGCTACGCAGATGATACTCAGTTGTATATACAGTTGTGATCAAATTTATTCAACCCCCAATGCTGCGAAGGGTTTTATGGAATTCAGTGCACATTTGTAATTGTGTTCATAATGAAATCTTACAAGGACTTGTTAAAGAACTAAATGCAACTAAGATAGCATCAATTTTTTTTGTCATAAAGTATTAAATGGCCTTTTTGTGATTTCTTCATTGACACAATTATTCAACCCCTTTACGACTACCACTCCTAAGAACAGAGGTTCATTCCAGTGTTTTCCATCAGGTATTGAAAACATCTGTGGATGTCAACGAGCAGCAATCAAGCATGATAAGCACCAATTAGGCAGATTTAAAAGGACTGTGATACTCAGCTCCTTCTAGACATCTACTGGTGTGTTTCCAAGCATGGTGAAAGCAAGAGAATGGTCCCAGAAGACAAGAGAAGAGGTTATTGCTCTTCACAAGAATGGCAATGGATATAAAAAGATTGCGAAGTTGTTAAATATTCCAAGAGACACTATCGGAAGTATCATTCGCAAGTTCAAGTTAAAGGGCACAGTGGAAACGTTACCTGGTCGTGGCAGAAAGAAGATCCTGACCGCGACTGCTGTGCGCTACCTGAAGCGTAATGTGGAGAAAAATCCCCGCGTGACTGCTAAGGAACTGAAAAAAGACCTGTCAGATGTGGGCACTGAAGTTTCAGCTCAGACAATAAGGCGCGCACTGCATAACGAAGACCTCCATGCCAGAACGCTCAGACGCACCCCCTTGCTGACTCCAAAGAACAAGAAAAGTCGACTGCAGTATGCCAAAAGTCATGTGGACAAGCCACAAAGGTTTTGGAACAGGTTTTGGAAACTAAATTAGAACTGTTTGGGACAATGGACCAGCGCTATGTTTGGAGAAGGAAGAACCAGGCTTATGAACAAAAGAACACCTTGCCTACTGTGAAGCATGGCAGGGGGTCAATTATGCTTTGGGGCTGTTTTGCTTCTAATGGTACAGGAAAGCTTCAACGTGTGCAGGGTACCATGAATTCCCTTCAGTACCAGGAGATCTTGGAGGAAAATGTGATGGAGTCAGTCACAAACCTGCGGCTTGGGAGACGTTGGACCTTCCAACAGGACAATGATCCGAAGCACACATCCAAGTCCACTAGAGCATGGTTGAACATGAAAGGCTGGAACATTCTAGAGTGGCCATCGCAATCACCAGACTTAAATCCAATTGAGAACCTCTGGTGGGACCTAAAGAAGGCAGTTGCAGTGCGCAAGCCTAAGAATGTGACTGAACTGGAGGCTTTTGCCCATAAAGAATGGGCTAAGATACCCATAGGGCGCTGCAAGACACTTGTGTCAAGCTATGCTTCACGCTTGAAAGCTGTCATAACTGGAAAAGGATGTTGTACTAAGTACTAAAAAATAATGTCACTAGGGGGTTGAATAAAACTGATAATGATGTGAGCACAGTAAAGACATTTGTGGTTATTCCATCATAAATATTATGTTATGTTTGTCTAATTTATAAGTGCCTCTTTGATATAATTGTAAATAAGATGACTGAAATGATCAAAATCAATGTCAAACTGGCCAAAACACTTTATTTCAGTGGGGGTTGAATAAATTTGATCACAACTGTATCTTATAATCCAGATGATATCACTACAACTCGCAAGATTGAGAACTGCGTCCAGGACATTAAAAACTGGATGGCATCTAATTTTCTTCAACTAAATTCTGACAAGACTGAGGTGCTGATTCTTTGGCCTAAAGCTGCTAGAAGCAATTGGGCTGATATTCCCCTTACCCTAGATGGTTTTTCAGTAACACCTAAATTAGGGTGACCAAACGTCCGTATTTCCCGGGACATGTCCGTATTTCACGTCCGGCGTCCCGGGTTCTTTTTTTAAAGTGAGGAAATGTCCTGGTTTTTAAATTACCTTCATCCGGCCATTAATTCTACAGGCACTAGGACCCTGAGCACGGCGCTGCATGACACGGAATCCCTGAGCCTCATCAGTGAGGGCAGTTCTGTTTTTAATCAGATAAAAATATGGTCACTCTACCTAAATCTACTGCAAAAAGTTTAGGTGTCACTATTGATTCTGATCTTTCATTTGACGGACATGTATGCAATGTCACTAAGGCTGCCTTTTTCCATTTATGTAATATCGCCAAGCTGAGACACTTACTCAGGGCCGGCGCCACGGGAGGGCGAATGGGGGCGTCGCCCCCTCAGGCGAGGTGTCCCGCCCCCTCAATGTAAAAAATAAGACCCATTTATTTTACAACAATCGCTACGCACCCCCCCCCCCCCCCCCCGCTCAACAACTTACGTTCGCCCCCCCGAAATTTTCTGACGCCCCCTCACTGTATATGTTCTGGCGCCGGCCCTGCACTTACTTTCATTAGCTGACGCAGAGAAACTGGTCCATGCTTTTGTCTCGTCGAGATTGAACTACTGTAATAGTCTTCTAATTGAATGCTCTAAACCAGTGGTTCCCAAACTTTTTCTGCAGTGCCCCCCTTTAGTAGATGAGAACATTTTTGCGCCCCCCCCTACACCCCCCCCCCCCCATATTGACTAGGGATGTGTTGAAAACGTACAAAAACAATAGGTTCACAACTTTGGTCAAACATGAAAAAAATAAATTGCAAGAAACCTTTTAAATGGTTCAAGAATTCTAAATATAATTGAAAATAAATAAGGAGATGAAATAAGAGAAACAGCAATACATATGCGGCTAGTTTGCAAGCGCAGACATCACGCAGAGCACAAAGCATGTAACGGCCAGAAATATGTGTACTGTCTCTTTAAGGGAGCGAGTTGAGCGCGCGTATGGAATATTGTTTTTTTAGCTTTCTGCCGTAGACCGAGTCAGACCACTGCTATTTAATTTATTTCTGTAACGCATTCAATGAGCTTTGGACAACTCACCAGTTTATGTATGAACAGTGAAGTATTGCTGGAGCCCAGGTTTATTTTGGTCAACCAGCAAATAAACGGACTAAGTGGAATACCACCAGCGCGAGTATTAAGGTTGAACTAACTCCGAAAACCAAGCAATACAAGCATAGAATTAGACTGAATAGATCTGTTTTTATGGATCGGTCACATTGTCCCCGATACCCGATCTAGAATTTTTTCAGATATTAATATCGGAATCAGTGCATCCCTAATGACACATGTTTTACTTCCAAGCTCCGCGCCCCCCTGCAATAGCTCCGCGCCCCACCTAGGGGGCGCGCCCCCCACTTTGGGAACCACTGGTGTAGGAGATGCGGGATCTGTCAGCAAAGCTACTGTATGTCCGTCTGTCCGAAAACTATGTCTGGCATTAAAATGACTAGTGCCCAGTTTTGTGGTGTTTCCTGGGCATAAGCCAGTTATGGACATCAAAGAGGAATTCCACAGCATCGTTGGTTTGTCTTTAATTCACACGGACAATAAAGAAATTAAGCAAAGGAGAAGCACTATATAAAACTATATTCCATTTACATTTTAAGGATTTCCTAGAGCATTGATGGAACCTACATATGCTACCTATTCCAGCACCATTAGAACATGAAGGCGATTACATAAACAGAAAATCCATCCATAGCATTAATGTACAGGTACTAACCTTTATAATACGTAATGAATAATGTACTTATCTTTAATGGTAACAAAAATAATGTAGCTGGGTCATTCCAGGATTTTGGTACATTTCAGGGGTGGTAACTTCTGAAAATTTGATCTTCAATTTGATCATTTTAAATCATATATTTATAATCTACAGGTTATAAACTATCAAAAAGTTTGATTCGTCAATCTCAGATATGGAAGAAGTTTTTTCTTTATTAGATTGGTGTGCAGTAAATTGGTATGCAGTAACAGGGTTGCGACTAACAGGGTTGCAAATTTAGGCTAAGTTGTGGTCTACCCCAGGAACAGATGCTCACTGTAAAATTTAGCTATGTATACAAGATCAAGGACAAATATGGTTATATAAGTATATAAAGTAAATTTTGACTCTACTCAATATTAGTCTTAGAATATGAGGAACAGGGTTGCATTCACTGAGTGACACACACAACTTGGACAAACATATTTGGAAAAAAACCTTGAAAATTGTTAGAGCACTTACCATTTTTCTTGCCATGTGGGCAGGAAATGTCCTTGTGATGCAAATTCCTTTGTGCTAGTACACAAATATTTTTAACCCTTTCTCTGCCAGATAAAATTCCTTATGGTAACAGGGTTGCGCGCATGTTGTGGGACACAACTTAATAGTGTAAAAACTGTGACATGCAATACAATGTACACCAAATAAGTTGTTTTCATAAGTAAAGGAGATGCATTTCAACAATATACAAGAGGAAGTAATTTATTTAGAGCTTATTTTAATTGTTAAATTTGGCAAAGGAGTTGGTCACCCAATGTGTGGGACAAGAGAAAATGGCCATTTTTTGAGGTGGTTCAAAGGTATTCGGTCTTTTGAATAATATCTAAGGCGCTTATTTTTCCACCAAATTTTACAGTTTGTCTTATAACAAGTACAATGTTTAAAAAAAAATTTTTTAGAGTCATTTAGATATTTTGGATATGTACATTTGAAATTTAAGTGGTGGGACAGGAAATGTACCAAAATCCTGGAATGACCCAGCTATTGTCACCAGCCACTTTCCCTCAAACTGGACATATATAGACTTACCTCCCCCTGACTATGGGTCTGTCTCAAAACCTAGTGAGCTCTCTACATAGACAGCATCTTACGTCATGGAATGCGCGTTCCTGAGAAGTAGGCTGTCTCAATTCTTAGATACCTTAAAATGCTGTCTACTAAGATATCTTAATCTGACCCTGAAATAAGTCAGCATTAGACCCTTCCTCAGCCGGTAAGGCAATCCCATGATGCAACGCGGGGCAGCACGGCACAGCTCAACTTTTTTCATCATGGCGGACGGAAGAAGGACGTCCAGCGGCGAAGTCATTTTCAAATGTAAGTTATTTAAGTTTTTATAGCGTACGTGTTGTATTTTATGGGTTTTCTTGGCATAACAGAACACAAATTAGCTATTTATTGGGTTAGTCGGTGGCCTTTTTCCAGTGTTTTATATATCGATGGGTTAGCATTTATGCTAGCGGGTTTTGAAGCGTCAGAGCACTGTTTTAGATGGGCTGATGCTAACAGCTGATGCTAACAGCCCCTCTAAAAGCGTTTATCATCAGTCACTGTAATATTTTATTAGTTATCTTAGGCCCCGTCCACACGACGCCGGAGGTTTTTAAAAATGGAGGTTTTTGTCTCCGTTTTCAAAAATATCTCCGTCCACACGATCAGCGTTTTCAAAAATATCTACGTCCACACGACGCCGGAGATTTTTAAAAACGGAGGTTTTTGTCTCCGTTTTCAAAAATATCTACATCCACACGACGCCGGAGTTTTTTAAAAACGGAGGTTTTTGTCTCCGTTTTCAAAAATATCTACGTCCACACGACGCCGGAGGTTTCTAAAAACTGAGGTTTTTAGCCTCCCGTCCACACGAAAACGGCGTTTTCGGTCACCGAAAACAGAGGTTTTTGAAAACGCCTTCCAAGGTGGAGACTTTTGAAAACTCCGGTCTCGGCGTATTCGTGTGGACGGGGAAAACGCATGTTTAGGAAAACGCTGACGTCACATAGTGAGTCTGCGCATGTCTTTTTTTTTGTTTACATTCGCTCAGCGAGGCGAGGCGACAGGGGTGGACTCCGAGGAGGAGGAGTATTCCCCATCAGTGTGCTCGGAGAGCACCGTTCACTATGGGAGGGATGACGTCGGTTCCCCCCCCCCCCCCCGTCTGGTTGCGAGGCGAAGGGGGTGGACTCCGAGGAAGAGGAGTATTCCCCATCAGTGTGCTCGGAGAGCACCATTCGCTACGGGGAGGATGACGTCAGTCCCCTCCCATCCGACTACATCGAGGAGAGCGAGGGGGAGAGCCCTCCGTCAGTGTGTTCGCTCCCGACGGTATACAAAGGGAGAGGGAGCGGACCGGACAGTTCGCTCGCGTCGGTGAGTAGGGATTCCTGCGGGGAGGAGCCCATGGAACACTCCCGATGCGAGACCCCCGCTCGGTCCATGGACTGGAGCGTGGCCGAGGAGGAGGAGCCGGAGATGGACACCACCCCCGATACCGGTTCCAGAGGGGGCTGGCCTGGCAATGGAGGAGCTTCCTACAGGGGGTTCCCGGAGAGGGAGCGCCGGCAGGCCTATAGGGCGGCAAGCCCCTACGGCCCTCCCGGGGGGAGGGAGCCGCGGACCCGGGAGGTGGGTCGCCGCGAGACCCGCCAGTCGCGCTGCATCCAAGCGGGCTGCAAGTCGCGCTGCACCTCGCGCGTCCGCCCGAAGCACGGCCCCCAAGCGGTCGGACAGTTGCGCTGCACCTCGCGCGTCCGCCAGAGGGACTGCCCCCAAGCAGTCGACCAATCGCGCTACGCCTCGCGCGTCCGCCAAAGGGACTGCCCCCAAGCGGTCGACCAGTCGCGCTACACCCAGCGCGTCCGCCAGCCGTGCGGCACCTGGCGGTGAGCGGGCGGAACAGGCGGGAGGAGTACCGCCTACTGCAGCGTCTCCAGCCCCCGGAGCCTTCGCGCCGCTACAGGCGTTGCCCCAGGCGGGAAGCCTGGCTCCGGGAATGAATGTCTGTGTTCCTGTGTTTTTGTCTGTCCCCTTGTGTCTCCCTAACCCACTGTTCCCGTTTGTGCCCTTCGTGTTTACTGTTCCGGTGTGCGTATTTGTCCTCGTGCCCATGTTTAATGTTTTCTCCCCTGTCTTCCCAGGGAGGGTGTGATAGAGCTGTTCGCGGCGGTTCCCGCCGTCGGGGGTGTCGGCTCTCGGAGGCCCGTGATCCCGGCGGCTCCGGACCTGCCCGTCGGTGTTGGTTCGGGGCTTTCCAGCTGCGCCGGACGCTCCGGGAGTAGCGAGCCCCTGGTGGCGGGTTCTGTCACGGGACAGCTCCGGACCCTTCCCTGTGGGCGTGTCATTTTGTCGTCTGCGTGCAGTTATGTCCATGTTTGTACTTCCGTGGGTGTGGGTTGTTTGTGAGCGTGTTCGTTTGTTACACCTGTGCCTTGTCTCGAGGTCACGTGGGTCTGTGTAACTCACCTATTTAATGTGCGTTCGCGCAGTGTCGTGTGCTCGTCTTTTGTCTAAAGCAACGTGTCAGCGTGAGTGTGATATTGTGCTGCTTGCGCTCCGCACCGTGCTTATTCGTTTGATGTCATTAAATGTTCGTTGTACACAGTAATCGTCTTGGTGCCTGCTTCCCTCACCCAAGCGTTACACACACCACTCAGATTAGACCTGAAATTAGTAAGTGTTCAATTTAAAAAATATTTTAAAACTCAATACAGTATTATAAATGTGGGGAATATAATAATATAATCGCGCCCTTCTGCTAAATATAAAAATATAATTTTCACTCACGCATTAACTCTGTTGGCATTTTTTTTACATGCTGACTGCCTTTCTCTATAGCATCTACCGCAGTATTACATTTACGTTTAATAATATCTAAATATTCTGCAGACGCAGTCATTAATACTGCAAGCTACAAGCTAACTCAGAGTTCAGGGTTAAGTTTAGAGTAGGTTAAACCCACTTTCTGGAATACCCCTCTGGTCAATAAAGTTGTTTGGAAATTTGTTTTTGTATATATTGCACATACAAACAATAATATTCTGTAACTGGTTAATAAATGTTTCATTTTGTGCAAGTGTATATAATGACTATTACACCATTTATATTTTAGTCAACTAAATTCTTTTGATAATTAGTTGAATAAATTCTAATGAAAATTAGTCGACTAAAACTAGACTAAGACTAAAAACAAATCCAATGACTAAATTATGACTAAAACTAAATGACATTTTAGTCAAAAGACTAAGACTAAAACTAAATCAAAAATTGTTGTCAAAATTAACACTGTGTCCAAGAACACTTTTGTCTTTGCAGTCTTGCAAAATGCAATGCAAAATGTAAATGGAACTATTCCATTTGAATTTGAATTTTGAGCTCAAAGTTGCTTGTATGAGTGGAACATATAAATGCAAATGCGTATTACATTTTCATTTTAATATTGAGACAGAATAACTTACATATAATGGTAATGGTCACACGTCCAAATAAACCTACGGACCAATTGCAAACGAGTTTGGCTATACAACGAGATAAATACGGGGGACGAGGGACAATAAATATAGTTAAAAAAATACTTAAATAAGACTGAATTCATTTCACTTGATTGACAAATCAAGGCATGCAGATGTTATATATGTATCTTCTCACATTATAACTAGTTGGACTTCCAGACCTTGGCATCATGAAATATTGCCCGACTGGACCTCTTTAATTTTTTTAATGAATACCCCACGTGCACCCACGCTGAATAATACGTGACAGGGGTTTCATTGAGGAGTTTATTTAACTTTTCAGAGAAACGACAAGATTTCATAATGACAAAGAAATGCTATACTATAGGCTACTCAATTTGCCTAATGAGAAACTAGGGTATAGCCTACATTAAAATCTATTCTCGCTTATGAAAGAAAATTATGCAATAAAATAGCTTAATAGCCAAATTTGTTTTAAAAGGTAATCCTAATGATATTTCCTACATGAAACAACACGTTTGAACGAGCAAGGTAAAACTACCTCTGGGGATCGGTGAAATCTTATCAAACCTACCTAGCGCTTTAAGGAGCTCCTCGAAATTTTCCGAACTTTTCATTTTCCAAGTTCCAGAAAAGTCTACTATTTGAGACTCCATATTTTGCTTCTTCAGATTTTTTTTCTGTCTCTCAAAAAATCCCGTACATTGGCACTGGATCTCTCTCTCTATCTATCTGCCTGTTTGTATCTCTCTCTCTCTCTCTCTCTCTCTCTCTCTCTCTCACACACACACACACACACACACACACACACATACACAGACACACACATCAGTCTCTCATTCTTTTTGCCGCATGGGTTGTCTGATTCACGGGACGGTCATATGCTCACACCATGTGGTTAGGCAGTTAGGTACGTTGGAGCAGAGGTGGTCTTTGCATAGAGACGTTGCTAGGCAATTGCCTTGGGCCCCTCCCACTGCAGCCTACTGTAGGGGCCCCCTGACTAGCTAACTTATTTCTTGCATATTAATGTTGATAGCTAGCTAAATTCGCCTTGAGCCCCCAAATTGCTAAGTCAAATCATAAAAAATCACAGAGAGAGAGAGAGAGAGAGAGAGAGAGAGAGAGAGAGGCGGTTAAGTTCGTCAATAATGACGAGGAACAGAGGAACAAAGTAATACTGTATATCTCTAATTGCTGTCATGGTGACCAGAGGTGGATGTGTGTCGCCCCCCCCCCCCCCCCCCCCCCCCCCCCCCCGTCGCCCCCCCGAGTCTTGGTTCCTCTCAAGGTTTCTTCCTCATGCCCTTAGAGTTTTTCCACTGTCGCCCTTGGCTTGCTCACTGGACAATTGTAAAGCTGCTTTGTGGCAACAACTGTTGTAAAAAGCGCAATGTAAATAAAATTTGATTGATTGATTGATATTGCAAAGTCCCGTGGTCAGAGGGGAACTTCGGTATAGCAAGTAGGCTATGTTACTTTTTCAGGCCTGAGAATTAAAATATATGTAAAGTGTTCTGAGCATAATTCTGAGCATGAAAGGCAGTCGATCCCCAAGGGTGCTACGGGAACAACCAACCTATGGTACATTTTATTAAAAACATTTAACACCCACGAATCAGTGTGTCTTTGTTTGGCTATAGATAATGCCGTTTGCTGTGATGGATAATTAAATATTAGCCCTTATTTATGCATAGAAACAACGGAAATGGCGAGTATCATTTGTAGCTAGGGTTGCCACCTAGGTCTGACAAAAAACAAGGACACTGTCATACTGACACAGGGTGGCGGCGAACGTAAGTTGTTGAGCGGGGGGGGGGGGGGGGGGGGGGGGGGTGGCGAACGTAAAATGTTTAAAATGGACACAGCGAGAGAAAAAAAATCAGATTTAAAGTGTGCAGTCACAGTCTGAATCGTGGTTTGAACTAACCTAGGTTTTAGCGTCTATATATAATCAAGGCATGCAGAAGTTATATATATATACATACATATACATATACACACATCTGTTTCATGTTCACCATTTCCTTCATTCAGTTCAATTCCAGGCCTTTGGTGTCACATTCCTGAAGGGTCGGAGAGGGGGTCTGAAATGAAAGCAATAAGTGGCAGTCTGTAGCGGTTAGAGACATCCTCTACTCTTCAATCAACTGAAGCCCATCTTCATTTTTTGGTTAAGTATCACACCTTGACACACATCATATACTACCTTCATTCATTTATTCATCATGTGTTTTTCCATCCCTGTTCTTACTCCCTATAGTCGCCGTCAATACAAACATCACTACAGAAAACGCACTACCAGTAACCTCATCTACCCTCCACTCTCAACAAACACCCCGATCATTGCGACCGGGGGGCTCTGGAACTGCCAGTCTGCAGTCCAGAAAGCAGACTTCATCACAGCCATTGCAGCTCATCACTCCCTTGACTTCTTGGCCCTAACAGAGACATGGATCACCCCAGAGAACTCTGCTACTCCTGCTGCCCTGTCATCTGCATTTTCCTTCTCTCACTCTCCAAGACAGACTGGAAGGGGAGGTGGCACTGGATTGCTTCTGTCCAGTTGCTGGCGCTTTACTCCTTGCACTTTCCCACAAATTACCATCTCAACATTTGAGTATCATGCTGTCACTGTACGCTTCCCAACCACACTTCACATCATTGTTGTTTATCGTCCACCCTGCACCCTAGGTAACTTCACTGAGGAATTAGACACACTTCTGAGCGTCCTCCCTAATGATGAAACTCCTCTTCTTCTGCTTGGTGACTTCAACCTCCCAACAGATAAACTACAATCATCTGGCGTTCTTCCTTTGCTGTCATCATTCAACCTCAACCTCACCCAGTCTTCTCCAACACACAGAGCAGGCAATGTCCTAGACCTGGTCTTCACTAGACCACCTGCAGTGATGGACATTGCAGTAACTCCTCTCCACTGTTCAGATCATCACCTTGTATCTTTCTCCTTATCTCTTCCTCCCCACCGTCACACCCTTACTGCTACAGGCACTACCACCATCCGTCGTAACCTTCATTCCATCTCTCCATCAGTACTTGCCTCTACTATCACCACAGCCCTCCCGTCCCATGACTCTTTCTCTTGTCTCTCCACAGACACCGCCACTGACACTTTATTGTCCTCCCTCTCTTCATCTATTGACCTCTTATGTCCCCTCTCTTCCAAACCCACAAGATCCTCCCCACCTGCTCCTTGGCTCTCGGACACCCTACGTAACAACCGACGAGAACTGAGGATGGTTGAGAGGCGATGGAGGAAATCGAAGCTTACTGCTGATCTTCGCTTGTATCAGTCTCTCCTGTCCCTATTCTCCATGGAACTAACTGCTGCCAAGACATCATTCTACAGAGAGAAGCTGGAGGCATCTACATCAGATCCACGCAAGATGTTCAAAATCTTCTCTTCTCTCCTCAAACCCTCCCCCCCTCCAACTCCCACTTCTCTTACTGCAGATGATTTTGTCACCTTCTTTGAAGAGAAGGTCAATACGATTCGCAGCACCTTTTCCCTAGTCCCTGTTCCCACTGTGTCCCCTCCTACTCCTCCCTTTTCTCTAACCTCCTTCTCTCCTCTCTCAGCTGAGACGGTGCTTCAGCTGCTGACATCCAGCAGTCCCACCACATGCCCTCTGGACCCCATCCCATCCACACTCCTCCAGACAATCTCCCACGAACTCCTCCCTTTCATCTCGACCATCATCAACAACTCCTTATCTTCAGGAATTGTGCCATCATCATTCAAGGCGGCTAGGGTGGTGCCAATCCTAAAGAAACCCAACCTTGATGCCACCAACATCAGCAACTACAGACCGGTATCTCTCCTCTCATTCCTTTCTAAGATCCTTGAACGGGCTGTACACAACCAGCTATCCTCTTTTCTCTCACAGAACCAGCTTCAGGACCCCAACCAATCTGGCTTCAAGCCGGCACATTCTACGGAAACTGCACTCATTGCAGTAACTGAGAAACTCCATGCGGCTAGAGCAAATGGACTATCATCAGTTCTGATTCTGCTTGACCTTTCGGCTGCCTTTGACACAGTCAATCATGAGATCCTTCTGTCCATCCTCTCAGGCCTTGGTATCACTGGCAATGCATGGACATGGTTTGCATCCTACCTGGAGGGTCGTTCCTACCAAGTAACATGGGGAGGATCAACATCCACGCCATGCAAACTCTCCACCGGTGTTCCACAAGGCTCAGTACTGGGTCCACTTCTTTTTTCCCTTTATACCCGCTCTCTGGGTGAGTCAATATCTGCACATGGCTTCTCTTATCACTGTTATGCGGATGACACCCAGCTCTTCTTTTCCTTCCCACCCTCTGACACACAGGTTTCAGCTCGAATCTCTGCATGTCTGAAAGACATTGCCTCTTGGATGGCAGCTCACCACCTAAAGCTTAACCCAAGCAAGACGGAGATGCTGTACATCCCTGCAAGAGCCAGTCCTCATCGTGATCTTTCTATCTCATTCGAGAACACCGTGATCACTCCATCCATGGAAGCGCGTAGCCTTGGTGTAGTTGTCGACAATCAGCTCTCCTTCACGGCCCACGTTGCTAACACAACACGATCATGCAGATTCGCCCTTCACAACATTCGGAGGATTCGGCCATTTCTCTCTAGGGAGGCCACTCAGGTCCTTGTCCAGTCCCTTGTTATCTCAAGACTGGACTACTGCAACTGCCTACTGGCTGGTCTTCCTATGCATGCCATCAAACCCCTGCAACTGATCCAGAACGCTGCAGCTCGGTTGGTCTTCAACCTTCCCAAGTTCAGCCATGTCACTCCCTTGCTGTCCTCCCTCCACTGGCTTCCGGTAGCTGCCCGCATCAAATATAAAACCCTGGTGCTGGCCTACAAAGCAAAGGATGGTCCAGCTCCTCCTTACTTGATGGCCATGGTAAAACCCAGATGCATACCTAGAGCCCTCCGCGCCTCAAGTATGTCTCGTCTTGACCCTCCATCATCCAGGACACATGGGAGACAAGCATCCAGACTTTTCTCTGTCCTGGCTCCAAGGTGGTGGAATGAACTTCCCTTGTGTGTCCGAACATCGGAGTCACTTGCTGTCTTCAGACGCCGACTGAAGACCCACCTCTTTCAAGTGCACTTTGCATAATTATGCTTTGTCTTTTGTACTTTATCGTCTCTTTCCTCAGGTATTGTGCATAATTGGGTTATAGGAATTGTTTACTGTCTTTTTCCTCAGGGGATGTGTATATTCAGGTATAATTGTTAGGTATCATTTGACTTTCGTCTAGTGGTTTTTCCAGCTTAGAGTACCTTGTGTTCAGGACTATCTATTCTACCTTGGAGATTCCAAGCAACTACATAGCACTTTTGTAAGTCGCTCTGGATAAGAGCGTCTGCTAAATGCCATAAATGTAAATGTAAATGTAAAGCAAGTCATTTGAAAGTGTGAGGAAAAATACAGCATCCTTCAAAGGGTCACCTGAAAATGGAGGTGTGTCTTACAATGAGGAACAGGCTGAGAATGGCAGACATGAAAGGTGAATGGAGCTTCAGTGCACCATGGAATGTGAGTGGGCAGCTGTGGGTTGGTGCTGAGACTTCAGACCCCCTGACTCAAATGCTCAGAGGTAATTACCCCCCCCCCCCCCGTCCCCCTGCCTCCACCCACCCTCTCTCTTTCCCACTCGCTCACCTGATTCTACACACACCAAGCCCATTTCATCAGCTCTATTTCAACATGTCGGGAAAAAATTGACACACCTGGAAAATAAAGACAGCAACAGAGTCTAAAAAAGGAGGAGAAAGATGGAAGAAGGTTCTTGCGTTAGCATGTTTTTGAGGTCAAAATAGAGTCTGTGGAAAGAGTTTATTGTGTTTTACTACATTCTCTTTGAATGCCTTCCCTAAGTGAACATTTGTAACTCTTTGTTTGAAATGATTAGTGCCACTTACTTGAATTTATATATTGTGACATTCCTAATGAGCTGTCGCCCAGCACTGACCCCACTGTCTGATTCTCCTCCTGGGAAAGACAGCGAGAGGAGGAGATATGCCTAATACCTAGAGAGATTCCTAATAAAAATATTTTTTCTTCCTCAATAATGAATATAATTTCAAAAATATATCTACATTGAATAAGAAACTACTAAAATTAAAATAAAACAGGTCGAGTGTATTACCTATTGAGAAATGCTTTCTTTATTTTTATTTAAAGAAATACTCTTTAAAAGCATTTTTAAAATCAGGGGTAGGACATTAAACAATAACCACCCGTCTTTGTGCATTTGCCGTCAACAAGGTTTTATTTGGCATTGGAGTCACATGAGTGGGAACCTTTCGGACAGCTGCAGTTCTACACGGACGATATTTTTATGAACACGAGGAAAATGGCGAACCACCTACGCTTCGTCGCACGGACAGTAATGGTTCAGGATGGAAATATTGATGCTGCGTATAAAGCTCTCAATAGGTATTTTTTCTCCTGAGTATTTAAAATATGTAATTTTGGAGACATCTTACAAACACTAAATTGACATTATTAATGTTCTCCAGCAGTTGGGATAATAGATGCCATGCCCGACTTTTTCAATGTCATTACTACCTAGCGTTATCTATCAAGCATACAAACAAGCCAGTAAAAAAGAAAATTGAACTCTTAAGATAACAAACTTATCCGAAATGTTTATCAGGACAGTCTAGTTAGCTAGATATGGTTGTTTCACGAACTAGTCGCGCTTAAGTGGTGCCTGTTTTCTTTCCTTCACTGAGCAATCTAACTAGCTGGTTAGTTATCAGTCACGTTAACTTGAGACTACAGCTACGATTAAGTTTCACACGGTTTATCGTACTCTCTTATTGTTTGTCCAAGTAGTCACTTCAGTTATTAGCATTAGTGAATTTAGGGTGGGTGGTCTGGGCTGTTTCAAGAGCTTTAATTGGATACATGTCACTTGTGTCCTTCTGCTTCCAAATGCCTGATCATGATGTTCCACTAATTAGGCAGAAATATGCCAGAATCAGGAGGCGTTTTTTCCTCTGAGGTAACTGTGACTGCTTAGCAGATCATGCCTCTTCCTCTTCCTTCCTCCCATCGTCTTTCTTCAGGGTGTTGACATTAGACGGCATCATCGAGACGGTGAAACGTGGACGCTACTATGAGAAGCCGTGCAGGCGCAGACAGAGGGAGAATTATGAGAACTGCAAGAGGATCTACCAAATGGAGATGGCCCGCAAGATCTCCTTCATATCCAGGAAAAATAGGCAAGACCCATGGCTGGGGTGTTAGCATGAAAGATGACTGAAGATGACTTTAACAAGGACGAACAAACCACGTGTTTAGGTTGGGGGTGTATAATTTTAATGAAGAAAGGGGATTTATGGACTGGTATATGAAAATATTAGGCAACATTCAGGTACTGGAATTCTACCCCTGTAAATGAATATTTGAGCAATTTTGTGTTATTTGATGCTCATTTTGTGCTTGTTTGGATTATCTTTTCAGACTTTCACACTATGTGAAATTGGCCACATTTATGAAATCACATCACACTTTCAGTGTATAGCACTATTAAATATTACCATTATGTTACCATTCAAATGTGTATATTAGTACATGTCATTTTTCATTCTTTTGTCATTGTTATTTTTGCTCCATTTACATTGATTTTAACTTTTTTACATGCAGCTTGCACAGCCCCAAAATCAGACATAATAGCATTTATACTGTGTATACTTCCAACAGTTTGCATAATGATTTGAATCATTTAAGCTGGCCTATGCTGAATAGTAGTTTTATAAAGCACCACAACTGTCCAGGTACTTCATTTACAAGGCAGCAAGATTGATAAAATGGCTGCAAAGAGCTACATGAGATTGAACAATGTCAGAATGAATTAATGGTTGATTACTTATATAGTGCCTTTTTAGATACCCAAGGTCGCTTTACAAATTTTAATACAGGTACAACTCTTACACAACCAATTACACACCGGCGAGAAGCGGCAGCCAATTGCATACTCTCACAGCGTACTCTCTACCGGGGTCCACACCCCCTGGGGGACTGAATGTGGTGCAGGAAGGGGAGAGAGGACAGATCCTAGTGACAGAGCACCATCCACCACTGGACATACAAGCGCACACACTCACACAACTGCTTTTATTGAACATGGAGTGAAACAGACACACACTCAGGGATTGTCAATTTACCTCTATGTTTATGGACTGTGGGAGGAAACCGGAGACCCCAGAGGAAACACATGCAGACACGGTGAGAACTTGGAAACTCCACTCAGACAGGGACTTGAACCCAAGACCTCAGTGCTGATAGGCTAACATGCTAACCACCAAGCCACCGTTTTGCCCACACATCAAATCAAATCAAGTAAGCAAGCATATATGACAAAGCAAGACCAACATTCTAGTCCAGGGGCCAGCAACCTTTGAGACATGGAGTGCCAGCTTTAACATTTCTAGTCAATGAGGGGGGGGGGTTGCATGTTGCATACTGACAGTCACTCTATCTACACTCTGATTAAGAACAGGGCTGCCCTCACTTTAGCATAAATTCCAGCACTTTTCAAACCTGGAACACAATGCAACATCCCTTCAAAAAATGTTCTTTCCCCTGTTTTTGAGGGGTGTTTCTTTATACTACCACATATCGTTTCGGACAACACTGCAAAGAATGCGCTGTTCGCGCAGGTTTGCACGAGGTGTGCGGAGTCGCGCTACGGTCACTCGCAAAAGTATAATCCATAATAAATAATCCAGCCTTGACGCGGCTCAGGATTTTGTCAAATGCTTGGTTTCATAGTTAGACGTGCGCGATAATAGCATCTCAAAGAATTCCAGGTGGTTTGGCATAGATGGGCTATTTAATTTGACAAACAACAAAACACTTGAGAATATTATCTTTATGGACCTTGTTTTGTGCACTGGTGCACAGTCATGTTGGAAGAGGAAGGGGCCACCTCCAAACTAGTCCCACAAAGTTGGGAGCGTGGAATTGTCCAAAATATCTTGGTATGCTGAAGTATTCAGAGTTCCTTTCACTGGAACGAAGGGGCCAAGTCCGGAAACACTACCCCACACCATAATCCCCCCTCCACCAAACTTTACACTTGGCACACTGCAGTCAGACAAGTACTGTAGTCTGGGTTTGGGGGTTGCCAGGATTTTGCTCAGGCTTCCTGGATTGTGTTGATTCCTCAAATTTTACCTGGATTGCTAATTAGAAAATCTAGCAAGCTTGAGCAAAATCCTGGTGAGGACTTTTAATCGCGGCACCTGGAATTGACAGCACTAGTTAAGGATAATACCAGCTTAACATATTGTTATTAGTGATATATACATTAAGCGTTAGGGATAATTACAGCTGATTAAGTTTTCTGCAGGAATATCAAATGGATTTTTTACTAAAGCAATTGTAAGGTGAGATTTATTTAGTAACAGAGACACACTAGACTGACTAGTCTAGAGCCTTCAAAAATCCATTCCATTTATTGCATTATTCAGTTAATTTATATCTAGAAAACCTACAAGTTCCTGTTTGGAATATTTTTATTTGAAGTGGAAAATTCATCATAAGCTTTTTGAAAATTGGTATAAATCACACATACACTCAATAATGGCATCAATGTGCATTCACTTTAACATGTACAAGATGTATCATAGTACAAGATGCATCAACTGTTGCTAATATGATGTACAGTTTACAAAATTGGTGTATGTTTTCTTTTTTGGACAATGTTTTTTTTTACCACAAGTAAGAAAAAATGTTTGCTGTGTCATTTAGACCAGAATGTGCACATCTCCATGTTGAGCCAATTTCTTCACACACTCCTTCAGAAATGGCAATTAAGTTGGTCAGATCCCAAGCCCCAGAGTCTTACCTATTTAAGTTGCAAACGCACTTAATGAAGGCAAAAATGAAGAGCAGCATCCCAGGCAGATGATCTCAGGGCTTGCCAGAACTGCAACAGCATCTATCTCTCACAGAAAATATGTGGTTCTTAGGAAAGAAAGACCAGTGGTACCAGAATCAAAAGGTATCTGCAATCTTGATATGTGCAGCAACACCCTATCCTCAACGACACTCACTTGTAGTACCACCTCCCTCCACGGGTGGGTGCTGATTAGACACACAGTACTGTTCTGTCTCTTTGATCACCCTTACTTCAGACCCATGCTAGACATGATATGTGAATGGGGTACGGCCAAGAAAGACAACAGAGAAGCTAAGCATATAGAATTAAGTGGGTAATTTTTCTTTAAAAATTTCCTAATCCACTTATATTGGGAACTCATCATTCACAAAGAAAACTGAGGTCTTATTCTCTTGTTGTTCATTTACCCATCCCAAGTCCCACAGATGTCATAGCCACAGATACTCAAATACTTCACAAAAATATTGTATACTCTACAGTTTGCTTAGACATCTTGAAACTTGCCAGTGATGGAATTACATTTGCCATTGATGTAGCTAAGTCTGATGAATAACTATAACAACTGTATTTCAACATATTGACAGAGGTGGGTAGAGTATTCAACAATTTTACTCAAGTAAAAGTACTGTTACTTGAACCAAATGTTACTCAAGTAAAAGTAAAAGTATGCATCCCAAAAATTTACTTGAGTAAAAGTAAAAAAGTACTTTGATTAAAAGCTACTCAAGTAGTGAGTAAATGCATGAGTACTGTCTCATGTCAGTAAATTACATCATGGGAAATTGAATTACGGGAAACAATGACTTTTAATGATAAAAATAATTTATTATAAATAAATATTATATATATATATATATATATATATATATATATATATATATATATATATATATATATATATATATATATATATAAATAAATTCTTTATTATAAATAATATGTATTTTTGTTTGTTCCTAATTATTAGGCCTGTGTAACTTTAATGTGTTCCACAAAGGCACTAACTGATGAGACTGTCAGCCAATACGTGTAGATACAACTTGACACCAACTGAATCAATTTGTAGCAGACTTAATCATCCTATATTGCTAGTGTGTACAATCAGTGTGAGAACTGGTTTTTAGTATTGCACTGCGTTACATTTAATAATTACATCATACAAACGTTATGCCTCAGAGATATAGCATTACACAAAATTATACATACAGCAAACGTTATCGCATCGTGTTTCCTCATATTTGATGTTGAGTTCTTGTAGGCTGAAATGTCCACACGTTTGCAGACACAATTGGCAGCGCCAAGGTTGCAAACTCTCACGCATTGAGCGTGAGACACACGCATTTGACTGTCTTCACACGCTTACACGCCACACATCCGAATTCTCACGCCGAAAAAAATTAATTTTATTTACCTCTGATCCACATCTATGATTCAATGAGTTACTAGTTCGCTCTGGCACCAACCACTGGTGATCGATCGATCGCGATATAACACTTAACTTGTGTCCATTTTGCACCCCCCCTCCCGTCAACAATTTACGTTCACCACCCAAACCCCCACCTCCCACCCCGTTTTAAATCTCACTAAAAGTGATCTTGAAAACTTGGCAACCCTGCAGCGCATTATATAACTGTCCTTTTACACGTTTGTAATATAAACATTGGCTGTATGAGGTCAGGGATGCTCGGTAGGTTTTTCTGTCACTTTCTTGCTACGGTGGAGAAAATTTGCGTATGTGATCACGTGATTGACCGGCTTCATTTGATTGGTCACTCATACTCGGGTGACGAGAGGTTGGTCAGTCTTCTCACTGAAAAGACGAATTATTTACAAAACGAAAGTAACGGTAGCGCGCGGCGCAAATCCGATTGTAACGGAGTAAAAGTCGCGTTTTTCTCACCACATATTTACTCAAGTAAAAGTAGAAGTCGTTCATATTAAAACTACTCTTACAAGTACATTTTTGTCCAAAAATCTACTTGAGTAAATGTAACGGAGTAAATGTAATGCGTTCCTACCCACCTCTGCATATTGAGCATCTAAAAGAGCCACTAATGCATAGCAGCTTCTAGAACACTTAGTTGTAATACAATTAGATGCATAAACTGCTATAAACTGCACCTAAAGCTAGACTACACCTATCTACTGAACAAACTTTTGGTATTCCATTAGTATAGCACAATATGATGTCAAAACCTTAGCCATCTGCAGCTTATAAATGTGTAAACTACCACTGAATGCAAGAAGAATATATGTATATATATTAATATAATATATATAATATATAAATATGTTCTACTCTAGATTTGATAAGCATGATTTTAGTAAAGATGGTGATTCTGTTTGTGAGGGACTGACCCCGACCCCTGTGACATTTAAGGATGAGGACGTTGTTTCGATCTTCCAAAAAGTCAACCCTCATAAAACTAGTGGGCCAGATGGACTCAAGGGAAGGGTCTTGAAGGAATGTGCCATCCAACTGGGACCTGTTTTTTCTCAATTGTTCCAGATGTTTTTTAATACTAGTTTTGTCCCTCAGGCGTGGAAAATGGCAACAATTATTCCAGTACCAAAAACCAGTCGTATCAAATCATTAAATGATTATAGACCCATTGCACTTACATCAGTATTAGGTAAATGCATGGAGTGTTTAGTTTGCAAGGAGCTAATATCACAAACAGCTAAGTTCATGGACCCCATGCAATTTGCCTATCAAGCTGGTAGAGGAGTGGAAGATGCCACTCTGGTTCTCTTAGGGCGTACTCACACTAGGCTCTGTGATCCGGGCCCGGGCACGGTTGCCTGCCGAAGCACGGTTCGTTTGGCTAGTGTGAGCGCTCCAACCGTGCCCGGGCCCGGATCAGTTAACCGTGCTCGGGCCCGCTTGAAGAGGTGGGCCAGGGCACGATTCATGTGGACTCGGGCACGGTTCGCTTCTAGTGTGAGCGCTATCCGTGCCCGGGCCCGCTTTGTGCCTCGTGTGATTGGTTCATTTTGCTGGAACTCAAACATGACGTCAGTGATGCGATGCTCACGTTAAACAGTCATAGCGGCAAAGCGATTAGCAGACAATCGTTGTGTTAAATTATCGATAAATCTGTGCTTGCACCGTGTTTCTGCACTCCCAAAACGACTCCAAAAATACAATAAAAAGAGAATCGTGAACTCCATAGTGTTGTGCGAGCGCGCTTTTATTCCAAATAAAGTCACGTTGTGATGACGTAAGTGTGCTCGGGCCGGGTTGCTGAAGCCAGTGTGAGTGCAGGCCAGAGGGGGAGTGGGGAGGGGGGATAACCGGGCCCCAGCACGGATCCAGCAAACCGTGCCTAGTGTGAGTACGCCCTTAGATAAGGTGCTTGGTCATAAGGTACAGACAAGCCTAACACATATGTTCGGGTGCTCTTTATGGATTTCTCCTGATTTCTCCTCGGCTTTTAATACAGTCCAGCCCCATTTTCTCTTACAACGTTTATGTGACCTGAAGGTTAGCAGTAGCATTGTATTGTGAATCATAGAGTTTCTGAGGAGGAGGCCCCAGTGTGTGTGTGTGGGTAGCAGCTTTTCTAACTGCCTTGTCCTGAACACTGGTGTCTCACAGGGGTGTGTTTTATCGCCACTTCTTTTCTCAATATATACAAACAAGATTAAATACAATAGCAAAAATATCTCCCTTATAAAATATGCTGACGATATGGCCCTGGTTGCTTGCTTGGAGGACCCTATAAGCTCCTCCTACACTCTGTCCATCAGCCAATTAGCCACCTGGTTTGACACCAGCTTTCTTGATCTTAATGTTAATAAGACAAAGGAGCTGTGCTTTGGAGGAAGGATGGCAGGCACAGGGTCTGTCTTTAAACCAGTTATTATTAAAGGGGAAGAAGTGGAACAAGTAGAGCACTTTAAATACCTTGGGACATACATTGACAATAGACTTAGCTTTCAGGTTAATGCGGATAACCTCTATAAAAAGGCGAGGCAGAGACTCTCTCTTCTTAGGAAGTTGAGATGTTTTAATACCAGTAAACACACTCTGGTCATGGTTTATAGGTCACTTGTTGAAAGTGTTCTCAGTTTTAACATTGTGTCTTGGTATGGAAACCTATCAGTGAAGTACAGGAATAAGCTGGTCCAGGTGGTTAAACAGGCCAGTAAAATCATTGGAGACAAACTGTTGTCATTAGAGAACTTATACAGTCGATCTTTATCAAACAGGGCAACTCGGGTCTACAATGATCATACCCATCCCCTTAACCAGAGGTGGAAAGAGTACTGAAAAATTGTAATTGAGTAAAAGTATCATTACTTTACCTAAAATCTACTCAGAGTAAACGTAAAATTAACCATATTAAAATTTACTCGAGTAAAAGTACAAAATTACTTCATTTAAAATGTAATTTGAGTAAAAGTTACTTAGTTACTTTCAGTTATTTCATGCATGGATGACTCATGAACCAAATTCAGCACAAGTTGTTTTAATCGATTTCAAAGTGTATTTAAGTGCACATTCACACTTGCAAAAAGATCAGCTGGGCTCAGGAACATACATCCTCACAGAACAAGGACAGTCACAACCTGTACCATAAAGTGCAAACAATTTTCAGTCCTATTGTCCAACGGACAACACCATGATACGAATAAAGAAATTTAAATTGCAAATTATTCAAAAAACAAAATGCACACAAAATTAAGTGCCCACAAGATGCCACAAATCAAACTAAAATGCAACAGGATTCACACTCACAATAAAATGCCCACAGGATCCCACATCAAAAATTAAAAAATGCTCATAGGATCCCACAATTTAAAAGTAAGTGCTCACAGGATCCAACTATTCAAAATATAGTGCCCACCGGATCCCACTATTCACAATTAAATGCCCACAGATTGCCACAACTCAAAATAAAATATAAAATGACCACAAGATCCCACATCTCAAAATAAAACAAAATGCGCACAGGATTCCACAATTTAAAACGCTCACAGGATCCAACTATTCAAAATTCAGTGCCCATAGGATTCCACTTTTCACAATAAAATGTCCACAGGATCCCACAGAACCTGATAGAAGATTTAAAAATAGAACAATCTCATCCTTTTGGAAAAAAAGTGCACCAGATTACGACCTGATTGAGACAATGGAAAGAGCACGCGCAAGGCAAGGCCATGCAATTGGCCTTCAGTTCTGGGACTCTGCCCGCATTTAATTTTTCACCATCAATATTTTTTTACTCAGTAATGTGAGGGCGTTCAAATGTAGTGAAGTAAAACTACTTGGGTCAAAATGTACTCAAGTAAAAGTAAAAATTACATATTTCAAAAACTACTCAGAAAATTACAAATTACTCATAAAAAGTACTCAATTACAGTAATGTGAGTAAATGTAATTAGTTACTTTCCACCCCTGCCCTTAACTCATCATTTCAGTTACTGCCTTCAGGCAGGAGACTTAAGGTTCCATTAGCTAAGAAGAATGGATACAAAAAAATCATTTGTTCCTTCTGCTGTGAATATTTTGATCAATGGAATTATACATAAAGCTCGTACATAGTGGGAATTGTATTTACGTAAATATTTTTGTGTGTACTTGTGTAACTGTATGTATATGTCAGCCAGACTGCCAAAGATAATTTTCCATTTTATGCAATTTTAATGGACAATAAAGTTTTATCAATTAATCAATCAATCAAGAACAAAGACCTCCAACTTATTTCAAAGCAATTTTATCTGTACTTGAAGACACTGAACCCATTGATGTAGCCTTGAAATGGTAAAATATAAAGTATAAAAGTTGAGTTCATGTCAGCTCACCACCATATCTCTGTTGTGTATGTATTCAGTGGAACCTAATGAGTTATTTTAAAGGTGGAACAATGGGTATGAAATATTGTTCAATATGAAAAACAAAGGAAATTGTGAACAAATGTTATTGGGAAAATACAATGTACATCTTATAGGTTTTTAAAGAGTAATTTGCACTATTTATTCCATTTATTCAGTTGAAAAGATTAGTTATGCTTCTGTAGTTAAGAGGTTTCAGAGCATTGGTCTGGAAACTTTTTGTAACGATCTGCGCTGGGCAGAACAGGGAGGCGGACACAAACGCTGAGGAGAGCGAGATTTATTAAAGGACATTCCATAGGCAGAGTCGAAGTGACAGGCATGGGTCATAACAGGCAGGCAGTCCAGACATGAAATACGAACAGACATAATCGGACAGAGAAACTAAACGCGACGGGGAAAACATGGAACAGGCAGAAATACTCGCTGAGGAAACAATATTCACGAAAAACAAGATTGAACAAAAAGACCGATACAGACATGGGAGACACCGGGACTTTTATACACAGGACTAGACAAGGACCAGGTGCGAACAATGATAACAGGGGCGTGGCAAACAATGGGAAATCACAGAGACAACGAGCAGGGCGGGATAAACAGGCAGACAGCTAAACCCAGAGTGACAGCTATGAGAGGGAGTGTAGCCCTACGTGACACTTTTTTGTTTGTTTTTACAGAACCTTTATAGTTTTGCTTACCTGATGCCATAATACATAATACACATGGCTCATGTGTATTGCAGCCTAAACTTTTGCTTCACATCTTTACATAAGATGGATTTGCAAGCAAGCCTGACTTGAATGCAAGAATTGTGCATTAGTCTGGCTAAAGAGCATGACTTTATACAAGTTTTTGAATTTTAATAGAGGGCAATAAGAATTCTACATTTATTGACCAGAGTTCCATGTTTTGTTTACAAATCTGAAATCTGTAGATTTACTTGGGTTGATTGTGCCCACTCAGGATTAAATGTTGAGGATAAACTGTTACATTAGGATATGTATCATTTAATGTGTTTTATAATCCATAGAAAGCATGACAAAATGTTTATGAAGATGCTTCATGAACATTTTGAATTACAAGGACATAGACAGAGCTGAGTGTAGCAATATTTAGAGAAGGAGAAAGTGATGATGTAAGAGTGGCCTTGTCAGGTGCGAATGCCTGCAGAATGTGAAACCTGTTTATTGTGTTATGACCACTTGCTTATGAGGATCTCCTGATATAGTACAATACTGCCATGATGTAAATGATTACAACATTAAAATGTGGTGAGTACATTTTTTTATCACAAACCTTGGTCTGTCTTTTCCTGCAAGCTATTTACTTCATTGTGGGGAAAAAGATGCTTTTGAATGCAGTTTACAAAAAATAACTTCTGTTTTCAGAAAATGTTATGGTTTTAATAAAATTAAATTAATTTGTGAAGCTTTTGAGTCTTCAATTTATGTTGGATTTAAATTCTTACTGAAAATCATTACCCACCTCAATATTTGTTTTCTTTTTCATTTCCTATTTTCATTACAGGATTTAGTTGCTGTAATGAATGTCTGCAGTGGCTGACAGGATGTTGGAGCTATGTCTCTTTAGTCATGCTTAATGTCAGACCATTATGTATGAAATGTGAACCTATCCAATTACAGGGCTAATTTATTCTATAAACTATAGATGCATTACACTAGCATATTTGGTAACAGGCTGATGAAAACCATGTACATTCAGTGGTCAAAGCATCACAACACACACACCTGTTCACCCTAGAATAAGAGATCACAACACACACATCACCTGTTCACCCTAGAATAAGAGATTGAGCTGAGTATAAGAAAGTATTAAAACCAAATGTGAGACTAAGATGATTTTAGAAGCTGAGCAGAGTGCCCAATCCAATCTCTTATTTTTATCCCACCCTTGGTTTTCGAGTGCTCCTTGGAAGTGAGTGAGAAGTGGTAATGGTTGACTTGTTAAACCTACAAAATGGAAGAACCGTTCAAGATTCGGATGTGTCATCAGTAAATGTAAAAGGCTTAATATGCAGTCCTCAGCAATGGTGACTCTCTTATATTAGCATCCTTTTACAGTTGTCTGCAGTTGATGTTCATTACTTTAATTTCATGCATCAGTCAGTCACCAAATAAAAACGAACACTGCTTCATTACCAAGTTACTATGTTCAGTAGACAACTTTGCCCGTCTCCATTCTTATTAGAGGAGCAGTAAAGTCCATCAAACTCATATGCCTTCAAATGTCCTTCAGTGGAGTGAGACAGGAAAATATCAAAATGCAGGATTGTCAGCAACATTGATATAACGCTAACTACCTACTAGCGATTTTAATGCTTGTTACAAATAAAGAAGTAAAATACAGTGAAACCGCAGTTACTATGGTTGTAATTTTCATATCTTTATTACTGGAGAAAACACATACATTTACGGATTTCTGAGAAATTTCTCATTTGGAGTCTACCTCTGAAAAACCTATTTTGGAGGGTCATGTATACCTAACACTTTGCCCCATCCCTCTATCAAGCTTATATTGCAATCCCATTTTTGGCACTTGAATTGAAATTGGGTCATTTGTTTTTTGCTAATTTTGCTATGTGTACATACCTCAGAATTTTGCATCTGCTGTTCCATCTACACGATAAACAATGGATTTTTTATGAAGCATATCATAGGTGGCTCCAAAAAGAATCAGGATATCCAAGCCATATGTCGGAACTTCTGTGCATGTTCAGATTTATGCCAAAGCCCTAACTTATTACATTCAGTATTTCTCAGTCAACCATTTTCAGTAAAACTGTATTAACGCACTGCATAAGTGTTGTTTGTTATTGCTCTTGCATCATTGGGTTAAAATTTTCTCTGTCCTGGCTCCAAGGTGGTGGAATGAACTTCCCTTGTGTGTCCGAACATCGGAGTCACTTGCTGTCTTCAGACGCCGACTGAAGACCCACCTCTTTCAAGTGCACTTTGCATAATTATGCTTTGTCTATTGTACTTTATCGTCTCTTTCCTCAGGTATTGTGCATAATTGGGTTATAGGAATTGTTTACTGTCTTTTTCCTCAGGGGATGTGTATATTCAGGTATAATTGTTAGGTATCATTTGACTTTCGTCTAGTGGTTTTTCCAGCTTAGAGTACCTTGTGTTCAGGACTATATATTCTACCTTGGAGATTCCAAGCAACTACATAGCACTTTTGTAAGTCGCTCTGGATAAGAGCGTCTGCTAAATGCCATAAATGTAAATGTAAATGTAAAATATGGAGATGCTGCACATGCCTACATTGGTACCTCCATTTAAAGTCTCTGCAAAGATTCGAAGCTCCATTCAAGGTTCTTATGTTCGTCCTATTTGTTGTTTCATATGTCAAAGCTGAAATTTTTTCTTTATTATTACAGTATGTGGAGGGGGATTATAAATATATATATATATATATATATATATATATATATATATATATATATATATATATATATATATATATATATATATATAAAATAAAATAAAAAACTAGCTAAGACTGTGTTTATATCCGACTTTTAGCCTGCTGGCTGGCCCAAGGATGTGTCTAGGTCAGCTCAACAAACACAGCACACAGCAACAGTGGGCCTGGAAAATGGCGGCTGGAAGTGAAGGCGCAAGCGGCCACGGTCGTGGTTCCTCTGCTGTTTTGGAGTCAACATTAGACCGTCGTTTTCAAGGAGTAACAAATACAATGGAGTCAATTCAAGGACTATCAACTTGGTGCATCGAGAGCAAGAAACACCACAGTGTAATCGTGCGGTACTGGATGAAGTGGTTGAGGAAATGTGAGTAGCACTTTGGCTAACCTGTATGCTGGGCTAGTTGACCCTGGCGAGGCAGCTCCCGCTCACGGAGGCCGCTGGCGGGGTATTAACGACTCACTCGCTGGATAATTCACTACACACCCACTACACACAGACGTCCGCGTAGCTGAACTGTTTGCCGTGTGATAGCGGCTGTAGCTGGCGAGCTAGAGCTTGTTTCAGTTATCCACCTAGCATCTGTAGCTAAGCTAGTGCGTTTCCCGTCCGGTCTTAGCTACGTTAGCTAACTAGCTAGCTAGCCACACAAGCTAACCTCGCCGGCTACATTATGCATTAGCTAGCTAACCTCGCTAGCTACGAGGGTAATACCGTCACCGCGCTTCAGCTAGTGAACGTTAGATAAACGCCCTAACTCCTCTCGCTGGCCAACCTAGACGCTCAGTTAACTTTATACTAACCGTTAAACTGAATGGTGCTGGTAGTGCCCAGTAGGTCTACACCGGGCCAGCCAGGCACTGATGTGGGTGGAGGTTCTCACCAGTCCCACAGCTGCGGCTCAGATGAGCACAGACGGCCTCTATTTACTGCAGTACATGTACAGTAATTAAACATGGTCTAACTGGCGCAGTTATGCTGCCGCAGGCTGGACGAGTGTCCGGCAGCTCCATGACCGTAGCGGGTTGGCGAGCATTCTGGCTACCTAGCTAGCTGACAAATAGTGGTTAATATTGAATATATCAGCAGGTGGCTGTGTTCGGTGTGTCTGGATCACCCCTTGACACTGAAGGAGAGATGGGGTATCTGAACGGGTTTGACACGGGCCAGTCAGTACACCTTGTGGTAGCACATGTTGTACTTTAATGGTACGAACGAGCAGTGCTTACCACCTGCGCGCCATTTAGTTTAACTGCATAGATACTTGGACGCTTTGTTTTATTGTTGTTTTTAAGTGATATTATTGAGGCTTACATACCGATGCTATTACATGGTGAAACTTGAACTGCGGTAATTTGTAACTTGTCTAACACTAAGACCTCTTACCATTTTTCCACCAACAAAGTGCTGGAGATGGTGCTAGTTTCTGTATACTAGGGTGCATTTGTTTTCACTGGTTTGAGAGCCCGATTACCTGTATGGATGTGGGTGTTTTGTCATCTGGAAACATTTTTGTATAAACTACATGGCCATATTGCAAATAGCAAGTTTGTTACTTGCGTGGATCACTGATGATTCGTTACTACTGTGTTTGTGGTGGTGGTCATCATGGTGGTAAGGCGGGTAAAAACCCTTTGCAGGAGACAGTAGGTCCCAACCATTGACATCTTGTCACAGGTTTGTTGCTAAACCAGCAAAATTTTGTGGTCAGAATGGCACTAGTTTTTCTGACGAGAATGATTTTTGAAGTGGAAAAGGTTAGGACCATTTGTGATTTTGACACCAGCAGCAACATGCAGTTGGGAATATATATTAGGGATGCACCAATTCCAATATTAATATTGGAAAAAATTCTAGATCGGGTATCGGTGACAATGTGACCGATCCATAAAAACAGCTCTATTCAGTCTAATTCTATGCTTGTAACACTCTTCAGAGTTAGTTCAAACTTAAATATCTACTCTGTCCCATATAGAAGTGAACTTGGACAGTTAACAGACGAGTGAAACACGAAGCACACAGAGGAGAGGTGAATCGCTGTCTCGTACTCGCGCTGGTGCTATTACACTTAGTCCGTTTATTTGCTGGTTGACCAAAATAATCCTGGGCTCCAGCACTACTTGACTGTTCATCCATGAACTGGTGAATTGTCCAAAGCTCACTGAATGCGTTACTTACAGAAATAAAATAAAGAGCATTGGTCTGAGTCGGTCTACGGCAGAAAGCTAAAAAAACAACAATATTCCATACGCGCACTCAACACGCTCCTTTATAGAGACAGTACACATATTTCTGGCCGTTACATGCTTTGTGCTCTGCGTGATGTCTGGACAGGACAGGATGTGAAATACGGACATGTCCCGGGAAATACCGATGTTTGTTCACCATATCGTACTAGGAATACATTTAGCAGCTAAGTTATCATTACTGACCTGCGCGTTAGCCCCAACATGTTTCGCGTTGAGGTGGTAACGAAGGGTGGAAGTGCTCCTGTGATAAGCGAACTCCTTCCTACATAAAGTGCAAATAACACTATTTTTGTTTGTACTTCCATCTAGAAGTTTCTAATATTTAAATGTCCACCAGCGTAGCCTCTTCAGTCATCTCCATCATGCTCATCTTATTGTGGGTCCATATAATCTGTATGTCTGGAACTCGTGCACTGAGAAACATTCCACGGTGCAAAAGTGTCTCATGTGTTAATTTTTTTTGTTTTAATTTTCCTGTAATTAATTAATCGAAATTAACGCGTTAAAGTCCCACCACTAGTATCAATATATCGTTTTTTTTACAACACTAGTTAGGACTGTGCATATACTTGAATGTATATATCCCTCAATAACAGTGCTTTAATAAAATGTTTATGCAATTAAACATCAGTAAAAAAAACTAACTTAAAGAGAGTTAATAGCTAATCTTAACACATTTTTTCTCTAGGGAGTCCCTGATGTTAAATTCTGCATTTCTGCTCATTGCTTCCTCCAACAGTTAACTTATGCATTTTTATCCTTCGATTTTGAAAACCTTGAAACAATTAGACTTGCGTCTTTCCAGTTACAGCATGGGCAGAACAGAACCCCACGTTTCACCCAGTCACAACAACAAAATGCAGCCAAAGTCACAAGAAAAAAAACACAGGATTTTTATTTGCCAATGGTGGCACTTTTAATAAAGTAATAGCGATGCATCTTGAGTAATGTATAGTTTTGTATATAACATAATATACTTTGTAACAAGATTATGCATTTATGCACATACAGGTGTACATAACACGAAAAGTAAAATTTCCCTATCTGATAATCATTTATGCAATACTAAAAGCAGTCCAGCATGGCCATCTAAACACACTCCTAAACTTCGTGGACAGCCTTCCCAGAAGAGTTGAAGGTGTTGTAGTTGCAAAGGGTGGACCAACGTCATATTGGACCCTATGAATTAGGAATGGGATGTTACTTAAGCTCATATTTAAGTCAAATAATTTGCTGCTGCAACTTGTGATTCTGGTATCACTGTTTTTTACATGTATTATTAAAAGATACACTGACCCTTAATACAACAAAAGTATTTTTTGTTAAATGAACTATTTATTGTAGAAAACTGGAAATATTGTATAAAAAATTTCTCCTTAAAAAAATAAGCTGTACACGTGTTTATATAAATACTGCAAAATTTGAGAAAACTAAATCATGGATTTCAGTAGGCCTACAATTATTTAATTTTAAATTATTTAATATCTGATAAACTGAGCCTGGGTCAGTGTCTGATCAAAAACTGTTGTAAACGTCCGTTTTACTGCCAAGTTGGAATATAACCAGGTACTGCAGAAAGAGTATTATTTCTGTCATGATCCTCACAATGGAGATTTCTATTTTAAGGCTTTCACACAGAGTCTGGTTTTAACATGAAAAACAGGCACCTCAGAATTTGAAAATGAACGCATGTAAATTAATGGCGTCTTTCACATCCAGTGAAAGCAAGGACCCAAAAAAGTTAGGTTTATACTTTCGCGAGTGACCGTAGCGTGCGACTCCGCACACCTCACGCAAAGGTGCTCTATTGGGTTGAGGTCTGGTGACTGGAGACCCTTTGACTACAGTTAACTCATTGTCGTGTTCAGGAAACCATTCTGACATGATTTGCGCTTTATGACATGGCGTGTTATCCTGCTGGAAGTAGCCATCAGGAGATGGGTACACTGTGGTCATAAAGAGATGGACATGGTCAGCAACAACACTCAGGTAGGCTGTGGCATTGACATGATGCTCAGTTGGTACTAATGGGCCCAAAGTGTGCCAGGAAAATATCCCCACACCATTGTACCACCACCACCAGCCTGAACCTTTGATACAAGGGAGGATGGATCCGTGCTTTCATGTTGTTGACGCCAAATTCTGACCATACCATCCGAATGTCGCAGCAGAAATTGAGCCTCATCAGACCAGGCAATGGTTTTCCAATCTTCTATTGATCTATTGTATTGAGTTGTTGCTTAATAAAGTGGGCGGTGAGTGTATGTGACTTGGTCTGAACATACAAGAAAAAAGTATTGTCCTTTTTGTGTTTACCCTATGGCCCGGAAAAGGAAATGTTCTTTTGAGTGAGCGGTATCTTTTGGCGACTGCTATGTTCATGGCAGTTCACTGGTGTTGCTCTGCTACGAAATAAATAAAGTAGTTAACTAGTGTTGCATGGTATACCGATACTAGAGTAGTATCGCGATACTTCATTAAAAACAGTACAATACCCAATTTGCTTAGTATCAGTGCTATAGGACTGAGTGCGTTTTTTTTTTTAAGAGCAGTATTTCCAAAGAGTGCCACACGGGGGCAGTGTGCGCGTACAGCAGTGCAGCGCTTGCCTCCCCTCTGCAGAATAAGAAGAAAACGTGTAGGATGGTTGCTAATAGAAGCAATACTGCGGACCGTCCTCAGCTTGTTGAAAAACCACACGCACAAAGCGAAATATGGAATTATTATATGGAATATAATATGGATAAAATATGGAAGCAGCAGAAGTGCTGTGTGTAAATACTTTGGTTTCGAAGCAGATACAGATGTAAAACCGAAGGACATGAATAAGCCAGTTTGCAAGCGGTGCTTTCGGAACATTTCAACGAAGGGAGCTACAGCCTGGTTTATATACTTGACACGAGGGTCCGCGCGGCGAAAATGACGTAATTGCCGTGGCCTCGTGAGCTGGCGATTCACGAGGTCTTGCACCTCTCGAATTTTGTAACTTCGCAACTTCATTGCGCCGTGCTGCAGCGCAATGAACAAAGTCATGTTTGCAGGGTTCATGCACCTTAACAAGGTGGAATTAAAACACTTGTACGTCACTTTCAAGGTCCATTTCAATATTTCCCAGCACGTTAAACTTAATTAAGTAAAATATTTATACATATACTCGAAATAAACAAACAATACAATACAACAATACAATATTCATTTGTTTGTTTATAAAAAATAATAATAAAAAGGCTTTAAAACGGAAATAAGCATAGTATCTGACTTTGATATCGAAAATGGTATCGAATTTCAATATTTTTTAAAGTATCGTGACTACCCTATAGTTAACATTATAAAAGTCGTGTTTATTGCGTTTAACATTGGTAGCAGAGAATGGCTGCCTCTAGTTACAAAGTTCCGCTGAAGTTTGATGAGTCAAGACCGTATGACTGTTGGGAAAATGAAATCAATGTATGGACGCGTGTTTCAGAATTGGACAAATAAAAAGCAGCCGCTTGCCGTGGCTTTGGGGCTAGAAGGAAGAGCCCGGGAAATCGCTATGGAAATTCCTGCAGCTGACTTGGATAGGATACCGGTATGACTACCTTGCTAGCTGAATTGGATAATGTGTTTCTCAAGGAGGAAAAAGATTGTGCATATGAAGCGTATTCTCATTTTGATAGAATTACAAAAGACTGTTAACTGTCCATGTCTGACGATATAATTGTATGAATAAGCAATATAATTGTATGAATAAGTACGGCATGACTCTACCAGACGCTGTGTTAGCATTTAAGCTCTTGGACACTGCTTGTCTTGATGTGAAAAACAGGCAACTTGCACAAATGGTGTGCAAAGACTTAACGTTCAGCGACATGAAATTGACGCTTCAGAGGATCTTCGGAGGGAAAACGACAGGCTCACCGAACGGAATTCAAGTGAATCAGCAGGATGTAGCATTCTTTGCAGATCAAAGGCCGCAAGGACGAGGAAGACGGCACACGACACAGACAGAAGCAACCTTTAGCAGGTACGAACCCATTGGATAAATTCAGTAGGAGATCAAGATGTGCAATCTGCCAGAGAACATTTCATTGAGCGAAAGACTGTCCTCATAAGAAAAGTGAATATGTAAAATTAACTGAAGGAGATCCAGTTGAGGAGTGCAATATCACACTTTTTACAAAAGCCTCTATGTCTGACTCTGAAATCTTCCTGGCTGAATCCGTGGGGTCAGCTATTATAGACACTGCTTGCACTCGTACTGTATGTGGGGAGAAGTGGCTGGAAAGCTATGTGAGAGATCTCGGCCCAAGCCAAGTGAAACAGGAGCAGAAAATGGAAATTCCTACCTGCAGGCCATTTCGGTTTGGAGATAGAAACTTGGCCTTTTGTCTGTCCTATTTTAGCAGGTAGCTTCACGTTTCTGGTGGAATATACCATGTTGAAACTGAAGTGGTCAAAGCTGATTTCCCTCTGCTGCTAAACAAAGCATCCCTGAAGAAAGCTGGCACCATTTTGGACATGAAAAATGACAGGGCTGTTATGTTCAGGCAACCTGCACCTCTTGAGTTCACAAGCTCTGGCCATTACTGTGTAGACATCAGAGACAAAGATGCTACAAAGAGTGACATTGAAGTTGAAGTCCTCACCATCACTGATATGGCATCAGATACAAAAGGTGAAGCAGAAGATGAAGTCCTTACAGCAACAGAAAACATGTCCATTGATGAGAAGCATAAAGTTCTCCTGAAGCTTCACAAACAGTTTGGCCATGCTTCTGCAGATTGCCTACAAAAGCTCATCCAATTGTAGGTTTGCCTTTGGCCTCAGAATACAACGAAACAGTAGCAGTAGACCTGCACGAGTTGGAACCATGCTTATGGTACCTACATATAATCGATCATTTCACACGTTTTAGTGCTGGAAGCATCGTGAAAACAAAGAAACCCTCTGAGATTGTCAACTCCTTCAATCACGCATGGATAAGTGTGCATGGTGCCCCCCGGAGACTGTACAGTGACAACGATGGGGAGTTCAATAATGAGGAGATGAGAGACATGGCTGAAAACTTCAATATTGAGACAAGAACAGCAGCAGCATACAGTTCCTGGAGCAATGGCCTGCTTGAGAGACATAAACACTTTCTGAAATAATCCAGAAGGTGAAACGGGAGAATGGGTGTGACTGGCACACTGCTCTTGACTGGGCCCTTATGGCCAAGAACAGTATGCTCAATGTCCATGGCTACGGCCCACATCAACTAGTCTTTGGACAGAATCCCAATCTCCCCTCGGTATTAATTGATAAGTTACCTGCACTAGAGGGTACCACTAAGTAGGAGAACACATGTCAGCATTGCATGCTTCTAGGAAAGCATTCACTGAAGCTGAATGCTCAGAAAGGAGGGCACTTCGGAAGCAGCTTAGGCCTACAGATGACAAATATGTGACAGGTGACCGAGTATATTACAAATGAGCCAACTGCACTGAGTGGAAGGGACCAGGAGTGGTTATTGGTCAGGATGGAGTTGTTGTATTTGTAAGACATGGGGGTATTCTTGTTAGGGTACATCACTCCAGGCTTTGTAAGTTGAATTCACAGGACAAGCAAACTGGACAAGATGAAACTAACAAAAACACAAAGTGAGGGAGACATGACACACGCTGCACTAGATAGCTCAGACAGTGATCAAAATATCGAGGATGAACAGAAGACTGAGTGGCAGGGAAGTGAATACAGGAGATGTGTTGCAACCACTCTTGACACAAACTAATGTGATAGAAACAAACACAGCACACATGCGCTGTGGCCCCTCTGCAGAAGTAAAGTTAAAAACAGGTCAAACTAACATTTGTGGGCAGAGATGATGGTATTCAGCATGCAGCCAGGGTTATAGGCAAAGCAGGAAAAGCCACAGGAAAGTACAAAAACTGGTATAATGTACAACATCTTGAACCTGTGTGGGACAAAAGGAGTCAGTTGATGTGTCACATGTTGGTAGTCTTAACATTGAGTCAGATGACAGGGACAGTGATGTGTTCATAACAAAAGACATTTCATTTGATGCAGCAAAACAAGAAGAGATAAAGAATTGGCAGGATAATAATAATAATAGAATTTTATTTAAGATGCCTTTCAAGCCACCCAAGGTACTTACAGAATAAAAATAAGAGACAAACGGAAGATCAATAAAAAAATAATAAAAATAACAACAATTGATAACAGTTAACATCAATAGAATAAAAGAAACAATGTAAACATTCTAAAAAGCACATTCAAAAAGGTCTGATTTTAAGAGCTTCTTAAAAACAGACTGATGTACAGGAGTGGAGAGATAAATGGAGAGAGTTCCACAACTTGGGGCCCACAACACTAAAGGCTTGATCCCCGAATTTACAGAGTTTTGTGTGCGGCACAACCAACCGGTGGGCATCAGCAGACTGAGTGCACGTGACTGAGCATAGGGGGACACGATGTCAGAAAGATAAGACGGTGCCAACCCATGAATGGATTTAAAAACAAACAATACAATCTTAAATTTAATCCGGTCAAGGACAAGAAGCCAGTGCAGATCTTTTAAGATCGGGGTGATGTGATCCCACTTCCTGAAGCGGTTGAGAACTCTTGCTGCAGAGTTTTGGACATATTGCAGCTTCTTAAGGCTACTGGCAGGAAGCCCAATAAGCAAGGAGTTGCAGTAATCAAGCCGAGATGTAATAAAGGCATGAACAAGGGTCTCAGCCACAGAGTCAGACAGGGAAGGGCGTAGGCGAGCTATGTTTTTGATGTGGAAGAAGGCTATTTTGGTAATGTTGTTAACGTGTGCCTCAAGAGAGAGGGTGGAATCAAGTATGACACCAAGATTGTGAACCTGTGCCACAGCAGAGGAAATAAAACCAGGTATGGAAAAACTGGTCTGACCAATCTTATTGAGGGTAGATGATGTAGCAACGAGCATGGGTTCTGACTTCAAATTTACAAAATTACTGAGCATCCAGTGTTTAAGATCAGCCAGACGGTCTAGCAGAGCGTTAGGCGGCAATACAGTTGAAGGCTGAGTGCTAATGTAGATTTGAGTATCATCAGCATAACAATGAAACTGAAGGCCATGTTGACGTATAATATTGCCAAGAAGGAGCATGTAAATGTTAAAAAGAATAGGGCCCAAAACTGAACCCTGTGGGACACCGCAAACTAAAGAGACAGTGTTAGTTTCTCTGGGTAGTTTCAGATCCAACTGCCGCCTACCTGCTAAGTAAGACCTGAACTACTGTAACGCCAAGCCTGTAAGACCAATCCATGATTCCAGCTGATCAAGGAGTACGTCATGACAGATTGTATCAAACGCAGCGGTAAGGTCAAGGAGAACAAGAATGCTCACCTGACCTGAATCTGCTGCCAGCAGTAAGTCATTCATGACCCTATCCAGGGCCCTCAGGGTCTCAGTGCTGTGATTAGATCTAAAACCAGATTGAAAATGTTCAGATAGGTCGTTCCTCAGAAGGTGTTGCTGTAATTGTAAGGACACACAGCGCTCCAGAATTTTGCTCAGAAAGGGGAGGTTCAATATGGGACGATAATTATTTAGATCAGTGGGTGAGAGGCCACACTTTTTTAGGACCGGTGTAAAAGCAGCCAATTTTAGGTGAGAGGGAACCAAGCCTGAGGTAAGAGAAGCATTGATAATCCTAGTAATGAGTGGACAGACAGATGCTAGACATGCCTTCAGTAAGGGAGTAGGCAAGGGGTCTAAAACACAAGGAGTAGATCTAGCCCCTTTAATAAGACCAACAATGAAATCCTCCTCAACCAGGTGAAAAACAGACAGTGGCGTTGAGACTAAAGAGTGTGGTACAGAGCAACCCGAAGTACACGGAACAGACTGAAATTCAGCGTAAATACTCTCAATTTTCTCAGTGAAGAACACCTGGAAGTCATTACAAAGGGCTGATGAAGGGGTTAATGGAAAGCTGTTTGCAGGTTGCAGGAGTTTATTTATTGTAGAGAACAGCGCAATATTGGTAGTATTAAAATCAGCCTTAGCCTTGAGTAACGCACCCTTGTACAGCTGACTGTGATCTCTATAAGCTAACGCATGAACTCTCAGACCTGTTCAGACCAGGATAATGATGTATTTGTGGAGGTTGAAAATGCAGGCCAAAAATGTGTCTCCACCAGATGGGTCTGTACTCTAAAAGAAACTCCCAAGGGTATTGTGCCTAAAGCACGACTTGTAGCCAGAGGTTTTGAAGAGCTTAATAGGCAAGAGTTACAGAAGAATTCTCCAACCTGTGCCACAGAATCTCTGAGGCTATTGTTAATAGTGATCTGTCAGAATCTTTGGCAAGTCCATTCTATGGACATCAAATCTGCATTCTTTCAGGGCGTGGAGTTATCCAGGGATATTTATATCAGACCTCCTCCAGAGGCAGCCTGTGAAAATGTTATATGGAAGCTGAAGAAATGTGTATATGGTCTTGCTGATGCATTGCTATATTGGTATATTGATAAGTCAAGGCAATCATTCTGAGCACAGGTGGTAAAATGTCGCAGGTGGATCCAGCAGACTTTTATTGGCTAGACATAAGTATAAAATCACTGGAGTACTTGCATGCCATGTAGATGATTTTCTTTGGGCAAGCTCTTTGCCACAAAGGTGATTCTTCTTCTAAAATCAGCATTTCAGGGTAGTCATGGCCTGGTGGTAGGGAACTGGTCTTGTGACCGGAGGGTGCCAGTGATTATGCCTCGGCGTGCCAAGGGTTGCACGCGTGCCATAGGTTGCCGACCCCTGGTATAGACGATGCTCTTTTTCTTGCCACCTTCTTTTCTGAGTTAACAACTGAATTCCCCTTCATTGGTCTGTGAGACTGACAATCAATCACTATTTGATGTCCTTATGTCAACTAAACAGGTCACAGAGAAGAGACTTAGGTTGGAAATAAGCAGTATTAAGGAGCTCATCCAAAGTAAGAAAATCAAGGAGATGTTCAGAGGCCAACTTGCTGACTGTCTCACCAAAAAGGGGAGCATCAGCTCTGATGCTATTGAAAGCTTTAAGTGAAGGATTGTGGAATTTATGGTGAAAATATTAGACTATTCAAAGCACCGTTTGCATTGGATTATTGCACTTTTTGTTTACATTATGAGTTATGTTCATTTTATGTCTAACTCTCTATTAACATATCAGGATGTCACATAAGGGTTTATGTTTATGTAACTGAAATGTTTTTATAGGTTTTTTTTTATTTAATTTTTTTAGGCCCTACATAAAAAAGGATAGGGAGATTGATAACTTGTATTGTCCTTTTTGTGTTTACCCTATGACCTGGAAAAGAAAATGTTCTTTTGAGTGGGCGGTATCTTTTTGGGGACTCCTATGTTCATGGCAGTTTACTGGTGTTGCTCTGCTAAGAAATAAATAAAGTAGTTAACTTTATAAATGTTGTGTTTATTGCGTTTAACAATGGATATGGTTGCCAGTTTTGTGCCCATGCCTTGGATTCATCTGTGGTGGTGATTTTGACACCCCTACTTGAATTGAAAATTAGTGCTGCACATGACATACTAATTTATAACATGGTTTCTAGAATTTTGGTAAATAATTTTAGAGGTGTATTCAACTAAGGATTTTAATAGTCAAATCTGATTCGTCAGATTTTCCCTTTAGTCGACTAATAGTCGAATCTGGTTTTTTTTTTTTTATCTAGAGCACCTTAAACGGGATCCCATTCTCATTCAGGACTTTTTTCTACTTCAAAGTAAAAACCTAAAACACTCAGATAAATGAATAAACATGGTAGGTTGCCTTTATTCAGCTTTTATTTATTTATTTACTTATGTATTTTTTAATGAAACGTTAGAGAACTTTAACAAAAAAAGTCACCGTCAGTGCGCATATCGAACTGTCAGACAGGCACTGTGCAAAATGTCAAATATTTTAAATAAAATATGCCTGCCTGAAAATATTTTAAAAATTGCCACACAACAGCAAAAAAGTAAAGGTTCAAGTAAAAAGCAAACGACAACAACAAAAAGTTTATAGGCCTACTTGCCGAATCAGCGACTATTGCAGGTCACCCCTAAATCATTTACTCCAAAATTTAATTGCAAATACAAATAAGGAATGTCATTGATGTATGTTACTGGGGCCTAATGTAACTCTGTTTTAAACAGCAAATTATAATAAAACTAGCTGCATTGAGGCAGCATTAGGCTTAAGAAAATATCCTGTGACAGATATTAGATGGCTGATGAGGAAATCCATAGACAGTGTAGTTGCAGTGTAGTTTTTTTTTAATTGTTTACATGATGAATAGCAACAATTAAAAAATAAAAGGATAATACAAATATGAACAAAGACTTATTCTTCTCTACCAAACTGTATAAGCGCACAAACTTGTTGGTTTGAATTTACCAATGGTAATACTTTGATTATGCAGTCTTCCATCTTCTCTCTGACCCATTGGAGGGTCAAGAAAAGATCAGCTAGTTTAGAAAGAGTTTCCATTAAATGTCCCAAGGAATGTCCATAATACCACACCCTTGTCCAAATGTGGCACACCTTGATCCAAGACACTGGCCCATCATCAAGAGCATGCAACTTTTTTTTTTTTTTTTTGCTTTAATTAATTTATGATATGACATAAAAGTTAATGTTATGTTAATAGGATAGAGATGTCCAAGAGGCTAGCTAAGCTAAAAAATGCTAGCTAAGACCCTAAACAATGCTGAGGAAGTACAGTAGAACCCCGGAACTCGACGCTAAATCTTTCCGGAGCGTCGAGAAGCGATGCTGTCGAGTTCCGAATCAATTTTCCCCATAAGAAATAACTGAAAACGGATTAATCCTTTCTCCACAAGTTGAATTCCTAGTTGAACCACGAGTTGCCTAGTGCGTGAATGCACAGACATCAATGACTTTTCGCGTATTTTAACGCAACAAATCATAGCAGCGTAGTTCGATGTCTAAATGTGTATCTGCTATGCAAAATGCGTAAAGGTTGGCACGTCTGCAGGCTTGAAAAAATAATTTCTTCAGATTCCTTGCAACCCACCTGCAATACCTAAGCGCCTCACACTTTGAGAAACTATTTGTTGTTGCAATTATTTTAGCAATACAAATATACAATACACAACATAACTTCGTCATAAAGCTTGGGTATAGCTGTGCGTGAAAAATACCTCCGGCCAGGAAGCTCATATCGGCGACGACTAACATCAGTTTCCTAAAGCCCTCGTTTTCCACCGTACTAAACGGCATCGTGTCCTTAGCCAAGAAGTTTGTTACAGCTTTAGTGATGTCTGTATGATGCTTGGACTTAAGTTTGTCATAAGACATGAATGCAACCAGGGGTGTCTGCTGCATGGGGTTCTCTTTGGTTGACACAGATGCTGGCGATGTTTGAGGAACAGGTTGGTTTGAACGTTTTTGGTGCCTCATTTTTTGACTCTCAGAATATTCTATGTAGTGGAACTGCTCGAGGTGGTGGAACAGATTTGATGTATTACCGCTGCTAGTCAGCACCAATCTCCGGCACAATTTGCAGCAAACTGAATCCTGTAGTTTACCAGACATACGAAAGCCGAACCACTTCCACACCACTGAATTAGTCCTCCCTCTCTTATCAATTGTCTTCTGCGTTTTTACTTGTGGAAGCATGTTCACTCACTTGTGTGTTGCCGTCAGAGGTGCTCATTTTGTATCTAAAATGTCCCACGCTGGAGCTGAGCCTACCGTAGTGTAGCCTATCTGGCCACTGCCTATTTGATTGTCAATACGCATGGGCGTAGCCCAGCTACGGAGGCCGATTGTGTTCAGCTGTGCTTGAATCCAGCGAATTGACGGCTGCGCTCTGTAAAAAACGCTCGTCAATGGCAGATTCTGTAAATAATTCGTATTGAATTACCACACAAATGATATCACCGTTATTGAAATATTTCTTATCGCGATAAATACCGATATCGAATTATTGTCCAGGCCTAGATATTGCTAATTATTTTACCATAATTTACACAGAAAACTGACAGTGATTGTTTTTAGACCATAAATGAACTATTCACATAGCCAGTCTATGTAAGTGAGCATAAAGAGAGCACCCTGAGCTTAATGGGGACAGCAATACTTTCGCATTTAAAATATAATGGGCTTTATTTTAACATCAGTATTTTGTCACAAAAATGTTCTTTACCATGTATATAATCATATACTGTTTGAAGTGAAGCAAGAAATATTGATTATATGTTTATACTTAAGCTTTTCTCCAATGTGCTCACACTGATGCACTCCAGTTTTTATGCTGCTGTACCCTTTAAGCTCATGTAAAAATGATACAAAATCTTAAAAAAAACCCTGCAATCTACAAATATTATTTCTCATCCATTTGGAAATAAATGATTTGCTAAATAGTAAAACACAAGAAATTATCATGTGTGATTTACTATATTGGTGTCTGCAGCAATCTCATATGACTAGCATGCTAACAAGGAATTGCAGCATTTGCTAAAATGCTATAAAACTGTATTTTGAATTAACTGTAACTTTCTCTTACATCCAAGTTCCAACTTGTGCTAGGTTGTGTTAAAACCATTAATCTCTTAAATTTGTAAAAATTGGTGATGCTTAACCAAATCAAAATTTGCTGTAATATTAAAATTTTCAAAATCTGAGGGGTCTCTCCAGATCAATGTTTTCATGTGGCTTTCAAAATGGCTGCCAGGAAGAGGGAACACTGACAGGATGTTGTTAAAATATGTAGCAGTATGATTGGCTTTAAATTGCATATTTTAAAAAACAACTACATGTCTTGATTTAGTTATCAAGCAGGATAACTTTTTTGTATTAAAATAATTTGTGTTCAAAGTTGCAAGTGAGCTTAATGGGGGCGGTTACCCTAGGTGATATTTAGTATGAATTCTCATATGCGTAATTGTTTATTTGTACTCACAAACACACAAGTCCTTTGTAGATCTTCGTTGTTGTTCATGTTACGGTTCATTGTTGTACCCAAACAACTCAACATAAACTCCAACCAAATTAAGCCTTTTCTTTTTTATGATGTCCATAGAAAAAGTATAGATAAAGATAGATCCATTGATAAAGTAAGCCAGGGGTCGGCAACCTTTGACACATGGAGTGCCAACTTTAACATTTCTAGTCAATGAGTGTGCCACCTGGAACACAATGCAACATAAATTTTTGTCAAATAAATGTTCCTTCCCCCTTTTTTGAGGGGTGTTTATACTACCACAAATCTTTCTTTCTTTCTTTCTTTATTTATACAGGAAAATTTTAAGCAACATAAGAATGCCACACAAACTGGCCTGACTCAGTTAAAAACTGGTTTACAGCAGGTTCCTGTTCTGCAGCACAAAAAGAAATACAATACAGGATATACAAAACATTTAAACATACAATTAAGACAAAGTAAAGTAGAATAAGAGGGGGGCATGTCTACCTTTCAAACTTAGTCAGTGATTACAATTAAAGCTGTCCATAAGATGTTGTTTATATGCTTGTTTAAAACGTACACTAGATGTGCACATTCTAATATGATAGGGTATCTCGTTCCAGACTTTGGTGTACATATGAAGGAAAGACCTATAGCCATAGTTGTTTTTATAAGCTGGGACTGGAATAAGAATATTTGAGACAGATCTAGTAATGTATCCTTGCCTCTGATTAAACCTTGGAAGAAGATCAGCTAATGATGAGTGAACGTTGCTGTGTTGTAACTGAAAATAAAATCTCATAGCTAGAGTATTTACATAATTATGAAAAGTCAATGCATTTGAATGTTCAAGAGCAGCACAATGATGAGTCCATAAGGGCAAATTAGCATGGATTTTATATGCTCTGTTATATTGTTTTACAATTGGTTCGATGATTTCTTTGGTGGTAAGAGACCAAACAGGTAAGCAGTAGGAAATTGTGGACAAAATTATTGTATGAAGATATGTATAAGAAACATTGCATGTAAGATATGATCTAATTTTTCCATAAACATACAATTTCTTATTGAGTTTTTTTGTTAGATTCTGCATATGATCTCGATATGTAAGATGTGAATCCAAATAAACTCCCAAATATTTATAAGACTTTGAAATTGTTAAAGGCTGCCGTATGAGACAAATGGGCTCTGACACAGTTATGCATTTTCTAGAGGAGTGAAAAAACATACATTCCGTTTTCTTAACATTTATAGTTAGTTGATTATCTTTCAACCATTCATAGAGACACTGAAGGTCATTAGACAATTTTGAATTTATGACATCTACATTTGAACCAGAAAGAAAGATGACTGTGTCATCAGCATACAGAAGACAATTAGAATTTCTACAAATCTTTGGGAGATCATTAATATACAAGAGAAAAAGTAACGGACCCAAAATGCTACCCTGTGGGACACCCAGATTACAAGCCATGGGAGAGGACTTGACATGATCAATTTTGACTGACTGATACCTGTTAGATAAGTAAGAGGAAATCATCGATATCACAGAAGAGGACAATCTAAAAGACCACAGTTTATTTAACAAAATCTGATGATTCACTGTATCAAAGGCTTTACAAAAGTCTATAAAAATCGCACCAGTAATTTGTCCTTTGTTAAGAGAAGTTCGTACTTGTTCTGTAAAAAATAATAATGCATCCATAGTTGATCTACCAGAACGAAATCCATATTGTGAATCACTAAGAAGGTTATTTTTTTCAAGATAACAACTTAACTGATTATAAAGAGCTTTTTCCAATAATTTAGACATTACTGGAAGAATGGATATTGGTCTATAGTTTGACATAAGCGTTGGATCCTCAGATTTAAAAATAGGAGTAATTAGAGCAGTTTTCCAGACTGATGGAAAAATTGAAAGCCTGATACAGAGATTGATCAGATGATGGTAAAGAGGAATAAAACAATTAGCATGAACCTTCAAAAAATCTGTAGATAGGCCATAAATGTCGCATGTATGTGATCTTTTTAGAGAGTTTAAAATATTGCACAACTCGTTCTGCGTAATCTCTGAAAAATTAAAGTGAGAAGAAACAAAAGGTGATAAAGAAATACTAGTGGTAGTAGGAGTAGATATAGCTTCAAATTCAGATGCTAGCTCTTTAACAGATCTTACAAAATATTGGTTAAACGAATTTGCTATCTTTTCAGAATCAGTAATTAAAACACCCTCCAATGAGATATAGATATTGTTCCTATATTTCTTGCTATTTTCACCTGTAATAACTTTAAGTGTGTTCCATAATGTTTTAGGTTTAGAAGCACTTTGCAAAATTTGTTCTTTGAAATAATTAGATTTAGCATTCCGTAATTCAGCAGTACACTGAATTACACAGTACACAATCGTTTCGGAGAACACTGCAAAGAATGTGACGCCTCGTGAATGTGTCATCTCCTGTAACGCTATTAGGCAGGTTAACTGATTTTGCCTAAATTTAGGCAACATTTAAACATGGCTCTGTGGCGGGAGCTGAGTGCAGAGCGTTGAGGAGCGATTTCGATTGGAGGATCGTGCTCTCTGTATTTTTTCATTATTATTATTTTTTGCTGATGCTGGTCTAGCATGGCACGTGCCAGTGATCAGTGGCGTGCACAGACATTTTGGGGGGCAAGTGCTCGGGGGGAGGGGGGCACTTTTTAGCGCACTTCATTATAAAAAATTATTACAAGCACATGTTGAATGAAATTTGACTTTTATTTGTAACATTCTCTAAACGTGAGTTTTCAATGGAAAAAAGTCACACCGCCAACTGATAAAATCCATATCCAATATTAACTATATACAGTCATTGTTAAGTCTTTCAGTTAACTTCTGTTTACCCTCCACTGTCTGCAGGCCTTGTTGCATATATTTTGCAATTAGTAAATCAATATAGGCCTACAATTAAGACAGTAAAAAGACCAAAAAGTAGGAGAAGGAGTTATAGGCTACTGAGTGTTTTCATTATATGAATGCAGATTGGCGTTTTTCACAGGTAATGGGGAACTTCCTGTTTCTTATTTCACAAACGAATATGTTAATTTATGTTGCCTAACAAAACCTATACAACAGAAAACATTCAGCTTAACACACAGATTTGTAAACTCTACCTTAATTATCTGTATGTGGTCGTCCTCACATTATCTATCATTGATTTGGGCTAGTGCGACTAGTTTATCAGGTGACCAGTCGGGTAAAAATGCTTAGTACTTTGGTGCTGTATGAGACATTTTACTGCACAAGAAAATGGTTTCACGTTGGGCTTAGAGGGCAAACAGTACTATTGTACTTGATGTGTATGTGACCTGGCTGGTGGGGCACGGGAGAAGTCGTCTATCTGTGACCGTGCTAGCTGTGCTGAAGACGCTTCCTTCCACTCGCTGAACTGAACTGCTGCTGCAGCGCATCTGGTGTTAAAGGAAGAGAGAGGTCGGGTGTGTGCGAGGTGGTGGCTCATTTCAGGGCATTGTTTTTAATTGCTCAGGTTTTCTAAAGATCATTTTAAACCGACCTCAGTAAAATGTTAATAATAATAATTTTTTTTTAAACCGAAGTTTCAAAAGGGCACTTTCGTTGATAAAGGGCAGAGTTGGTGGTGCTTTAGCACCACCTGATGTCTATGTGTGCATGCCACTGCCAGTGATTATGCCTCGGCGTGCCAGCAGTGGCACATGTGCCATAGGTTGCCGACCCCTGAAGTAGGCTATACGCGATCAAAATATCTAATAGCAAAATAATCCATGATTGCTTTAATTTTGCCAAACAGTTAATCGTGTGTTCTGGAGAGCTTAACTCATCTTTGCTTAGCCTACCTTAGTTTAGCATGTTTACAACCCATCTGGCTTGTGTTTTTGCGCATGCCCCTGTTAAAGACATTCATGAATCATGGCAAGTGAGGTGTTAATCTTTTCAGCTTCGAGGTTTAGAACAGCTTTCAATCACTTTGAAGGCATCAATCAGCTTGTCGCTGTCGAGGCTTCTTGGTTGGCCCAATACCCCTCGTCCTTTCACACCTCTCTAGGCAGATGTGAGAAAAGCTGTCAAAGCCACCAGCTCACTCCGGTCCAGTAAAAACAACTTCAACAGTAGACAGATGCAGATTTGCAATTCGAGGGCTGATGACGTAACACAACGCTGCAATGTCGCCGATAAGTCGGGAATTGTTTGTTGTTTTCAGCAAAGGAGAGGATTTTTTGAAGTGAGCAAGAAAAGAAAGGTATTTGCCAACATTTTCTCTACTGTTTGAGTGTGATATTGAAGCTTTGTTAGTAAATGAATTTTAGGTGACAAAACATGGTCATCTTGTGTCGTAAACCTGCCTTTTAAATGGACATTTAAAAAGACCCACGTGGTCCATGTGTTTTTCAAAAACTTTAAAGCCTCCCGATTTCTCCCGATCGGCTGCATGTACATGGCATAGGAAATGTTAAATTTATCTGGTGATTTAAAATATAAATAAATGTAAATGTGGCATATTTGTTTACAGTGAATCCTCGCTTAACAATGGGGTTAGAGCATGGGTTAAAGTTCTCCGTCACTTTTTTTTTTATTTGATTTTTTTAGAGAAAAAATCCGTCAAATCATAATAAACAACACATGCGCGTGCTATCTGTTTTATGACCGAAATATGATTCTCACTGGTGCTCATCATCGCTGGATGGATGACTGCGGTGTCATTTGATTGATTTGCGGTTCATTCCACCTTCAGATTTGCGGACATTACGTAGAAAAGTTTTTACCCCCCTCCTGCCTGGCGTCACCATAGCGCGACTTGCGCGAACGGCGGAGGCTACTTGCTGCGTCACATTCTTTTTGCAGTGTTGTCCGAAGCAATATGTGGTAGTGTAAAGAAACACCCCTCAAAAACAGGGGAATGAACATTTACCTGACCAATTGTAATGTTGCATTAGTGCTGGAATTTAGGCTAAAGTGCTTGAAAATGTAACTACTTCGTTTCACAACAAATATCTGTCTGACTGAACAGTCAATCAATCAAATTTTATTTATATAGCGCTTTTTACAACAGTTGTTGTCACAAAGCAGCTTTACAAGTGCCGAGTCCTAGCCCCCAGTGAGCAAGCCAAGGGCGACAGTGGCAAGGAAAAACTCCCTAGTTTTTTTTGCATGAGTAAGAAACCTTGAGAGGAACCAAGACTCAGGGGGGGGGGGGACCCATCCTCCTCTGGCCGACACCGGTCACCATGACAACAACAATTTAGACAGAAAGAAATAAAGAAAAGAAAAAGATGTAGTATTGTCCATCATGGTGTAGGCTATTAACTTAGCTAGTTCTCTTGTATTACGTTAACAAATATGAGCCTTTTGTAATTCCAGGACGAAACATGACAGAACGTGAAGTTGTTAAGATTGGACGTTTTGAAAATAAACAACCAATAAATAATGTGATAAAAAGCGAATTATTTCGAATCATTTCGAATATATGTATAAATATTTAACTTAATTAAATTAACGTTGAGAATGTGTTGAAATGGACCTTAAAAGTGACGTACAAGTGCTTTAATTTCACCTTATAAAGGTGTATGAACCCGGCAAACATGACTTAGTTCACTGCGCTGAAGCGCTGCGCGTGCGAAGTTACAAAATTCGAGAGGTGCACGACTGCGAGGCTCTCGCGCACGGGTGGAGCCACCGCGATTACGTCATTTTCGGCGTGCGGACCCTCGCGCTGCTCACGCCACTCGCGCTGCTCACGCCACTCGTGCTGCGTCAAGTATAAAGGCTTAAACCAGGCTTAACATGGATGGTGTTGTTCTGTTTGTATTTAAAAGCTCTATCCAGTGGTGTGATTTAATTTGCCATTTTTGGACATTTTTTTTGTAACATACCTACTTAAAGCAGGTAATCTTACGGCTTATGTTTTTGCGATGGTGAATTTGATAAAAACAAGAGAGCTTCATACCTTTTAAAACTCACCAGGATTCACTAAGTGTGACTTGATCTTTAAATAATTTTCTGGAAGAGGACCCCCAGATAACTCCCATTAAATACACATTTATGTACATTTATTGCTCAGGTGTTCATTCTCTCTTCTCTCCTTACACAGGCTGTTTAGATAAATATACTTTATAAATGTGTTTTTTGTGTAGAATTGGGCAAAAGAGGCCGTGTCCCAACTACACCACATTTTCAGTAATTGCTGGCATTGTCTTTTGCCAGGAAAAATTTTCAGTCAGATGAAAATTTCTTTCTTTAACCCAAGGGTTAGAGACTGAAAAGTCCATCGTAAAGCAGTTTTCTTCGTTAAGCGTGACCCCAGATTTAGATACGCTTTGATCGTAAATACAGTATAGAAAAAAACGAACAATGTTCTCATGCGTGTGTACAACATGAGAGAGCGATTGCGTTGCCGAGATGGGCTGCGGTGGAAGCTTGAAAGTGACGTACAAGTGGTTTAATTCCACCTTGTGAAGGTGTATGAGCCCAGCAAACATGAATTGGTTCATTGCGCTGAAGCGCAGCGCACACGAAGTTACAAAATTTGAGAGTTGCACGACCTCGCGAATTGACAGCGCAAGGCCCTCGCGTACGGGTGGAGCCACCGCGATTACGTCATTTTCGTTGAGTAGACCCTTGTGCCACTCGCAATGCGTCAAGTATAAATCTAGCTTTACTTTGCGTAGCGTGGGTGCTTGCATAGCTTAGATGGAGAGATCGTCGATCCTCTTTTTGACTTTGAGGCTCGAGATCGTGACAATTTTGATTGATTTCAATTAAATATCAAAATCGTGACACCCCTAATATATATATTAAAAGGGTATTTATATACATATACACACAGGCTACATATATATAATCAACAAAAAAATTGAATCAATAACTTAAGGCTGGGCTAAGGCCAACATAACAAACAAAAATCCGTAATCCCCCGTTTCAACTTAATTAACCTGAGAAAACGGCCCAAAAGAATACGGCAGCTCAGCCTTACTATTTTTTTTTATTGAACAATATTTTTATTGAAATTTTATCATATAATGCAATAAAACAAGTATTTATTAGATCGAGCAATAACACACATCCATACAATATATAAAGATATAAATGCACGAACGAAAAAAAATATATATATATTGATGATAATAAAAAAAATAAATAAAAATGCACTCAAGCAATACTTTTCAATGTTTGTGTAGTATGTCCTTTCAAAAAACCGCTGTGTGCTGAGTAGCTGAACCGGAGCGGAGTTGCGCATGCGCGGGTGAGTTTCTCCGCTGGCTTGCCTTTTACCGGTAATAATCAATCGCACACGGTATGATAACCGTGCATTTTAATACCGTGGTATACCGTGAAATTGGTTACCGCTGCAACCCTAATCTCAAACTTGACATTATTTCTTTTGATACCATTTTACTTTTTGCGGAAAAAGTTAGGATTTCTCTGATTCTTTATGAATGAATTAAATTCATATTATTCTTCATTAAGTACATAAAACAACTTGGAAAATGCTAGAATCATCTCACACCAGATTTCTCTAGAAATCTATAGTTCTAATCTCATTATATGGCCTTGCTCCTCTTGTTTTATGTATGTACTGTATGTGTATATGCATATGTGTATTATTGTTATTATTATTATTTGTCTACTTTCATTATTTTGCCAGCACAAGTTCATTTAAAATTACATTGATTCTGCAGGGCCTATGCTGACTTTTACTTTGCAAAAGTTTGGTCATTCTCCTGTAGATAAATTTGTTTGTTTGTTCAACACTGAAAGCTAGTGTTTCCTGTATGTAGTTAACGTATGTGTAGCCGCTTTATGTGAATGTTACCTTCTCACAGTTGCATTGCTAAATTGCCAGTCATGTTGAGTGTGAGTGAAGTTTTCGTTGAATCAGCGCTTAATATTATGCACAGAAAATTTCAGGATGCATGGCTTGAAATGACATTCAGTCTTTTGAATTTGCATTGTATTAACATCATTTTTTGATAACATATTCAGGGGTAACAGTAGGTAAATGCTGCCAGGTGCAGTCCTTGAATTTGAGAAGTTGGTCCTGGAAAGTCATTTAAAGGTCCTTGAATCTGATGTTAACCAAGGTGTGGGAACCCTGTATATACAAATACAATAAATGGGTAGCATATAAGCATTACTTCTCACAGTGCTTATTGAAATCTCTCATAACAGACCTGACGGTAAACCATCGGTCTGAACTCACGCAGCCAGATACAACTCAAGCCAGAAATCACTCAGTATCACCCAATGACCAGGTGGAGCCCACCACTCAAGACCCCACAAGGCACTGCTTCTCTCTCAGAGCAAGCTTTTAAAGACCCGCCATCCAGTCTCATCCTGCGCCATGAAGCCACATGCCTCCTGCACCGGATGATGATAAGGTTGTTGCACCATCTTCTGGAGAACCTGCAAAATGACTCCAAAACAACCAAACACCAAAAGAAACCAAAAAAACTCTGACCGTAACACCCATCTGTGCAGTTAGAACACACACACACTGGTGATTACTAGGGGGCTGTGGTGCACACGTGCCCAGACCGGTGGGCAGCCCTAGCCCGCCACCCAGGAGCAGTTGGGGTTAGGTGACTTGCTCAAAGGTACCTCAGTCATGGCCTTAGGCCTGGGAATTGAATCCACAACCCTCCGGTCCCAAGACCTCACTTGCCATGATTTGTGGTTGTTTGTCTTTGAAAAAGACATGTGCAAAACAACAAGCCAGCTGGATTGTAAACATGCTAAGATAAGCTAAACCCTTCAGAACACACACGATTGACACTGTTTGGCGACACTGAAGCAGTCGTGGATTATTTTGTTAGTTGATATTTTGATTGTATACTTTTTGACATCATAGAAAAGAAAAGGCTTAGTTTGGCTGGAGTTTGTCAAGTTGTTTGGGTACAGCGTTGAACCGGAAGTTAGCATGAACAATAGCTATGAAGATCTATGAAGGACTTGTTTGTCAGTATACGTAAACAATTGTGCATAAGATAATTCATACTAAATATTACCTAAATATTAGATGATGAACAGTATTAGAGTATTTAAGTACTGTAGTACTTCAGCATCGTTTAGGACATGGGTTAAAGTTCTCCGTCCCTACGACGGATTTCCGTCATTTGATTTTTTTGGGGAAAAAATCCGTCAAATCATAATAAACAACACACGCGCGTGCTATCTGTTTTGTGGCCGAAATATGATTCTCACTGGCGCTCATCAGCGCTGGATGGATGACGGCGGTGTCATTTGATTGACTTGCGGTTCATTCCGCCTTCAGATTTGCGGATGTTACGTAGAAAAGTTTTTACCCCCCTCCTGCCTGGCGTGATCGTAGCGCGCGACTCTGTACATCTGCGCGAACGGCGGAGGCTACTTGCTGCGTCACATTCTTTTTGCAGTGTAGTCCGAAGCAATATGTGGTAGTATAAAGAAACACCCCTCAAAACAGGGGAATGAACATTTACCTGACCAATTGTAATGTTGCATTAGTGCTGGAATTTAGGCTAAAGTACTTTAAAATGCTTGAAAATGTAACTACTTCGTTTCACAACAAATATCTGTCTGACTGAACAGTTATTACGTTAACAAATACGAGCCTCTTGTAATTCCAGGACGAAACATGAGAGAACGTGAAGTCGTTAAGATTGGGCGTTTTGAAAATAAACCACCATTAAATAATGTGATAAAAAGCGAATTATTTCGAATCATTTCGAGTACATGTATAAATATTTAACTTAAATTTAACGTTGAGAACGCGTTGAAATGGACCTTGAAAGTGACGTACAAGTGCTTTAATTCCACCTTATAAAGGTGTATGAACCCGGCAAACATGACTTGGTTCACTGCGCTGAAGCGCTGTGCGCGCGAAGTTACAAAACTGCGAGGCTCTCGCGCACGGGTGGAGCCACCGCGATTACGTCATTTTCGGCGTGCGGACCCTCGCGCTGCTCACGCCACTCGCGCTGCTCACGCCACTCGTGCTGCGTCAAGTATAAAGGCTTAAACCAGGCTTAACATGGATGGTGTTGTTCTGTTTGTATTTAAAAGCTCTATCCAGTGGTGTTAATTTTTTGTAACATACCTACTTAAAGCATGTAATCTTACGGCTTATGTTTTTGCGATGGTGAATCTGATAAAAACAAGAGAGCTTCATACCTCTCACCAGGATTCACTAAATTTGACTTGATCTTTAAATAATTTTCTGGAAGAGGACCCCCAGATAACTCCATTATATAAACATTTATGTACATTTATTGCTCAGGTGTTCATTCTCTCTTCTCTCCTTACACAGGCTGTTTAGATAAATATACTTTATAAATGTGTTTATTGTGTAGAATTAGGCAAAAGAGGCCATGTCCCAACTACACCACATTTTCAGTAATTGCTGGCATTGTCTTTTGCCAGGAAAAAGTTTTCAGTCAAATGAAAATTTCTTGCTTTAACCCATGGTTTAGGATCTTAGTTAGCAGGATTAGCTTAGCTAGCCTCTTGAACTTTTGGACATCTCTTAGTCTATTAGTATGTTATATGATGTTATATATTATATAACTTTTATATGATAACTTCATTTAGAATCTTTCTGTAAGATGTCCAACGTTGTTTTGTTTTAGACAACAACTTGCTCTTAATGTATAGGGGCCAATGTCTTGGAACAGGGTGTACCACATTTGAACAAGGGTGTGGTACTATGGACATTCTTTGGGCCATCCAATGTGCAGTAATGTGTAACTCTTCAATATTTACATGTATGTGCTAAATATTGTTTATTGTCAGACAAGACCCTATTGAATCAGAGAAGGAATAATAGAAAGAATTCCAAATCACATGTTGTACATTTATACACTGTACATCCTCAAAATCAAAACTGCATTTTCCTTTTATGATAATTTTCTTCTGTTAGAGGCACTCAAATTCTGGAAATCTAAGTGTAGGGCTGAGTAAATATGTTGGCCCAACTGTCTACTTCAGTTTGAATCCTGAATGATCATTTTGCTGTTACTAGTCAAGTCGAGAGGTTTTATTGTCATTTCAAAAAATTTTCATATTTTCAGTTTGATATGCGCACTGCGCACTGATGGTGACTTTTTTGTTAATGTTCTCTAAAGTTTCATAAAAAATAAATAAGTAAATAAATAAAAGCTTAGTAAAGCCAACCTACCATGTTTATTCATTTATCTGAGTGTTTTAGGTTTCTACTTTGAAGTGGAAAAAAGTCCTGAATGAGAACGGGATCCCGTTTAAGGAGCTCTACATTTAAAAAAAAACCCTGATTCGATTATTAGTCGACTAAAGGGAAAATCTGACAAATCGGATTCGACTATAAAAATCCTTAGTTGAATACACCTCTAGTGCAGACAGAAGTGCAACGGTACAACACAATACAGACAGTACAGTATACAGAGTGCATACTATACCTACAGGGGTATACAGGGGTGCCCAATGCGTTGAGGAAGTGTGGGTCGATCGCGAAGGAAGTGTGGGTAAATGTTTAAATGTGCCATATTTTGTCAATTGTGATTTTTACACCCCAATCGAAATTTGTCCTCCGCTTTTAACCCATCTGTGCAGTCAGAACACACACACACACACACGCACACTAGTGGTTACTAGGGGGCTGTGGATCACAGGTGCCCAGAGCGGTGGGCAACCCTAGCCCGGCGCCCGGGGAGCAGTTGGGGTTAGGTGCCTTGCTCAAGGGCACCTCAGTCATGGCCTGTCTGGGAATCGAACCCACGACCCTCCTGTCACAAGACCAGTTCCCTAACCGCCAGGCCATGACTGCCCTCATGACTGCCTAGATCGCATGACATTAAGAAGTAGTGGATGAATGACAGGCTATCGTCCATTTGCACCCCCCTGTCAACGATCAACACGCCGCTAAAAAATAAATAGGTATATCATTTTGACTTGGTCATCTTATAAGTAGCTCGCAAGCGGAAATGTTGTGGGCACCCCGCCTTAAGATTTGAATGTGTTCTAGTACAAATAGAAATTCATTGTTCCAGTTAAGCTTAGCCTTAGTGAATAGTTGCACATAGTGAGGTAAAATTAACCTTTCACAGCAAGATATATCTGTGGGACTGATAAAGGTCTTTGAAGTCAAGGGTAACTTATTATTAAAAGTTATTCAAGAATTTTGCTTAAAGCAGTTACTAATGAGTAAGTGCTGATTGTTTGGTTGCTGACAGGCTATGGGCTAAGCATTATTTCAAGCATGAAAGTTTCTCATGTTTCTGTGAACAGCTACCAGGGTTTCCAGGCCACCTTTGTTGGCTGTGTCCTCCCTTCTGTCAATTGTGGAAGATCAATTGAAAAACTGTGAAGAGATTCAAAATGAAAGATTGATGCGGACATTGCAACTGGACAATTTAACATCATATTCTGAACTTCCAAAATGCTTGCCGGCACTAAAATGTGGAGAGAAGTGCTACAGACCACAATTTACAGTAAAAGCCTTGTTGGAGTGGCAATAAGTGTTTTCCGAGGGACTGCTTATGTTGAGTCCATTTTCAAGATTTGATGTCATACCAAAATGGCAGTCTTGTGATTGGTCATTTTGTGTGTCTTTCAATTTTTTGATTTGCTTGTAACAGTTGTTCTAGGTCAAGTGCTGAAATGTACCAGGTTTTCCCTCGAGAATCTGGTAATGCGAAATTAAATAAAATTAGGCTTTGTAATACTGAATTTTGTAATGTGTAATATGTTTTTAACTGGGAGATTTTCAGCAAGTACAAATCTAGGCAAATTAGACATGTCTGGAAAGTGTTTTTGCTGTAAAACATTAGCATATGTGTAGGCAGGGTCTCATGGTTTCCCCTTTTAGGTGGTAGCTCTGGTGTAGAACCATGGAAAATGAATAACTCAGAAGAGTATAGTTGAAAATGTTGTCCATGTTTTTACCCAGTTTTTGGCGTTGGCTGTTAAGGCATTCTGGCTCTAACCGTAACAAAAGTAAAGATGAATATCAGAGAATTGATGTGCTGTGAACATATTAAAAGACAGTAAAACAACATTCTAACAACATTATTTAACTTTGCTTATGTTTGTCAAGTTCAGGTTTTATTGCAATTATTTACATCATCATATAGATTTGGTAGGTGTGTCTGAAGATAAAAACAAACAACAAAAAAAACATTGAAATCTCAAAAAGTAGATCAAGTGGGCAAGAACATCTCCAACAACAGAAGGAACATGAAGGTCAAGTGTCATCAAGGACATAACAGTTCACAAAATGATCCATGGGTTTCAAAAGCAAGTGTGTAAAGGTGTGCAGGATTGGGACATTCTGGGATGAATTTTGATTACCTTGTGGTGAAGGATTGTGGAGAAGCAATGTATTAAGTTCTCTGAATGCCTATGGGAAGTAGCTGTCCTAGAGTCTGGCAGTGGTGGTGTGGATGCTGTAGTTTCATCGGCTGGATGGCAGGAGGGAGAAGAGACTGTTGGAGGGGTGGGATAGATCATCCACAGTGCTGGTGGCCTTGCAGCTGCAGCAATTCTGATAAGAAATGAGAGACCCTGATAATCTTCTTAGCTGCTCTCTCAATCCGCTGTAAGAACATTCGGTCTCAGTCCACAGTTTCCATTACCAGATTGTCAGCCAGCCGGCCAGGATCACAATTAGACTGCCAGTTAGGTCTGGGCAATATGACTATATATATTGTTTGATGACAGGAAAACATCTATTGCTTCTATTGTTATTTGCTAGAGTTCATTTTGTTGTGTTGCAAACCATACTTTACAGCAATAATTTTCATCATTTGAATAACACTTTGCATTAAGGCAACACAAATATGGTGGGTCACCGAATAAATGAATCTGATGAATCATGAACACTTTAGTCAAATTTATTTATATAACAGCTGCTGTCACAAGAGCTTTACACATGCATCAAGTCCAAACCCTCAGTGAGCAAGTCGAAAGCAACAATGGCAAGGAAAAACGCCTTACAGGAACAAACCTTGAGAGGGAATCGGAAACCATCCTCCTCTGGTTGACAACCAACACAAAATTAGAAACAATGTAAAAAAAAAAAAAGCAAAATAAGTAATGAGGGGGGAATAAAATAAACGTCTGTTCAGAGTTTTCTAGAAGTCCTAGTTTGGTTCTATGAGAGTACTTGAGTCCGGCACCCATCTGGCACAAGTATGTCTATACAGGGCAATGAAGAAATAGATGGCTGGGGTGGAGAGTGTGTCAGCCACAGTGGTACTAGGAGCTGTAGCATCTGAGACTAGTTTAAGCTTAGTAACAATATGACACCATGAGAAGGTGTACCTCACAGAAAGAATAGATTATTAGGCATGTCCAAATACAAGGTGTGTAAATTGGGGAAAAGTAATGTGCAAGGATGGATTCCAGCAGATGTAGCAAAAAAGATGGATCCATAATCTAATGTAGGCATATGGGTTCACAGGAATATCAGCAGTCAAAATTGATTGAAGTGATAGCCTCATAAAAATCCCAGTTCATAACTTGAAATGATCTACAACTTTACCCAAGAAGACCGACTATTCAGGGTACTAATAAAGAGCCTGCATCTTTTGATCTAAGCAGATGTTGCACATATGGAATGCACTAGCAGTTTGCTAAGATACTATAGGGAGACATAAGACACAATGCTTTATAGGTCATTATTCAAGTAAATTTTATGTATATAGCACTGTAATGGAGCTCTCATCCGTTCTATGTTGCGAGCTATTATAATGGACAGAACCACGAGACAACCTCAAAGTTTTACAGACTCTTTTATTGATACCCACAGGGCTGCAGTGGCAAACACTAGTTGGACCTTGTCAGAACTTGGAATGCAGATGAGTGAGGGCCTGGTTGATGTGTGTCGATTAAGTTGATTAGTTTGTTAACTTGTTTTCTTTTTCTTTTTTTTGCGCATTCTTTATTAAGGTTTGTTGGGTTCCCAGGCACTCTTCACAGTGGACTGAATAAAGTGGTATATTGGAACTTCCAGTTCTGTTTTTCAGTTTTTTTTGCAAGTGCCACTCAGCTATCCTGCAACAAGCACATTTTACAACACGTTGTCACAAGGCAAGGGGTCCAGATCCCTAATGAGCAAGCCAGGGCCGACAGTGGCAAGGAACAACTCCGTAGGAGGGGATTAAGAAGAAACCTTGGGACCAAGACTCAAAAGGGTACCCGTCCTCCATTGGGTGGCCCAGCTAATAGAAGTCCATATTTATAGTTCTGTTTCTAGGCCGAGCAGCCCCTCCAATGTGGATGTTGAGCATCAGGTAGGAGTCGGCATTGGTGTGTACGCTGGCGTTATCAGCACATCCACTGGTGACATTAGCACATGCATCCATGGCATCGGCATATCCACTGGCAAGCCAGACCATTTTTGACCGATGCTTTGACACTGTCTGCGATTAGTTATCTGTGTCTCTGTTAAGAATTGGGTGATGCAACCTTACATGAACCGGTAGCAAAACATGACCCCAAAAAGTTGTGTTTAGTTAGTCAGCTAGCCGATCGGTCCCTCTTGAGCAGAAGTTACATGAGCCTTTTCTGGTATGTAAGTAAACTATTGCATCTCAGTATGAGAGTGATGGAGAAATAAAAGATAGTGACTCTTAACTGTGAAAACAAATGTTCTGTTGAAGAAAATACACTTATTTTGATTAATTTATAGTGGGTTTAGTAGCACTACTTGTGTTTAAGTGTTATTTGGTATTTTAACAGTGTTTTCCATGTTCATTTTGTTCAAAACCCAAATATTACCAGACTGACCCACTATTATTCTGGAGAGTAGGTTACATGTATTGAAGTAGAGGTCTACACTCCCGCGGTAATCCCGCGGGTACCGCGGGACCCGACAGAATATCTTGCGGCGCGGGACAGAATTTAATTGTTATTGGCGGGAGCGGGAGTTGAATTAGTCCAGGCGATGCGGGAGCGGGACCACATACATGTAGAAAAATCCCGCAAATTAATAGTCTAGAAAATTATAAGAATAACAACGCAATGATTTCCATGCATAAGGAACAGGACGAAAACAACTAATCATTCAGTAAGTAAGCAATAAACTAATTCAAAAAATTGGCTAAGCAACTGATCACGTGAACATGAAGTGTGCGTCATTTTGTCATTTTGATACAGAAATGGCAGACTGTAGACCAGGGGTCGGCAACCTTTGAGACATGGAGTGCCAACTTTAACATGTCCAGTCAATGAGTGTGCCACTATGACGGCGAGTTTAAATTGTTGACCGAGGAAAGGGGGGGGGGGTGTAAATGGACACAAATAAAGTATTATATCGCGATCGATCGCCAAGTATAAAGCCGAGCCGTTCGCGTGAGGTGTGCGTGCGGAGTCGCGCACTACGGTCACTCGTGAAAGTATAATCCATTAATATAATAATTTATATTAAATTATATATATTTTTGCTGATGCTGGTCCAGCGTGTCGCGTGCCAGTGATTATGCCTCGGCGTGCCATAGGTTGCCGACCCCTGCTGTACGGTCAACCAGTTTCAGCTGTGGAAAATTCAATTAAAACAGGTGAATACACCACAATTAAGCCAACTACAGGAAAGTCTGATGTATGGAAGTCATATTCCATTGTAATTAATGGAGAGGGAAATCGGCTTGTTGTGATTGATATCAGAAAGGTTTGGTGTACGTCACCTGACGGCATGTGTTTGGACTGTGGTAAGAAATGGGACAGCGCGATCAATCGCTATATTGCTGTTTTAATAAATACATAAGAACATTTCAAGTACTAAATCTAATTAATTCAATTCATATTAGGATTGCGGGCGGGGGCGACAGAAATGTGTATGTGGCGGGCAGGGGCGCAGATGGCACTGGGGACGGGGGGCACATGTCCCCTCCAGATTTATATTGACCCCATCCGAAATCTAACATCTACAATAAACGTATATATTGTACAGCTTGGTCCCCCTCACTTCAGAATTTCCATCTGCGCCCATGGTGGCGGGCGGGTGCGGGATTAAAACAAGCGATTTTTTGGCTGGTGGGAGCGGGACTAAAACAAGCAGGTGCGGGCGGGAGCGGGATTAAAACAAGTGGGAGCGGGCGGGAGCGGAATTAAAAAAGCAGTCCCACGCAGACCTCTACATTGAAGCTTGTTTCTTTTAGACGTAACCAACATTCGTATGTGTGTGACAATGGAATATGACTAATGTCACTTTTTTCAGTAACGACTAATATAATGAGTTACTATTTCCAGTTCAGTAATCAGATTAAAGTTACTTATTCAAGTAACTGCGTTACTGCAAAGCAGTAGGACAGGTGCTCAGGTGCTCTAAGTGATAATCAATGGTGTGTCGGTGGTGCTCCGTAGAAAAAAGAGTCAGCAATGAAAACAGTAGTAACAGGCAACACACCCAGGGTCCAAAAATGGACCTGCCGTATCAATGCCTACCGGTTTCGGTGACCAATTCACCTTCAACAGGGCAGTAAAGTAATGGCAAGTAATAAATACCCCCCCCCCCCCAATCTTGTTTGTGCTTTATAAGCTCTGTGAATTTTGTTACTTGCCATTACTTTACTGCCCTGTTGAAGGTGAATTGGTCACCGAAACTGGTAGGCATTGATATGGCAGGTCCATTTTTTAATAAAGGACCTTTTACTCTACCTCTTTACCCTGGGTGTGTTGCCTGTTACCACTGTTTTCATAACTGCGTTACTATTTTTATTTTCCTTAGTAAAAATATATATTTTTGCTTTCTTCATGGCTCAGTTATACTTTTGCGTCTGACCGTAGCACTCGACTCAGCACGCTGCGTGCGAACATAAGAGCGTGAGCGCGTTTTACATGTCATTCTGTGCAGTGTTCTCCGTAACGATATGTGGTAGTGTAAATAAATGCCCCTCAAAAACAGGGGAAGGAACATTTACCTTACGTATTTTAATGTTACATTGTGTTCCAGGTTTGAAAAGTGCTGGAATATTGGCTAACATGCTTAAAAATGCTTGAAATTGTAATTGTATTTTGTTTCACAACAAAGATTCAAGATTCAAGATTCAAGAGATTTATTGTCATGTGCCCAGCAGAAACAGGCAGTTACACTGTGCAATGAAATTCTTACTTTGGTGTTCCTCCATTCACCATTAAAATATTAAAATCTTTAAACAATACAATAGTAAGGAATAATACAAGAGTAAATAAGTAATTAAATACAGAAAAATAAAGTGTATTTGAGTATTTCGCACGATGGCGAAATATTTAAAGTGTTTTTGTGCAAAGTGTGTGCAAGTTCTGTGCAAAGAGACTGTGGACATGTGAACATTGGGAGTTACTGACGTAAAATATTTGAGATGTGTGTGTAAACATTTCACATTAAGGGCATTTAAATGTGGTAAGGTGCAGGAACATGTGGAGTGTTGAGGGGGGCTTGAGAGGCATTAACGAGCCTGATTGCTTGTGCGTAAAAACTGTTTGTCAGTCTTTTAGTCCTGGACTTCACACTCCTGTATCGTCTGCCTGAAGGGAGGAGTGTAAAGAGTGAGTGCTGTGGGTGTGTGCTGTCCTTGATTATGTTGCGTGATCTTTTGATTACTCTGGAGTGATAGATGTCCTGTAAGGGTGTGAAAGTAGTTCCTGAAATGGACTGTGCAGTTTTGATTACCCGCTGGAGAGCCTTCCTGTCCTGCATAGTGCAGTTTCCATACCAGACCGTGATGGAGCTGCTAAGGACACTCTGGATGGTGCTTCTGTAGAAGGTGCTGAGAATTGTAGATGGCATGCCAAACTTCCTCAGCCTTCTCAGAAAATACAGGCGCTGCTGGGACTTCCTGATAATGGTGTGTGTGTTGTGAGACCAGGTGAGATCCTCGCTGATGTGGATACCGAGGAACTTGAAGGTTTTCACCCTCTCGACCTCAGTCTCACCGATGTACAGTGGTGAGTGTCGCTCCTGCTTTCTCCTGGGATCAATAACCATTTCTTTGGTCTTGTCAGTATTCAGGGAAAGGTTGTTTTTGTGACACCAGGTCACCAGGTCAGCCACTTCCCTCCTGTAAGCCTTTTCTTCCCCTCCAGTGATCAGTCCAATGACTGTCGTATCATCAGCAAACTTTATGATGCTGGTGTTGTTCTGGGAGGCCACATAGTCATATGTGAAGAGTGTGTACAGAAGGGGGCTTAGCACACAGCCCTGGGGAACCCCTGTGTTCATTATTTTTGTGCCTGATGTGCGGCTGCCAACTCTGACAGTCTGCGGTCTGTCCGTGAGGAAGTTCAGCACCCAGCTGCAGAGGGCGGGTGTCAGTCCGAGGGTGATGAGCTTTTCTACGAGCTTGCATGGAACAACCGTGTTGAATGCCGAACTATAGTCAATGAACAGCATTCTAACATATGTATCCTTGCCCTCTAAGTGTGTCAGGGTTGTGTGAAGTGCGGTGTTGATTGCATCGTCAGTGGAGCGGTTTTGACGGTATGCAAACTGGAGAGGATCTATGGAGTTTGGAATGGTCTGCTGAATGTGAGTCATGACTATTCTTTCAAAGCACTTCATTGCAATTGGGGTGAGTGCCACAGGTCGATAGTCATTCAGGCAGGTCGCAGTATTTTTCTTTGGAATGGGAATGATGGTAGTGGTCTTAAAGCAGGTTGGCACAACAGTTTGTGCGAGAGAGAGGTTAACACTAGGAACCCGACGGCCGCGAAAATTTTCGCAAGGCTTGGTAAGGTCCATGTAGCCCACTCCCCTGCTGTGAAGAGATTAACGCCCATTGTCTTGGTAATGCGGTGGAAGCGTCTCACCCCCAGCTCATACGCCTGCCAAAGCACAAGCGGCTCACCTCCAAGCTCATACAAGGCACCAAACGTGATACTTCACGAAAAACTTGGTTACAAACAAGCAGACTGTATATGTTACCGATCCTACAACAAACAGCGGAAATTTTGTAGACTCGTGTTTCAAAAGATACAATTCAAGCGCACGTAGAGAGTTTCTCAAATGAGTCCCGTCAAACAATAAAAATAAATAAAATTGTCTGAACCTCTTTGTATATTGTTTGAAGCTCTTTGTATATTTACTACACTATATAATATTTGTTACACTTTCTGTTTCCGCGTTTGAATTCGCGTTTGAAAAGCTAAGAAATTATATGGCGCAATTATATATATGGCTGATAAATGTTGTGATCTAAACAGCAGACTGGAAAAGGAGAGGAAAAGACAGGAAGAACAAATTCATGTGCTGTAAAACAACTTTATTTTGATCAAACATGGATGTCTATTCCGGGTTTCTTGAAGTGGAATGTCAAGAAAGTTGAGGGTGTCTTGAAGTTGAGGGTGTACTCGCCAGATGCACTTGCCGCATGCAACACACGCGTTGATGCTGTGGAGAACAATTCAAGGTACACCTTACATTTTGAATAAAATCTTTCAGAAGACAAAAATACGTAACATATGTGGTGTTACGTATGTAGGCCTACTTATCAACGTACCTTCATGTAGTTGTAGCCAACAGTTGCTACACAGCCAGGGTGTACTCGCTGCATGCAACGGGCCACCGGCGTGTTCCTGCGTGCACTGTGTATGCACGCACCTTCATGATGTCTGTCAACGGCGCACTGCAAAGAACAAAGTACATGTTATATTTTGAACGAATTTATTCATGTGTACCAGCCAGGGACCCTCTTTCTTACATTTGCGGCAGGTTCATCGTTCATCGCTGCCAAGGTCAACGGGCCACCGGCGTGTTCCTGCGCGCACTGTGTATGCACGCACAGAAGTACATGTTATATTTAGAACGAATTCATTCATGTATAAATTGATTCTGTGAAAATGTCACAGGCATGGGTCATAACAGAACGGGAATCCAATTCCAGCAACCATGAGAAAAATAACCAGCAACCACGACGAGAAATAAACAGAGGACTAACACGGAAACAGACATGAAATGGCAGGAGATGCGGGGCAGACCGTGACACCGGGTTTCATGATGTGCGACTGTGGAACAGAAAGAGAAGAGATTTTTGGTTATGTTCAAATAATAGTGTGTGTGTATATATATGTGTGTGTGATTGGTTGTCTGTATATATATATAATATATTTATATATATATATATATATATATATAAATATACTTATCGACGTACCTTCATGTAGTTTTAGGTACACAGTTGCCACACAGCCAGGGACACTCTGCCCTACACTTGCGACAGGTGTACTTGCCGCATGCAGCGCACGGGGTTATGCTGTGGTTCCGGTTGCAGTTTGTCTGCACCTGACACGTAGTCTTCTTTCCAGGAGCAGGCGAAGGACGTGGCGTTCTCTTCAACTCCTTTTCCTGTAGGAAACGAAGACGGAGTTCCTCAGCAAGAGTACACATAAAAACTCTCCTACTCTCTGTGGACCCCGTACATGCCGTGTACAAAACATGCGCGTTCATCGCTGCCAGGTCAAGTATGTTATAAAACACTGCAACGGGCCACCGGCGTGTTCCTGCGCGCACTGTGTATGCACGCGCCTTCTGGTCCATGATGTCAACGGCGCACTGCAAAGAACAAATACAAAGAAGTACATGTTATATATATAAATGTCCGTGAACACGTCTGCCAGTTCTGATGAACAGGCCCTGAGTGCACGTCCAGGGATGTTATCTGGGCCAGCTGCTCTCCATGGGTTTATTTTCCTGAAGTTCTTGCGCACATCTGCTGAAGTCACTGTGAACTTTGAGTCCTGCATGCTCTCCTTGTCTGTAAGATCTTCCAGTTCCAGTTGTCCAGGGCACAAGTTGGAGTCCTCAAAGTGAGCATAGAACTGATTCAGTTCATCAGGTGATGTTTGTTGGCTGGTTGTGATCGCCCTGCTTGATTGCTGGTGGTTGGTGATGTGCTGCAGTCCTTGCCACATGCGCCGAGAGTCTGTGGTGGTGTAGTAGCCCTCAAGTTTCAGCCTGTACTGTCTCTTGGCTTCTCTGATGGATCTACGCAGATCATATCTGGACCTCTTGTAGTCTTCAGCACTGCCAGTGAGAAATGCAGTATGTCGGGCACGCAGCATGGACCGAACGTCGCCATTTACCCAGGGTTTCTGGTTGGGGTACGTTATGCAGCGCTTTGTGGGGACAGTGGCTTCGATGCAGCAGCTGATGTAACCCGTTACCCCAGAAGCATAGTCCTCTAAATCCACAGAACCATCCTCTCTCATAGCAGCAGTTCTAAACACATCCCAGTTAGTACTATCAAAGCAGTCCTGAAGCACTGAGTCAGTCTCTTCATTCCACACTTTAATTATTTTACTCACAGGGGGTCCTTGCTTGAGAAGTTGTCTGTATGCTGGGTAGAGGAACACGGAAATGTGGTCGGACTGTCCGAAGTGCGGCCGAGGCACGGCTCTGTAGCCACCCTTCACGTTGCTGTAGACCTGGTCGAGTATGTTCCTCTCCCTGGTTGGAAAGCTCACGTGCTGATAATATTTGGGCAGCACAGTCTTCAGGTTGCAGTGGTTGAAATCGCCGGCCACAATGAACACGGCGTCTGGATGTGCGGTCTCTTGTTTATTAATGGCGTCATGCAGCAGCCCCAGCGCAGTGGCCGAGTTCGCGCGTGGTGGGATGTAAACAGCCAGAATAAACACGGCGCTGAACTCTCTCGGCAGATAGTGGGGTCTGCACTTCACCAGCAGAAATTCTAAATCCGCTGAACAGTGTTTCTCGACAGTCTTTACATCCGAACACCACTGTTTGTTTACAAAAACACAGACACCGCCGCCTTTGTTCTTTCCCGACGCCTCCGTACGGTCTGCACGATGAACGGTGTGTGTTTCCAGCTGGATCGCTGATTCCGGTGCACTGTTTGAGAGCCAGGTTTCCGTGAAAATAAGCGCACAGCACTCTCTGGTCTCTCGCCGAGTTGTTGTTCTGGTTCTCAGCTCATCCAGCTTGTTTTCAAGGGAGCGGACGTTAGCTAGCAACAGGCTGGGCAGCGGTGGTCTAGTAGCCCTAGCCTTTAGCCTAGCATGTAGCCCACCTCTCTTGCCCCGTTTACGCTTTGGCCGCTCTGTTCGTCGATTGCGCTGCTCACCTGAGGCCGGTGTTGTTGAGCTGGTGGTGGAGTCCGAGCGTAAAAGAAAGCTGAAGTCCGAGAGGCTGAAAGTGAGTTCGTGACGAACTTTACTTATCTCCAACAATGCTTCTCTACTGTAGCTAAATGTTCCGTGTGTTTGTTGTATATACAAAATGTACAATAAAACTATAATAAATACTAAATAGCGTCGGTTGCCGGAGGAACACACAAAGACGTCTGCCACGGTGGGCGCCATCTTGGTAGCTGTCTGAATGAATAGTTCGCTTATATTACGTTTACAAATATATTTACAAATAATACCATGCAGCAACACAAATGTAATGTCAGGAGATACATTGTTACTATTTAGATGCACTTCCAATAAAGTGAGTATTGGAAAAACTTATTTTGCTGCTGAATGTAACTACTAAAGTAACTTAATTACTTACGTAATTAACGTAGTTTTAAAATCAAGAAATATGTAATGTAACTAAGTTACTTTTTAAAGGAGTAATCAGTAATCGGATTACTTTTTCAAGGTAACTAAGCCATCACTGACTATGACTCAAGATTAATCATGTGTGTGCATAGTAGTGTTGTCAAAAAAATCGATATATCGATACGTATCGATACTGAACATTCTGAAACGGTACAATACTCGTTTCTCTTAAGTATAGATTCTTTTTACATAAAATGTGCTTTCGTTTGACCCACCCAAGCTGCCGTAATGCACAGGACAGTTTGTAATGCTAATACGGCAGCTAAAGCAAACGCAGTGCTGTTGGATTCGAAGCAGATACAGATGGAAAACAGAAGGACATAAACAAGCCTGTTTGCAAGCAGTGGTTTTGGAACATTTCAACGAAGGGCGCTAAAGCCTGGTTTAGTGACCATAGTGCTCGACTCCCCACCTCGCGCGAACCTCTGCGAGCGGTGGAGGCATTTATACTTTCCGCTTTGCAGTGTTGTCCGAAACTATGTGGTAGTATAAAGAAACACCCCTCAACAACAGGGGAATGAACATTTACCTGACGAATTTTAATGCTGCTTTGTGTTTCAGTGTGTTTCAGGTTTGAAAAGTGCTGGAAATTAGTCTAAAAAGTACTTGAAAATGTTGAAATTGTAACTACTTCGTTTCACAACAAATAGTTATCTGACTGAACAGTATTACGTTAACAAATACGAACCTCTTGTAATTCCAGGACGAAACATGAGAGAAAGTGAAGACGTTAAGATCAGGCGTTTTGAAAATAAACAACCATTATATAATGTGATTAAAAGCGCAATATTTCGAATCATTTCAAGTATATGTATAAATATTTAACTTTAATTAAGTTTAACGTGCTGGGGAATATTGGTATAAGCACTTGAATTCCACCTTATAAAGGTGTATGAACCCTGCAAACACGACTTGCAAAAATGGGTCTGGACTGACCCATGTAATACAGACATGATTTTAACGTCTTTCTGACGTTGCATGTTTGTTGGGATAAGTTAAATATTTACTCGAAATACAGGAATATATATACATATATATACATATACTTGAAATTATTCGCTTTTTTATCACATTATTTAATGTTTGTTTATTTTCAAACCGCCCAATCTTAACGTCTTCACGTTCTCTCATGTTTCGTCCTGGAATTACAAGAGGCTCGTATTTGTTAACGTAATACAAGAAAACTGTTCATTCAGACAGCTATTTGTTGTGAAATGAAGTTACAATTTCAAGCATTTTCAAACACAAAGCAACATTCATTTGTTTGTTTATAAAAAAAATAAAAAGGCTTTAAAACAGAAATTAGCACAGTATCTTGACTTTGGTATCGAAAATGGTATCGAATTTCAATGTCTTTTTAAGTATCGTATCGAAGTTGTAACTCTTAGTATCGTGACAAGCCTAGTGCATAGCATGCAGAGCGTTCACTCGTTTTGTGCACAGGAAATGCACATTTAAATGGAGTGGTATCATGGTCCTTTTTAATGTGTGTATTGTGAAAACCTGTATTGTTGTGATGATAAAAAAAATTACAAATCACACTGTCCTTGCCAGTACTGCTAATACATTTGTCATACGTATATGTAAATAACAGATTTTCTTAATAGTATTTATTTTCTGTTTTCAGCGGAAGCATCTCACAGGCTCAATCTCTTCTACCTGGCTAATGATGTCATTCAGAATTGCAAGAGGAAAAATGCAATTGTCTACCGAACTACCTTTACCGATGTTCTGCCGGAGGCTATGAAGCTTATCAAGTGAGATCCATTTTGTCCATCCTGCTTATTTATCTCATGCAATACCACGGTGGTCCTATATTCCATGTAGTGCTGGGCGGTATGACCAAAATTCTATATCACGGTATTTTTCATGCGAAAAAAGTTCGGATTTCTTTGATGCCATAAATGTAGTCGGACTTTTAGCAAAATACCACATTCACTACAAGTGGAGTGGTTAAAAGCCTTCTTTTCTCTTTATGAATGAATTAAATTCATATTATTTTTCATTAAGTAGATTAAAAAACTTGGAAAAGACTAGAATCATCTCACACCAGATTTCTCTAGAAATCTATAGTCCTAATCTCATTATATGCCTTTGCTCTTCTGTTTTATGTATGTACTGTATGTGTATATGCATGTGTATTATTGCTGTTATTATTATTTGTCTACTGTCAACGTGTCATTATTTTGCCAGCACAAGTTCATTTAAAATTACATTGATTCTACAGGGCCTATGCTGACTTTTACTTTGCAAAATTTTGGTCATTCTCCTGTAGAGAAATTCGTTTGTTTATTCAGCACTGAAAGCTAGTGTTTCCTGTATGTAGTTAACATATGTGTAGCCGATTTACATGAATTTCACCTTCTCAAAGGTGCATTGCTAAATTGCCAGTCATGTTGAGTATGAGTGAAGTTTTCGTTGAATCAGCACTTAATGTCATGCACAGAAAATTTCAGGATGCATGGCTTGAAATGACATTCAGTCTTTTGAATCTGCATTGTGTTAACATGGTTTTTTGATAACATATTCAGGGGTAAGAGTAGGTAAATGCTGGCAGGTGCAGTCCTTGAATTTGAGGAAGTTGGTCCTGGAAAGTCATTTAAAGGTCCTTGAATCTGATGTTAACCAAGGTGTGGGAACCCTGTATATACAAATACAATAAATGGGTAGCATATAAGCATTACTTCTCACAGTGCTTATTGAAATCTATATTTATAATATCTATAATATATATATATGTATATATATATTAGTGGTGGGCCGTTAACGGAGTTCGTTAATTTGATAATCTTATCGGGCGATATAAAAATTATCGCCGTTAATCTATACTTAAAGTTGGGTTGGGAACTGGGTCAAAATGGGTAAGCAAACTATGATGACTTTCAACTTGATAGTTTAGCTCGGCTATATTCCTAACCAAATTGCACAGTAGGGGCTAGAACGAGTTTTCAAACCTGTGAATTACAAATCGTACATGTGTTTACATGGATGCAGCCACAAAGTCGCCAGGTTTGCTTCATGGAAAATTCATTTTTAGGAACGTAAAGTGTTACCGGAGCGGAGCTCGGAGCGGTCGTTTTCTGCATGGTCCTAGCACTAGATTTGTCGCTATTTAAATATTTCTTTCTAACCGTTAAAACTGCAGAGGACCAAAACCGGCTTTTGAAAAAAATTACGTAATTACAAATTACGTCCGTGAGGTTAAATGTACTAAATGTTGGCTTACATTTCAAATATCATGTTTAGCTGAATAAACATGTTATCAACCCCTTTTAATGTACAGTATGTAGGTTTACAAATTCATGTTTAACTGAATAAACCGAACATGAGTAGCCTACATTTTATTGAGCATGTATTTTTTCTTCAAGTATCAAAGTAGAACAGCTTCCTCAAGCAGTCATTGATGCATTTTGGAAACAGGAGATGAGCCCCTGGTCTAATGCACCCGCAGTATTAAGAAACCCTATCTCAAAAACTGGTCTTTGGTGTGCTTCGGCACACATGTAAAAACACTGGCTCTGATTGGCTACCATAACGCTGCCTTAGCCAATCGCTTACTGACTTGTTAAGTTAAACAGGTGTTACACTGAGAACTGTGACCTATCGAGATCTGTTACTCCTCACTAGCCTGGGCAGCGGTCCGCTCGCATTACTGTTAGTACATCAATATATAGTAACGCACCGCTTTTAATGACCAGTAACGTCAACGGCATTGTAACGACAGGAAAAGTAATTAATTATATTATCCCGTTACTGACAAAATGATGCTGTTATTTTTAACAGCGTTATTCGCAACACTGCCCGTGAGAAACCATTAACGACCGTGATGTGTTCCAGAAGGCTATTTAAACCGGTGTGGCCGGTTTATGAAAAATTCTTATGATAACAAAAATAAACATCGGTTTTCGGTGCGAACCGGTTTACCGCCCAGCACTAATTCCATGATATTTATATTGTCTCTTATGTCTGTGTCTGATCTACTCTCCATGCCTATAGAAGCATTGTTAATGTTAGTGGTTGTAAATGACCTTTTTTGTTTATCTGTATAGTGCTATGAAAGACACTAAAGTGCGCAAGTCCGTGGACCGCATCTTGTCCATCTGGGAGGAGAGGAATGTTTATTCAGAGGAGTTTATTAACCAGCTCAGGAGCGGTCTGGTCCAGAAAGAAGAACCACCAGGTTAGAGGTTTCCCACCACATTGTCTTATCAGCTGTACTTTTTTCTGTGTTATATGTTCTGTAAGTTTTATCTGAAATCAGTGTAAACCTGATTTATATTTAAGGTTAGATACTATGACATAATGTTCACTTTGCCCTTGGAATCTGTTAAAAAGTGGCTATCACTGTTTAAAATATGTTTAAAGCATGCCTTTTTAAAACAAGTGAAAATTAAATATTAAGTTATAAGTTTGATTTATATTAGATTTAGACCAGTTTTAAAATGCTACAAACAGCTGCAGTAATTATTTTAACCGAAATCTAACCTCAAATCTAATGTCTGATCCCCAACACTATTTGACAGTCATATTTCAAAAACAAAATGAACATTTAAAAATATGAAATCTGGTATTTTTTTTCTTGCATGTTTGGTAAAAACGTTCCTGGAGATATATCCTAGAAACCACACAACCCCCCACCCAGTCACTGTATCCAGTCACATGCTTTCATTGTTTTCAATGTAGGCTGGGATTCCTTCAGTATAGATGAAGGCAAGCTGATATTTAACAAGGACATACATTGTAAGCAATATTCACATTGAAATATAGATTTTTCTTTTCCACTCTAATGGTTTGTGTTGACTATTTCATTGCAAAATATTAATAGAAGATCACTTTAGCTTGTGTTCTATTTATTTAGCATCCTTTGGTATACAATCCTCCCGTGGATACATTCTAACTTAAGGGCAAAGATAAACAAACAATCAGTAAATAAATCAGATATAAGCATAGTTATCAGTCTCAAACTTTATATTCATCTTATCTTAACTGATAATATTGTACACATTGCCAGTTTCAATCTAGCTTGCCCTGAAATACTTTTATTAAGATAATTCTATAACGCCTAACAGAGCACCCTTCATTTCTAGAGACCCTTTTTAGTGATCATAATCCACATGTTTCGTGCACAGTTGTAGCTTTGGTACATGTAGTTGTATCAGACATGCTATTTGTTGCCTCAGTCGGTGCAGATATCATGAGCAGTGCAGAGGGGTGGGGTTGGGAATGGGGGTCTTGGGATGGAGTAAATTCATCATCAGCAAATATTTGGCTCACTGCAATATCTGAAAACAGCCTTTGTCGTCATTTCATTCCTTGTCTCTTTGATGGCAGTACATTGGACATACACTGTGTTCCAAATTAGATTTTCCAAAATTACCTTTATGAATTGCAATCATTGTAATTTTCCAGTCATCAACTATTAGAGTACAATTGAAAGGTTTTTGAACAAACTGCCAATGATATCAGTATATAAAAAATAAAACACTCAAAATGCATGTTCCAAATTATGCACAGCAGAGTTTTCAAACTTTTCATTTTTATAAAGAACAAAAAAATGGTCATTTGTGAAGTTATAAGCATTAGCAGGTTATTACAAACAGTTTTTCAAGTCAAAACTTTATTCTAGATGATGTTACATTTGCACATAGGACCCCTTGTTCTAAAGGAGCTCCTGAACTCTCGCATCCATTGAATTTGTCTGGTTTTGGATGGTATCTGCTTCTATTGTTGTGCATGAGGACAGAATACCCTCCCAGAACTGTTGCTTAGATGTGAACTGCCTCCCGCCATCATAGACACTCCCTCCATCACAGACACTCCCTCCATCACAGACACTCCCTCCATCACAGACACTCCCTCCATCACAGACACTCCCGCCATCACAGACACTCCCGCCATCACAGACACCCCCGCCATCACAGACACCCCCGCCATCACAGACACCCCCGCCATCACAGACACCCCCACCATCACAGACACCCCCGCCATCACAGACACTCCTTCTGATGGTGCTCCAGAGGTTCTCAGTGGGGTTGAGGTCAGGGGAGCATGGGGGCCACATCATAAGTTTGTTAAGTTTGTCCCTTTTATGCCCATAGCAGCTAGAGATGCAAATGTGTTCTTTGCAGCATGAGACGGTGTATTATCATGCATGAAAATGATCTTGCTGCAGATTACATGGTTCTTCTTCTTGAATCATAGCAGGAAATGCTGTTTGAGAAACTCCGCATACATTAGGAGGTCATCTTCACCCCTTCAAGGATCCTAAAGGGGCCGACAATCTCTCTCTCCATGATTTCAGCACAAAACATTACACCATCTCCTCCTTGTTGGCATCGTAGCCTTGTTAAAGGGGGTGTCCATCGGTGAACAAAGTCAGTGTTCAGGTATTGTTTGCCCCATTGGAGCCGTTTCTGCTTGTGTGCAGTGGATAAAGAAGGTCGACAGGATGGCTTACGCACAGCTGCAAACCTCTGAAGGATCCTGCATCTTGTTGTTCGGGGGATGTTGGAGGCACCAGCAGCTTCAAAAACCTGTCTGCTGCTATGATGAGGCATTATTGCAGCTGCTCTTTTAACCTGACGTAATTGCCTGTTGGAAAGAGTCCTCAATTTTCCCTTATCAACACGCACACGTGTGTGCTCTGAATCAGCTACATACTTCTTGATTGTGCGATGATCACGATGAAGTGTCTTGGCAGTGTTGATTGTAGTCATGCCTTGACCTAAACACTCCACAATATGTTGCTTCTCAGCAGCAGACACATTCTTTTTCTTTCCCATTTTGGCTGAAAATGTAGGCTGCTTAGTAATGTGGGACAGCCTTCTTGAGTAGTCTTGCCTTTAATTGGACACACCTGCCAAACGAATTAGCACAGGTGTCTGCAATTGCTTTCAGTGATATAAAAAACCCTGACACACATCACCATCAATGGGTTTAACTAACAAACAAAAACAATTCTTACCTCATCACTCCTAAACACTTTTTGCATAATAATTTGGAACACAGTGTAATAATGAAGTTTCATTCTGTTTACTTTATTACATGATATGAGCAAAATGATGGGTCACATGTTTGATTTGAATTGGCAACATTTTTTTTCTTAATTTCCCAATTCCTTTTGCTCATTATCTGGTGAAACACAGGTCAGAAAGGTTTTTTGCTTTTGTGTCCGGTTGCAAACAGAAGTTCAAAATTTAGGTCATCTTGTGTTCTTCTGAACATGAAAACAATGATAATTAAAATATACTGGCTTAGAAAAAATTTTATTAGCCATTTAACTAAAATTATGATAAATATAACAATCAGATAAAGAGGCAATTTTATCTACTTTGCTTCCAATAAGTTCCGGTAAACAATAAATGGCATTAATTCAACTGGATATCTTTTAACAGGAAGATTGTTGGGCAAATGTTCTCTTGGCAGGCTGCCCTGCACAAGCTACTGTGACCTTGCAGCTGCTCTCATGTTCACTGTTGCGTCCCCTTCGCTGGCTTCCTCTGGTCACCTGCATCAGATTTACAACCCTAACACTTTCTTACAAAATCAAAAGCGGACATGCTGTATCCTGCGTGAAAGAACTTTTCACCATGTGTCATATCTTGAACCCATTGTGCCTCTTGTACAGCACAACTTGAATCACTGCCTCTCAAGAGACATGGAAGACAGATTTCAATACTTGTCTCTGTACAATATAGTGCACATATGTCAGTCAAGGCCCGCGGGCCGGATCTGGAATTGATTATATATGGCCCCCTGCAAGATATGTAATTACTATTAGAACCGGCCCGCAGGCCACAGCCGCCTGCTGGTGTTTTGCACGCACAAACACTACATTCCCCACAATGCAACAGTAGCCGGCGAAGTCACTGCAGAGCACACAAGCAGGGAGGGTCCGCTCGCGAAAATGACGTAAACGCAGTGGCTCCGCCCGTGCGCGAGGTCGTGCACCTCACGAATTTTGTAACTTTGCGCGCACCAGCACGTTAAACTTAATTAAGTTACATATTTATACAGCTATTCGAAATTATTCGAAGTAATTTGCTTTTTATTCATATTATTTAATGGTTGTTTATTGTCAAAACGCCCAATCTTAACGTCTTCACGTTCTCTCTTCATGTTTCATCCTGGAATTACAAGAGGCTCGTATTTGTTAACGTAATACAAGAGAACTGTTCAGTCAGACAGCTATTTGTTGTGAAACGAAGTAGTTACAATTTCAAGCATTTTCAAGTACTTTAGCCTAAATTCCAGCACTTTTCAAACCTTTATTACTTTATTCATTTAGTGTACAGAACATGTTTTCTTTGAAGGAAGTTTGTATTTATCTGTTTGCTTTTTTCACTTGAAATTACTGACAGATCCATAAGAAAATATTGCTTTATTCATTTAAGCATTAAATAATATACACTGTGTTAGGTTTTGGTTCAATAGGCTATGTGCAATCATTTCAATATGTTTTAATAAACCAGTCCGGCCCTCGGCTCGTAGCAAATTTGGTTTTTTGGCCCTCTATGTATTTGACTTTGACATCCCTGATATAGTGGAATGACCTCCCAGCCTGTCTGTGGGAATCTTTTGCTGGTGTCTTCAAATGTAGATCCATCTCTTCAAGAAACATCTGAATAAGACATAGGCACTTCAAGGCACTTGAATCACCAGTCCTTTACTTATCTACATTAAAATCTATTTTGCATGTGTGTATTTCCACTCACAAGTCTCTAGCTTAATGGTATCCTTAAGGTGTTTTCACACTGTATGGATTCCTGTATTCGTTTTTTCTGTATCAAGGACCACGTATGAAAGCTATCTGCTCCTTGCGTCATGTATGGAGTTGTGTAATTCATTTTGCAACTTGACTGCTTCGATGTATTGTCACTTCCCTTTTCAAGTTTCATGGTATTTTATAGTACCATTGTAATAATAAAGCAAACAAATGAACTTGGTGCCTAACATTTTGCAGACGTGAGTGCAGAAAAGTGAGGCATGGAGTTCTGTAATGGACCTGCGGCTCAGATGGACTTGGTGTGTGTGTGTTAAGACAAATTGGTGATAATGAGCCTCGCCCACAGATTAAACCGGCGTAACCGTACGTTCTCAGCCAGTCTCTGCTTTCTCTGTGATTGCTTCTCATTTGAAGGTGTCTCGCCACCTCTCTCTTATGCTTTCTCTTTACTTATTCGAGTAACTGTCTCCTGCGTCACTTCTTGAGTCATCTCAAGTTTTCCCAATCCTGTATTTCTTCCTATCCGTTTTGCCTTTATTTTTGCAAAGGGTTTTATTTTGCTGTGGTGTTTTTTGCTTGCTGCCAGTTACTTCCCCTGGCGTCCTTGGTTCGTTTTCGTGTTGCATTTGTCCACGTTGTTTTTTTAGTTGCTGTTGTTTTGTTTCTTTCTCCCGTCTCTCTACGGTTGAGTGTTATTTTTCACGCGTTGTATTTTTTTTCTTTCTATTTACTCCGTGCCCTCACGGTTTTGGTTTCTATTTTTAGGCGCGTTGAGTGTTCCACGGTGTTTTGTTTTGATCGTTCTGGGTCGCTGTGCGCGTTTCCGTCTCGCTAATACTTGCTTTTGGGACATTTAAAATCGATTCTGAATCGTAGTAAATGAGAATCGATTTTTGATATGTGAATCGATTTTTTGGCACACCTCTAATGTAAATATCCTTGTTGATTTGTTTACTACCAGCCATCAGACTATTTCACTGTAGGACAAACTTTTGCAAAGTGGTAAACGTTTTTGTTAAGCTGCTTAAGTTGGAAAGTATGTTAATCTTTCCATGCTGATTTTTATTTAGGGATGAGAATTTTATGATGATCCTTGCATTCCTTTCAGATACAGCAAATGACAATTCAAATTTGCTTTTTGTCTTAAAAGTCAATTTTTTTGTATAACATGTACAACCAAAGTGTGTTCTATTAATTATTATAAACATTACAGATTTAAATATGGAATAAGAAACAATTGCATAAATACTTTAAATTATAAAGGAAAATGCAAAGCAAATGGCAGAGAAAAGATGCTTTATAAAATTAATGGGAACAAAAAAACTGCAGTAGTCATTTAGACCACAGGTGTCAAACTCGAGGCCCGCAGGCCAAATGTGGCCCACCGCGTCATTTTATGTGGCCCATGAGAGCTTAAAAAGCCTAATTGTCAAAAAAAAAAATAAAACTACATTTCCCACACAGGGTTACAAAAATATATTTTTTGTAAATTGTCTGTTTTGAAAACTGATTTAGGACAATTTTGCACTGCTGAATCCGAAAATGACATCCATTTTTTTCAATCATGTCGAGTTTTTGTCATTAGATTGTTAAAAATCCAATTTTCTGTCTAAATGGATTACATTTTGTGACATTATCGGCTGACTTTTAGCAATATTTCTGGTCCAAATTAGATTTCTAAAAGAGAAATTATTTTCAGATACAATTTATTAAAGAATTGAATGTTATAGTGGGCATTAGTAAAGGTACGTACATGTTAATTGCATGTTACATCGTCACTGTTGGAAATTTAGGGCTTGAACTTCCGTTTTTTGGAAATCCTAGAATGCTCAGTGACAGGGGTGTCTCTCTTCAGAGTCCAACAGTAATCAGCCATCATGACTGCATCCCAGCGTCCCTGATACCTGGTCTCCATCATCTCTCCCCCTGCTCATCGCTCATTGATCCCAGATTCTCAGGAAATCAATCCATATGTGAGAATAAGTAATGCATTTTGATGCTTATGTTGCATCCGAGGTTTCTGAAAGCAGGCAGCATATTGGTGACAAGTTCTGAGTAGTTGCTGGCCTTGGTGTTGCCAAGAAAGTTCTTCATGACCAAAACAAAAGCCTTTCATGCTTCCAGTTCAATTTTGTTCATTGCGTTCTCAAAGTCTGGATCTCTGATGAGCTGACTGATATGAGGACCATCAAAGATTCCAGCTTTCAACTTCTCTGTGGTCAATCCTGGGAAAGCCTGGCACAAGTAAGTGAAACAGTCACCATTCTTGTTTAGAGCTTTGGTAAACTGTTGGATCAAGCCAAGCTTGATGTGCCAGTGGTGGGAAGAGTATCCTGTCTCTATCCACCAGAGGGTTGTTGATGACATTCCTTGCAAGGCACCAATTCCTCCCTCACAGGCCAGTTCCTCTTCGTGTAATGCTGAGCAGTGTCCCTACTATCCCACATGCACAGAAAGCATGGGTACTTGGTGAACCCAGACTGCTGTCCCAACAAAAAGTTAACCATCTTCAGGTCAACACAAATGAACCAATCATGCTGATCATTCTGAATTTTCTCCAGCACATACTTCACAGCTTCATACTTCTCCTTTAGCGTAGTCGAGCGAGCGAGGGGTACAGAGGCAAACACTTTGCCGTTGTGCAGCAGAACACATTTCAGCGATTGCTGCTATCGATGACGAGTCTCCAGTCTTTGGGTTCATACTGTGGCACTCCAAGCTTATTTATGTAGGAGCTGCGCAATGTCTGTACAGTACACCAAGTCCTTAACTTCAGAGAAAAAATTGAGATGCTCTTGATGCCTGTTGCGGTAGAAGGTGATGCGAGCGCTGTCAGAGAGGAGATTCTTTTCCTTCAATCTGGATGCCAACAGTTCAGCTGAGGACTTTGACAAGCTGAGATCGCAAACTAGATCATTTAGCTCATTTTGGGGAAAAAGGATGTGGAGCATCACCATCAAAATCCATTTCTTCATCTTCATCTTGTACAACACTGGAGGAATCTTCGTCACTAATATCAGGAAGTTCTCCAAAGACAGGTACTGGAATTTCATCACAATGAGCTACAGGACGACGTGCTGATTGAAGATCAGGATACTTGAGGCTGCTCCGGTTCTTTCTGTTGATCCCAGTCACATCAATTGCACAGAAGTACCAGTCAGTGCCGTGGTTTATCGGCTCCCTCCAAACTCTTCTTGCCCTTGGTCCACTGATGCAGATACTCGGTACATGCTTCGCATACCATGTGTGGTGCCAAAGCTTTATCCTGATCACCAAGTTTAATACCAAAATGGGCATGGTAACAGTGACCGTATATATAATGGACGGTACGTCACCATTGACTCCCATTGTGAACTTTTGAAGCCACACGGATGCTGCCATCTTGGATGTGCTTGCGCAGTAGATGAAAATTGGAGCCAGAGCATGCGCATTCGAACCGGTAGGCAGGATAGTATCTCCACCAGAGACCGTATCTCCGCCCCGACATTCGTTAGGATACGCCCACCAGTATAGACACTTAACGTTTTACAAAATAAACAAAGGTAAAAGGTTTTAATACTGCTGTCGAGAATTTTGCTGTAGAGAGTTTTGATAGTTTTTCTGTTGAGCGCGTTCACATTTAAGCGTCTGGCATTAGACCAACCAGCTGGTATTAGACCAACGTCTGGTATGTCAACCAACATAGCTATTAACTGTCAATCACCTTATCGCCGCACCCCTTTAAATAACACTTAATAATTTCTATAAAATCTGTTTATCGTAGAGAAAAACACTGGGAGAGATTCTAACACAATGGGGTGTTATAGAATTGATAAAATATAATTGCTCAAAAAACTTATTTTACGTGTAATAAAAATTCAAAGTTTCTCGTCCGGCCCGTTCACTTACATGGGAATGGGCGGGTTAAAAGTTGTACTGCAGCCAGCCACTAGAGGGCAGCTGACTCACGTAGGCTTCACTTTTCACTCGTGTCGTCCAGTCTCTGCATGGTAAGCACACTTTATGAAACCTGTGACTGGATTCCTGTTAGTCACAATGGTGTATTCGCCACAGATGTAGCAGAATACGTCGGGTTTATTTTTGCAAGGTCTTCTGGTTGAAGCCATTTTGATCACCAGCAAAACAATGGTGTAGCTATAGCTCAAAAAGCTGACCTGATGCAGCAAAACCAATGTGATTTTTGGATTCAGCAATTAAAAATTGTACAAAATCAGCTAAAACATTTTAGACAATAAATATTGTGTTGACCAGTGTTATGTTAACCGTGAAGTGACGGCATCTCGACACTGCAGTGTTTCCACATCGATGCGATGCGACTTATTTCCCAATAAGTGTGATATGTGGTATGTGTGTTACAAAGCGGTGGCGGTTGACAAAAAATACAATCTATGTCGGCGGACACGGAGCTAAGTATGCCAAAATTAGGCATCAACAAATTCAACAAATTGCCAAAGAATTAAAAGGCAAACTGCGATTGCAACAGAATGCATTCACAACCACAAACAATGCGGCAGAAAAGGCTAGCTTTGTTGTGGCTGAATAAATCACCGCACTTTCAAAGTCTTTTTCAGAGGGAGCGTTTTAGGAGCACAATTACTATTTTAGATGTGGCCCATGGTGAAAATGAGTTTGACACCTCTGGTGTAGATAAACAAGGCCAGGTAGTCTTTAGGAATGGACTACTTGCTGCACTAATTGCTGCTGAGCGTGCTGGAGTAGGGCTGCCTCATTCCTTGAGTTTTCTAGCACTTCATTAAATATGCCCATTATAAGCAACAGAGACTGATTCTTGCCAAATATTGTCGGTTAGATCTGTTAACATCACGATCGGGTCACGCAAGTGTTGTCCTCTGTGTCATTGTTATTGACCCCAGGATGTCTGGATGGTATAGTGGGAAGCCTCAGCTGCAGTTATTTTAAATTCTGAAGCTGCTCTCATTGGTGTATGTTTCTATCATTAGTGAGTGAATTACATGCAAGTTTAATGAGCTGTTTCAAATGTTAAAAAGGAGTGTATTTCAAACCATGACCTATTTTCACATAATCTATATTTCTTGCTTAATTCATATTTAAAATATGATATACACAGGCCCGTTGACAGTCTTGCTGGGGCCCGGGACAAGAAAGATTCATGTGCCCCCCCAGCGCCAGCGGCGCAAGGGTTCGCGCGAAAATGACGTAATCGCAGTGGCTCCGCCCGTGCGCGAGGGCCTCGCGCGCTGTCGGTTCGCGAGGTCGTGCACCTCTCGAATTTTGTAACTTCGCGCGCCGCGCTTCAGCGCAATGAACAAAGTCATGTTTGCAGGGTTCATACACCTTTTATAAGGTGGAATTAAAGCACGTGTACATCACTTTAAAGGTCCATTTCAATATTTTCCAGCACGTTAAACTTAAGTTAAATATTTATACATATACTCGAAATGATTCGAAATAATTCGCTTTTTATCACATTATTTAATGGTTGTTTATTTTCAAAACGCCCAATCTTAACGTCTTCACGAGAACTGTTCAGTCAGACAGCGATTTGTTGTGAAACGAAGTAGTTACAATTTCAAGCATTTTCAAGTACTTTACCCTAAATTCCAGCACTTTTCAAACCTGGAACACAATGCAACTTTAAAATTCGTCAGGTAAATGTTTTTCCTTTCTTTTCTGCGCTCCAGATTTCTGTATTTATTTTAACTATCCACCACTGTATTTCCCGCTGTTGGGCGGATACTGGCCGGCTACAGTCGGTGCTGGATCAAACCATTTTCCAGTGGGAGGCGGGGGTGTATGCACTTAATGGAAAATATGCAGATAGGTAAAAAACATATATATTTGAGCCATTGAGCTTATTATGAGTGCATAAGTTTATATTAATGAAAGATTTCAAGATTATTTAAAAATTATAGACTTTAAATAAAAAATAAATTGCTGGGCTCTTTGATGGACCCCCCTGGCCCTAGGGCCCGGGACAAAAGACCCGGTTGTCCCCCCCTGTCGATGGGGCTGGATATACATGATATATATGTATGTATGTATATATATCAGATATATATGATTGTAAGTTTACTTTACATTTCATAGCTTCCATTATCCATGGTGTGAATACAAGATGGGTACATCAGTCATTTATTTGTTTTTTTAAAAAGCTCATTTTAAAGTCTGTGGGTGTCTTGAGTGGCACAAGTGCATAATGCCTCACACATCGAATCTTCGTCTGTCCTTGCAGTGTTGAGTTGCAGGAGCAGTTGCAGCTTGTTCTCCATAGCAACATGCAAACATTGTTTAGTTTCCACTAAAACTGGAGCTGTGGTTCAGTTTTTGGGTGAAACTTAGGTTGAGTTTATTTTGTAATTTTATTTTACAATGCATGGATATGACCGATAAAATATAAATGAAAATTAAATAATAATAATAATCTTTATTTGTATAGCACCTTTCATACATACATGCAACTCAAAGTGCTTTACAGTATGAATAAAAAGAAACAATAAAAGGAGATAAGACAAAAAGACAATAACAATAATCCAGCCTTGGTGTGATGCAGAATGCAGTAAATGTGAACGTTTTTTTGTTTAAATAGTACTGACGTTTAATAGTCTGTGCATTGCAGCGAGTTTTACAGTGATGTTCCCAGGGCCATTCGGATCCTGCTGCACATTTTAATTGTAACTTGGGCACGATATTTCATGAATGCACATTTCTGTTAAGAGTGAATGATAATTCTATAAAGGAATAGGAATTTTTTATATATATAAATTCCTTAAATTCTCTAACCATGACTTCAATTTAAGAGCACAAGATTCAGTCCGTATTATGTAAACCTTAGTTTGGTTTTACTACAGTTGTCAAAATCTGGCCTACCATTATTCAAGGTAAACTAAAGCAAACTGGTTTTGTGGTTAGTCTACACATTAGCATTTACCTCCATTTGCTATGCTTACTTGATTACGCTTCACATATGTACTGAAGCTCCAGAACTTTAGTGAGATTCACAAACCAAGCTACATTTATATTATGCAGTGAACAGAAGACAACTGTCATAGTATGTTGTGATAGTGACAGCATAGTTAAACTGTGAAGAATAATCGATGGGTTTTGGCAGGGGTGTAGATCAGTCATATATATGCAGTTCATAAATGTCTGAATTCTTTTATGTTCAAGTCTCAAGTGCCACGACAAGATATCACAGTATGTGCACATGTTTAAGCATATCAAAATGAGTCTCTGTAATTATCAAGCAAGACACAGAAATCAACAGAGGTGTCAATTCCAGGTTCAGAAAGTAAAAGTCCTCACCAGGATTTTGCTCAGGCTTCCTGGATTGTGTTGATTCCACTAATTTTACCTGGATTGCACTAATTAGAAAATCTAGCAAGCTTGAGCAAAATCCTGGTGAGGACTTTTACTTTCTGAACCTGGAATTGACACCTCTGGAAATCAATGACCCTTTCCAAAGATCAACTGTAATAACACTACACAGAATCTAGTGGGACATGTCCTCAAATGCATGTGCTGTTTAAAATAAAGATTCATACATTTCACATACAAACATGTGAACTGTAGCACAGTTAGCTACATGCTCACTTGTGTTTTATTTCAGTTTGCATGCAAAGTAAAATTATTCATTCACATATACACATTGAACATATTTTAGGCAACAGTCAACATCCCCAATCACATGCCAGTAACAAACACACATTCATACACCTACACTATAATTATCACCTTGCATTAGGCTGTGTAGACTGGTGTTAAATTGCTTCTGTTAGTATTCATGTAGCTTGCTAGCTAAACAAAATAGTAGCCATAACGTGACCGTCTTTGTGGGTTTTTAAAATGCCTGAAATTTTAGTCAGCGCTCAGATAAGTGCTAGATTTTTTTAATGTACCAGGCTATCTCTCTGGTTGTGTGCCAAACTATGAGTACATGGTAGGTGGTGGTAAAACATGAATTGCTAATTGATTAAAGGCCAAATCATTATTTGATAAAATATTCACTTAACATGCATTTCCATTTTATTTCAGTTCCTGCCAACCCAAATGAAGCTCTAAGGTCCAAAGTAGTTGCTGAGTTTGTGGTGAGTTTGTGGCCATGCTTCATATTTTGTGCAGGCCACCTAAATTTTTAAAGGTTCTAAAACATTCTTTGTGTGTGTGTTCCTCTGACTGATTATTTCTCTCTGAATCCGTTTTGGGCAGCCCTCAGCATTCATCGAGCATCTAAATAAATATCGGAGCTCCATGGATGAGATTGATCTGAGAGAGAAGCAACTAGCTGCTATGAGAGTGGATGTGTGCAGCACAGAAGCTTTAAAGAAACTCAAAGGTCATTATAGTGCAACAACAGTAATTATAAAATAAGTCAGTTTTACTGTAAGCATAGATTTCATGCTACCTTTTGGCTTTAACTTATCGTCTACAATATATTCATGTTACTCAGCAGTGTCTTCATTTCTTTACTTTGAGGTATTGATTTTTTTTTCTGCAAACCTCTCATTCAGATAAGGCAGGTGGTAAACGGTTTTCCAGAGATTTTGAGGATAGTAGCACAAAGCTGCAAGACTTTGTGGCATTTCTGGATGGACAGGTCAAAAAAGGGCCTTGTCTGATGGAAGCTCTGGAGGACGCAGACATCTTCTATGAGATGCAGTATAAAGAGGTCAAGATTGTTACCAAAGTATGTGACAGTGTACCAGTGTTCTTCCCTTGATCACAGTCCACTCAAAACTGATAACAGATCAAAAGCAAGCACTAGATTTCATAGTGATTGAACCTCTGTATTTCCACAGGCCTATCAGACCTTTGCCAACCGAGTGCTGCATCTCAAGCGCAAGTTGGATGCACTCAAGTCTTCTTTACCAGACCCCAATGACTCACCAGTCCCCTCCCCTTCTGAAGATGCACCTTCACCCACGGGTTCTGAGTCACCCTTCCATGGCCTCCACCGAATTGGTACTCCTGACCCAGAACTAGATGGCCAGGCCATGGAGGAGGACCTGATTGCCTTATGTGATGCTCCTAGTCCACTGTCCTCCCCTGGGGACAAAGACAACCGTGATGTAGAGGACATGGAACTCTCAGATGTAGAAGAGACTGAGGGGCCAGCCATCATAGGTAACAGCTGGCAGTCGTTAGCTGAAGCTCACTTCGAAACAAATACTGTACCTAGCTTCCATGTTCCTTACAAAACCTGGCATGCACAACACAATTGCCAGGACCATATCTAAAATATTTACTCAAAATTCCACTTGGCAGTCATGAGTGAAGTAGAGACCAGTGTAAAAAGTTAGAGGTGCAGATATTAATGAAGTGTAAGTGTAAATATTGCTTTGTTTGCCTTTTTATAAACAGTGTTCTCCACCTTTTGTTTTTATCCCATAGTGGAAGAGCACCTAAAGCAACCTAGCTCTGTGGAAGTGTCCAATCATACCTCTGCTTTACCTGACTCAGAACCCTCCAGGGCCAGTCAGGCTGTACCCCTCAAGCAAGTGACAACCCCACCAGCAACAGAGACCCCAACAACTGGGTCACTTCCTATTAACCTGGCTAGTGTGGATCTAGGCAAAATCAGCTCCATCCTTAGCACACTCACAAATGTGATGAAAAGCTCTGGTACGACAGTACGGATGCGTCCTAAAATTCGTACATATGTATACATACAACAAAGATTTGGCATATGGAAATGCTTAAATTGATAAACCCACCTTAGCATGGCACTGGTGAAATATTTCATTTATCATTCTAATGTATATTTGAAGCCAAACCATATGCTTAATTTTTTCCCTCTCCTAATGGTAGGAGTGAACCCAGCAACCTGCTCATCTACCGGAACCTCAAGCACACTTTCACCAGTGAATTCATCCCTGAAAATCGACTGCACCACAGCGGTGCCTCCAGCCAGACTGGGCAGCAGTCTCTCCACAGTGGAGATCAGCCCCAGTGGCCTGATCAGTGCTCTCTCCAAAACACAGGCTCAAGGAGTCAGCCTTCAGGGTGAGAAATTTCAAAACATACCATGAAAAGAAACGTTGAACAAAAATGTTTCTGTATGCACTCATTTATAATTCTTATAAACAAAGAAAATCAGCATTTGCTAGTCACAGCACATAGTAAGCTTTAATTTAACCATTCAAACGTCTGTTAAGTTTTGGCTGCTTAGGGATATCAGAATTTTCTGTAAATGTATTTTTGCTGATAGCACTGGTTATGTTGTGTAGATGTGTTGTGTGGTATTCAGAGTGTGCCAAGAAAGTTCCTGATAGCAGTTTTTCATGCATGCATGTTTTTCATGCATGCAACTCTTTGTATAAATATGTAAGAACAGTTTTATGCTTAGAGATATTGTCTGAAAAGGACCCATAATCATACTACAAAAATTTACTCTGGCAGTTTGTGGACTCGAGATGATGTAATGGTTCCAAGTTGTGGATTGCAATGTTCAAATTCTTTGATGTGACACACTGTTGTCAGAGTGTATGAAGCAGTCATGAGGCGACGTGTTTATTCTGTGCTGTCTGCTTGTAAAAATAGCAGGACAAAGTTTGCAGTTCTTTATGACTATTAAATGTTCTGTTTTGAAAGTATCTATTTTGGAGACAACTTGATTATGGATACATGGAGATAACCCACTAATGAAACTGCATTTAAATTATATAAAAATTGACTACTGAAGATAACACAAGTGCAATTGGCTAATGATGTAAATTTGGACAAGATGGAGTGACATGATAAAGGACACAGGAGATATAATGAGGAAAAAAGTCTTCATGCATGCAGTAACCTTTTCACAGACTTGCTGACTCACTTATTCCATACTTTATTTCTTTGTCCATGTCCTTGTCTCTCTCAGGACTGTCTTCTTTACTGAACACTCAGACCGGAATGACCTCTGTTGCTTCTGGCTCAGATGTGGACCCATCTCCAGATGTCACTCACATAGCACATGCCCATGCTTCTCCCAAGACCACTCCACCAACATCAGTTCATTCACTAGTGAGAGGCTCCACCCCTCAGAGATCTGCTCCTCTCCACTCTACTCAGTCTACAAACACTGTTCAAGCTGGGGACCTTCAGAAGGAAGCTGAGAAAGAAATAGTGGAACCCATCACTTCTGTGAGCAATAGTCTGGACTCTAAAATTAATAATTTCCTCCAGGGAAATCCAGGAATGAGAGGCTTGAACATGGGTTTTCCTTCTGTTCTTCCTTGGCCTAAGACCATCGATAGTCCCTCAGCAAGCACAGAGAACCTTGGAGGAACTCCTGTGAGGGATGAATCTGGTGCTACACCCACTCAAGATGAGGTCATGGATAGTCCTGTAGTACAACCGATCTTGTATCAAGGTGGGCGTCTTCAAACTGCATCAACAACTTCATCTTTGGCAGACACTTCTGCACCCCCAGTGGTGAGTGGATTATGTATGACCACCTATGCTAATGAATCATGGCGGGAGAAAACCATACATGCTTCACACTTTGTTTCTGGATCACAAAATGGAAGCAAGCTCTACCAAAAGGATTTCACAGTAAAGCCGGAGTTCCCAACTTCTATTCTACCCTTTGCTGAATCAGAGATGGGGCATCAGGAGGTAAAATCTCTTCCACCTTCATCACTAGTAGCCAACAATACATTGTCAACTGAAAACTCTTCAACCATGGAGAGAATTACCTCGATTAGTCAAGGGTTCACACCTTATCCCAGTACTGGTAAGGCAGTGGACAAAACTAACCTAGCAGATAATGGTTGGTATGGGAAAACGTATAGAGATGGTCAAGACCAGCATGTGGTGGCCAACTCTGAAGCATATAGAGGAGAACAGTATAGCTCTAAAGAACCTGTACAAGATTTCAATCCTCCTAATTTCTTTAGCAGCCCACTCCCACCAATCCCTCAGCTCCCCCCTCCTCCTAAAGACTTCCTACCTCAAGTGGTGAGTGGAGCCAAAAGTTCTACTGATGTACCAGATTCTGTTAACGTACAGGATAGCGGTGAGGTTCAAGCATGTATTCCAGGAAATTCTGTTGTTTTTGATGATTATGATGAGCGCATTTCCCATCAGATTCAGGCCAAGGAGCCTTTCCACCCCCTACAGAATGTCTCTGCACCTCGGCTTCGTGCTGCCATGCCACGTCTTGGCCCTCCGAATGGCCCTGTGGACTATAACCACCGTCCCAGACTCCCTGTGCACCATCAGAACTATCACCATGTGTTCCACCGCAGCATGAGCCCTCCCTCTACTCTAAGAGGATACCACGAGCCTCCTAGTCCTCCACGATCTCCATCTGAGGACCCCTACTTTGATCCCTACTTTGACCCCAATGCACAGAGCCCTTCTCCCCCTCGTTACGATGTTGAGCGCCCCCTTTCTCCTCCCTCACACATGTATTATGCTGATGACAGAGCTTTACCACCACTTCACCCAGAAGACAAACTGCCTCCTCATCTTAAGCACATGCCCCCTCGTCCTCCCCACTACTGTCCTCCGTGTCCCGGTCAGTTCCCTCCACAGAGACCTCTCCGTCGTCCTCCTCCACCACATATGCCATATCCCAGTGAACTACCATATCTGAGGGGAAAGAGACCTGGTCCTCCATTTGGGGGAGGCCCTCGCCCGGGGGGGCCATATTTCCTCCCTAAAAGACCATTCCTGCCACCACGCTACTGAGCTACTGATGAACAGTTGAAACATACATGTCCACCTGCTAGAATGCTGAAACCCATATGATGTGAATCTCATGATGGATTCATCCACTAGGCCACAATAAAGAACAGCACTAATTCACATGGGCAGACAGACTGTTACATTGAACAGAAATGCATACATGCACTGGCCATGGGCAGCTTGATGATCTGTGCTCTGAATTCAGTTGGGGGATTTGAAGGAGTGTCAAACTATGCTGACTGTGAGGAGGAGTCATCATTATGTAATGAGGGGTGAATCAGCAAGAAGAAATGAAGATGACCGGAGTAGAGGAGGACTGGAGAGAATCACTTGGAGTGCTGGTGACCAGATGGATCAAGCAAGCAGAGGAGCCTGCAAGATAACTGCAAGATAAAGAGAAAATGAGGTGGTTATCCTTTTATTTGATTGTGTTCTGTGGCATTGATTTCCAGTTATAAGGCAACTTGCAGAACAATTTTATTCTATCCATCCAGCCATCCATCCATACTTGTGTGTGGGGGCGGGTGCACGTGTGTGTGTGTGTGTGTGTGTGTGTGTGTGTGTGTGTGTGTGTGTGTGTGTGTGTGTGTGTGTGTGTGTGTGTGTGTGTGTGTGTGTGGATGGGCATGCATATGTGTGGTCGGGTGTGTGTGCATGTGTGGGTGGGCGTGTGTATGTCTGCATGTCTATCTGCAAGTGAACAGCTATCTTTCTGCGTAAACCTTGCCTGTGGCATTAAGTTGGCATTAATGTTTTCATATGTTCAGTTAACAGTACATTTCTATACACCAAGTACTTAGTCATGTGTTGCTTAAATTTGTTTTAGTCTACATGTACAAACCTTTGTACATAGACTGAAACAGCATGTACACCTGCACTCGGACTCTTGCTGTCTACTTGGGTAAGAGACTGATGCCTAATCCATGATTTTGTGGAGGATTTGAGACTAAGGCATCTGAATTTTGAGTAGGGATATATTACCCTTGCAGTTGTTTTAGTGTGTGTTCTTAACAGCTGGCCAACCTCTGTGACCATCTTTCATGGAGATTCAGGAAATGCAGTATAGCAAAAGGAGTGTTTAATTTCATGGGACAGGGGGGTGGGCAGGACGGGCGTAAAGGGGGTCACTATCAGATATTTGTCTAAAATGACTGAAGATGCTGAAGAAAAGAAGTTATTTTGTAATGGCGCCAGAATCAACAATAGCGTTACTTCCTAGTACCTGGAGACTCATTATTGTACTGACTTAAATAAAGTGTTTGGAAAAACTCCATGGGAGAGTGCTCTGTTTCTCAACCATGGTGTGTCTGAGTGTTTTCATCTTGGCTGCCTCAGGAACCGTTGTGGTTTTCAAAGCACTTGAGTATTGAACGAATGCATCAAAATGTTTTCGAATAGCTAAAAATAAACATAACCTTCATTGTATTTACAGCTTCCTAAACTTGATTTTTTGAAGTCGTTTGAATAAGTTCAACTGTTTTCCTGACAGCATAAGCAATTATATTGTTTAAAATAGCCATAGCAATTATATTATCCTGTGTAGAAAGTCAAGGACAAACTGTTAATAATGTATTAAATGCATGTAGTGGGGAAACAATACGCAAGACCTTTAAATTGGAGAGAAAGTTGTAAACTGGCAGTGAGGAATATGTTTTCTATAACTTTAAACAGGACAGTAAGAGTAAGCATTCACACATTTTTTGGAGCTGGGATTATTTTGATGATGTCTATGGGAAATTTTGAGATGGCTTTCAAATTCTAATCAATCCATCCTTTTTTAAATTCTAGGTTTTGATATGCAGGTCACAAGATGTAATTAGACATTTTGAAAAATTCTCAAACTAAGATTTATCCTATCATACAGTTTTATAGTCAAATCAAGAACCTTGTGCCAATCTCCTAGTAAATTATTGAAAAAAATAATAATAATTACGTATAGGTGAATGGATATAATAGTATTCAACTTCCTTGCCAAAAGGCCTCATTCAGTAGTCAGTTAATTAGTCTCGACAGAGGTAGAATTTTGAAATGCATCAGAAATGGTTGTTTGGATGCTGACAATGTCAAGCTTGTGTGAACAGCACTTCAAAATAATTTGCTACAGTTTGGTAATAGGCTAAATTGGAGTAATTGTGGGAAGACAGATTTAAAGCAATCAGAAACTACACAACTACCTGTGTTCAGTGATCTAAGTAGTGTCTGTGTACACAACTGATTAACTATTCAAGTGTATAAAATGGTTATGAAAGTTTTGTTTGTTTTTTCCGTAACTAGCCAGTTCCCATCCATGCTTCTTATTAGAGGTTAACTGTTTTGTTTTCTCTAAGGGGCGTGTAGGCAATGACTGCATATTTTTTTTTAACTGCTGTGCATGAAGTTGCTTGAATGAGACTGAGACTGCTACCTACTCAACTCTGATATCTAATACGCACTCTATTGGCTAACTAAATACCTCCTCATGCAGTGAGACCATTACCAGTTGGGTTCTTCTCCAAGCTTGCATGAGCAGCACAGTTGTAGTCGAGACAGAAGCTCGAGTAATCCGACCTGAATAAATATAGTTGCAGTTGGAAATCAAATGTACATAAGCCATTGTAAAAAAATAGAGTACATTGCACAGTTTAAACAGCAGGAGACACATTAAAACTGTTTTCATTTAGTCTTGAATAGAAAACAAATATTTTTTCTAAAAAATGCATTTCTCACACCATGTACAGGTGTTAAAAACTGAAGCTGCCAGAATGACCAGAGTTATTGCATTAAGGGCTAGTACAATCTCATCTTCACTGATTTTTTTTTCTTGAACTACATGCTTTACAGTTTGTAGTAATTAATTGGATCTTCAGTGCTGCCCGCATGCCTCCTCCAGTTGCTGTGGTGTTTGTGCACTGCTTTTTTTTTGGTTATCTGTACATTTATCAAAATGTAAAATCTTTGGTAGCTTCATAATATTTTTAAGTAAAAACTGGTCAAAATCACACCTGAATTAATAATTAAGTTGGCCATATACAGGGGTTGGACAATGAAACTGAAATGCCTGCCATTTTAGTGTGGGTGGTTTCATGGCTAAATTGGACCAGTCTGGTGGCCAATCTTCATTAATTGCACATTGCACCAGTAAGGGCAGAGTGTGAAAGTTCAATTAGCAGGGTAAGAGCACATTTATTGCAATGCACACAACATGGGTGACATACCAGAGTTCAAAAGAGAACAAATTGTTGGTGTACGTCTTGCTGGTGCATCTGTGATCAAGACAGCAAGTGTTTGTGATGTATCAAGAGCCACGGTATCCAGGGTAATGTCAGAATAACACCAAGAAGAACGAACCACATCCAACAGGATTAACTGTGGACGCTAGAGGAAGCTGTCTGAAAGGGATGTTCGGGTGCTAACCTGGATTGTATCCAAAAAACATAAAAGCATGGCTGCCCAAATCATGGCAAAATTAAATGTGCACCTCAATTCTCCTGTTTCCACCAAAACTGTCCGTCTGGAGCTCCACAGGGTCAATATATGTGGCCGGGCTGCTATAGCCAAACCTTTGGTCACTCGTGCCAATGCCAAACGTCTGTTTCAGTGGTGCAAGGAGCTCAAATCTTGGGGCTGTAGACAGTATGAAACATGTATTGTTCTCTGATGAGTCCACCTTTACTGTTTTCCCACATCCGGGAGTTACAGTGTGGAGAAGCCCTAAAGAAGCACCGCCCAGACTGTTGCCCAGAGTGAATCATGGGGGTGGATCAGTGATGATTTGGGCTGCCATATCATGACATTCCCTTGGCCCAATACTTGTGCTAGATGGGCACATCACTGCCAAGGACTACCGAACCATTCTGGAGGACCATGTGCATCCTGTAAGAAGAATGGCTTAAAATCCCTCTGACCACTGTGCAGGACTTGTATACGTCATTCCCAAGATGAATTGACACTGTACTGGTCGCAAAAGGAGGCCCTACACAATACTAATAAATCATTGTGATCTAAAACCAGGTGTTTCAGTTTCATTGTCCAACCCCTGTGTGTGTGTGTTTGTGTGTGTGTATGTATATATATATATATAAAACATTGCTAAAAGTATTTGCTCACCCACCAAAATTATCAGAATCATGCGCCACAGGTATATAAAATTAAGCACCTAGGCATGCTTTTTTTTTTTTACAAACATTTGTGAAATAATGGGTCGCTCTCAGGAGCTCAGTGAATTCCAGCATGGAACTGATAGGATGCTACCTGTATAACAAATCCAGTCGTGAGATTTTCTCGCTCCTATATATGCCACAATCAACTGTCAGCTGTATAATAAATGGAAGTGTTTGGGAACGACAGCAACTCAGCCATGAAGTGGTAGGACATGTAAACTGATGGAGTGGGGTCAGTGGTGCTGAAGCACATAGTGCGAAGAGGTTGCCAAACTTCTGCAGAGTCAATCACTACAGACATCCAAACTTCATGTGGCCTTCAGATTATCTCAAGAACAGTGTGCAGAGAGCTTCATGGAATGGTTTTCCATGGTCGAGCAGCTGCATCTAAGCAATACATCAAGTGCAATGTAAAGCACCGGATGCAGCGTTCTAAAGCACGCTGCCTCTGGACTCTGCATTGTGTCAAGTATAAAGTTTGGTGGAGGGGGGATTATGGTGGGTTGTTTTTCAGGAGCTGGGCTTGGCCCCTTAGTTCCAGTGAAACTCAAAATGTCTTGGCATCAGCATACCAAGACATTTTGGACAATTCCATGCTCCCAACATTGTGGGACCAGTTTGGAGCTGGCCCCTTCCTCTTCCAACATGACTGTGCACCAGTGCACAAAGCAAGGTCCATAAAGACATGGATGGCAGAGTTTGGTGTGGATGAACTTGACTGGCCTGCACAGAGTCATGACCTCCACCCCATAGAACATCTTGGGGATGAATTAGAGCGGAGACTGAGAGCCAGTCCTTCTCGTACAATATCAGTATGTGACCTCACAAATGTGCTTCTGGAAGAATGGTCAAAAATCCCCATAATCACACTAAACCTTGTGGACAGCCTTCACAGAAGACTTGAAGCTGTTCTAGCTGCAAATGATGGACCAATGTCATATTGTACACTATAGATGAGGAATGGGATGTCACTTAAGCTCATATGTGAGTCAAGGCAGGTGAGCAAATACTTTTGGCAATATAGGGTACATACACACACGTGTGTGTGTGTATGTATATATATATATATATATATATATATATATATATATATATATATATATATATATATATATATATATATATATATATATATATAAATATATAAATTTTACCTTATCACAGTCTGTGTGTGTGTGTGTGTGTGTGTGTATATATATATATATATATATATATATATATATATATACACACACACACACAGACTGTGATAAAGTAAAATTTAGCAGCCTGTCTTAACAGTTCAGAGTTAATAGGGTTTACAGCAACAGCACAGATGTATAGTTGCAAGAAAGTTTTATAACCCTCAGAAATGACCTGGATTTAATGCATAAATGGCTTTTCACATGATCTGATCATTTTCTTAAGATGAAAGAAGTTGTGATGCAGTGTTAGATTTTTTTTTATTGTTTCTGAATCCATACACTGAAGTAGCTAGTAAAGTTTCCTATTATTGCATGTTAAGAACATACACAATATGTTTGAAGCTGTGGAAAGACATAAGTTCCTCTTTGGACTTTTAGTAACAATTTAGTGGTGATCCAGGTCCATTTTCTTGCTAACTCTTGTGTCTGAATAATAATATAGCAAGGATCAGGCATTAGTATTGTCCATGGCATTTTCATAGGAGTTAGTTTTTCATGTATTGGAAAACTTGGAACAAGTAATTTAGAAATGAGAAATGTGATGAAACATTGGCCTACAAAATTATACAGGCCAAATGAAATGGAGGAATTACTGCATGTTTGTCCTTTCCAATGTAATGGATCAGTTCTGGTCATGATCCAGTCAAATAAATATAATTAGGTGGCAAGGCTTTTAGAGCAGTTCCTACAGCCAATTATGTGAAGTGTAAGTTAAGTACTGCTGGCTCCAACACATCTCAGGCCAGGTTTTTATAACTTTTTCCACTTCTTTATTTTAAATTTGAACAAACCTTTAGTGATCTAGGTCAGATTGGTGATATAAGAAATGGCAAAGTTGGGCCTTTCTAACAAGCCATGAGGTGTTGGTAAAAATCTTAAAGGACAGAAAACATTGAAGTAGCTTAATGTCAATTTACACCTGAGTTATTACTAATATGTTTTACTGTTACATTCTGTGTTGACCTATTGAAGCTTCAAATAATTATGAGAAGCTAGTGTCTGTGCTTTAAGAACCTTAGCTGTTGACAGGGTACAGTAACGGTGACATGACCTATTGCTGTTAATTCAAAGATGTGTTTGAGTTAAATAATATAGAACAAAATACAGTTCTCGCAAAACATGAATTAAAGATGTTTGTCAAGTATTGATGTTTTAATAATGCTTAATGATATGATGAAAAGGGATGGGAAATGGAAAAAGAAGGGTTGCCCATGAAGTGAGTTGAGATGTTGGATAACATGCTTAGCTGAAACAGACACTGATTGCTTATTCATTCACTTAACAAAATGGGGAAAAAATTAAAGCAGACTCTATTTTAAAGCTGTGCTTTGATCAGACTGTATTATAATCATTTGATTTGAGCTACAGTTATGCAAAGTTTACAATAAAATCAAATAAACAAAAAAAGTTTGCTATAAAAACAAATCTGCTAAAAGGTTTGTGACCTTTGGGATGTGATTGGTCAGAACATCTCTACCTGTATCTGTCATGGTCACAGCTCCGGACCCTTCCCTGTGGGCGTGCCGTTACGTTGTCTGCGTGTCGTTATGTCCATGTATGTACTTCCGTGGGCGTGGGTCGTCTGTGAGCGTGTTCGTGGTATCACCTGTGCCTTGTCCCGAGGTCACGTGGGTCTGTGTAATACACCTATTTAATGTGCGTTCGCGCAGTGTCTTGTGCTCGTCTTTGTCTAAAGTTCATGCCCGTGCAAGCATCGCGTCAGCGTGCTTGCTCCGTTTGTGCTGGACTTTATGTGTTTGTGTCTTATTAAACGTTTAGTGTGCATCGCAAAACGCTCGTTGTGTCTCCTCCTTCCTCTCACACACCAGCGTTACAGATGCCCGGATACGCCAAGCATGCAAAGGGGAAGAAGAAAAGCCAACATCACCACGGTACTTGTGTGCGGCGGCACGATGTCCCCGTCATCGGGCAGACCATGGAGCAGGACCCGTTCTGCGCGTACATGCTCTGCGCGGCGCAGGACGCGGAGGACGCAGAGACGGCGTCCGCCAGACACTTCCGCCAGACCGCGGTACGTGTGTGGAAGGAGAGAGACCCTCCCGCGTCCGTGGAACTGCCAACGGGCAGCTTTGAAAAAGAGGAAGACAGCGCACTGCTTCCGGTCTTCCCCGAGGAGGAGGAAACCGGTGAGCCGTTTCTGGTGGGTGCAGGCGCCTTTGCCCTCAACCCTCCCGAGGATGAGTTCGGGGAAGCGGACTCTCCAAGCGAGGAGGAGGACGAGACCTACCCCCCGTCGGAGTGTTCCGAATCCACCATGGACTACGGTAAGGCGGAGGGAGACGATGAGGAAGACGCTCGCTCTCCGTCCATCTGCTCCGCTCCCACCACGGACTACAGTGAGGGAGAAGAGGACGATGAGACCTACCCCCCGTCGTGTGTTCCGAGTCTACCCTAGACTACGGGGAGGGTGACGAGGACACCAGCTCTCTTCCCTCCAGCCACACGTTCTCCGCAGAGCGACACGATGCGGAGGACGACGTCAGTCCTCCCCCTTCCGTATTCTCGGCTCCTACCGTATACTACGGAGAGGGGGAGGAAGCCAGCCGCCCTCCGTCCGTTTGTTCATTGCCCTTTGGGAGTGAGGTCGAGAGCGAGGGGGTGGACAGCGCCTCGGGACGTTCAGGGAGCACCGTGCACCTCAGGAAGGAGGTTCCTCGGTCCCCCTCAGCGGCGAGCAGCATGGCCTGGTCCCACTGCCCAACCCTGGAGGAACCCATGTCGCTGGGTCGGGGCGTCTCCGAGAGCGAGGAGGAGATGGAGACGTCCGGGGGCGAGGCGAGGGCATCCCCAGGAACGCAGAGAGGTCCTGGCATAGCCTGTGGCCCAAGGTGGGTGCGTCAGGCGCCCTTGGAGCCGCCACGGCCACCAGTCGGCGCGCGGCACAAGGCCAGGACTCCAGTCGCGCCCAGAGGGAGGACCAGAGCTCCTCGAGGGAGGCCACCTGGAGCAAGGCCAGCGGGAGCCCCAAGCAGCACGACGACGCGCGCGCGCAGTCGGTACCCGAAGACCGGAGGGACTCTGCCGCCCGTACCGCCCACACCGCCCGCTGCGTCTGCGTTCCCAGGAGGGACTGCGACGCCGTTTGCGCTTGGGCAGGCAGCCGGAGCGATGCCATGGCTGCCTGTACCCATGTGTTTGTCTATTCCCCTGTGTCTCCCTAATTTCCTTTTCCCGTTTGTTCCTCTTGTGTTCCATGTTCCTGTGTGCGTGTGTGTGCTTGTGCCGTTGTTTAATGTATTCTCCCCTGTCTTCCCAGGGAGGGTGTGCTAGAGCTGTTCGCGGCGGTTCCCGCCGTCGGGGGTGACAGCTCTCGGAGGCTCGTGATCCGGGCGGCTCCGGACCTGCCCGTAGGTGTTGGTTCGGGGCTTTCCAGCTGCGCGGGACGCTCCGGGAGTAGCGAGCCCCTGGCGGAGGGTTCTGTCACGGTGACAGCTCCGGACCCTTCCCTGTGGGCGTGCCGTTACGTTGTCTGCGTGTTATGTCCATGTTTGTACTTCCGTGGGCGTGGGTCGTCTGTGAGCGTGTTCGTGGTATCACATGTGCCTTGTCCCGAGGTCACGTGGGTCTGTGTAATACACCTATTTAATGTGCGTTCGCGCAGTGTCTTGTGCTTGTCTTTGTCTAAAGTTCATGCCCATGCAAGCATCGCGTCAGCGTGCTTGCTCCGTTTGTGCTGGACTTTACGTGTTTGTGTCTTATTAAACGTTTAGTGTGCATCGCAAGACGCTCGTTGTGTCTCCTCCTTCCTCTCACACACCAGCGTCACAGTATCATTGTGACATTGAAGTTCTCCCCGAATTGATGTCCACCATTTTGTGTACAATAACATTTGTCAGTGACATTTAGCTACAGCCTAACTTATAAAGGATTTATTTGCCTTAGCATCTATAATGCATTTCTTTTCCCTAACACTGATAATCTGCAGACCGCTTAATTTGTATTCATATCAAAAAAAGAAAAGGGTTAAATTGAAGAGCAAAAATGTTCATTTTTGTCGCTGTCCCTGGCTCAAATTTAAAATGAAATTTATAGGGCTCTGTAGTGCCAATTTTGATTTGCATTAACCTTTGATGTCAGTAAATTACAGATTATTTATGTGGAGTTAGTATTTAATGTTTTCTTGTAAATACAGGTACATTTTTAAATCAATTTTGTCCAAACTCTGGTGTGGCTATTGATGAGCACTGGCTACTGTGGCCTCTAAACCAGATTATTATTGTTCAAATTGCTTTATTCTTTGCTCAGACGAATGTCGTGTGTGTGTATAAGGATGTTGGTGCAATGTGTCCCTAATAAGCGTGTCACGTGAAAGTAGACTTTTGTGCACTTAGAAACAAAGGCTACCCGTTAACTAGACTGGAGCATTTGAATAAAGCTACTGTTTTTTAATTTTTTATATTTGCCTCAAAATCGGATTATCATCATTGGTTGGTGTACTTCATTTTATTTGACACGTGGCCCTACTGAACGTGCAGTGGTTTTGCCTAGTAGGTTAGTTGATGGCCACTAATGTGTCTGATTTTAAGAAGCACATTAACTAAGCCAACAGTTTAAAAGTTTATTAATTTTTAGAAAAACTCTTAAGATTTTTCAATTTCACACAAATGCCAACACGTACTCACTCTTCCTCCCATTAAACGTGAAGTGTAACTCGCCACTTTGTTACAGTGCAGAACGCGATTTTACTCTAGCAGGCATCACTCCATGTGACTTATTTATTTATTTTACTGCTAGTATTTGCAGATCTTGCTGTACATGGTCGATGCTTATATCGGTCCTAATTAGAGTAGTTTGTGATATTTGTTAGACCAACTTGAGTACCGGGCGTGTGATAAAATGAATTTTCAAAAGTTACTTTTGTGTAAGTGTATAATATGAGAGAATGGCTTTGAGTTAATTGATTTAAACCCGGATGCATTTTGAGGTGGCACGTGGAAATACACTTCCAGCACGTCTAGACATTTATTTAAGATTTTGTGGCATGACTCTTACTATTTCTTCTTACTTATTTTCGTGACTTTAATAAAGATTTATCAACTTCTCTGTCCAATAAAGACGCATCCAAGTCTTCACATTACCACATCAGTGGTTCTTCACACTACCACATCAGTGGTTCTTCACACTACCACGTCAGTGGTTCTTCGCACTACCACGTCAGTGGTTCTTCGCACTACCACGTCAGTGATTCTTCACATTACCACATCAGTGGTTCTTCACACTACCACGTCAGTGATTCTTCACACTACCACGTCAGTGGTTCTTCACACTACCACGTCAGTGGTTCTTCGCACTACCACGTCAGTGGTTCTTCACACTACCACGTCAGTGGTTCTTCACACTACCACGTCAGTGGTTCTTCACACTACCACGTCAGTGGTTCTTCATACTACCACGCACAATGGACATGCGTGATCAAAGAGAAGAGATCAAAGGCATGGAGGAAGGAGTATTCGCATTATTCTTTGCATTTTTATACAATTGCATTAACTGGAATTGCATTATGCTCACATGGTACAATATGTGCATGTTTACTTAAGGACAAATTGGAAAATCTATGAGTTCTCAAATCATGTAATGTTTTACATAATATCTCCAGCTTTTAATTCTTATTGTAGGCATCGGTGTTGATTATATAGGCTTAATTTGTTTAACGGGAAAATAACATACAGTGATAACTTACATGTAATGTTACTGCCTTGTGTGTTTGCTTGATTTTAAGTTCAGTTGTCTGTAATGACAATAGGTTTATGTATTCCCATGTATTTCTCTCCTATCTTAACTTCGTTCTGTCTCCTCCATGTATGTCTACCACATTCATCTTTCCTTTTTCTTTTCACTCCCAGTTGTGCCAGCGAACAATCCTTGCTGGCAAGAAGTGTGTGGTCTGCCTAACAGAGGAGTGTTTAGAGGACACCAAATGGGAGTGATTCACCTACTTGAAATTCAAGGTAACCTGTACAGAAATAGTGATGGGAGGGGGGACTGTTTTGTAAATCCCTTGAGCCTTTCTGTATTATTGTTGTTAATATAACTGTTGTTATTCTGAGTATGAGAGACAGCACTCAGGTGATGTTTTACAGTGTGCTCTTCTCCCCCTTCACACTTCAGTTTAATGTGTTGTGATGTGTTGCTTTTCTGAATTGACTGGTTGACGGCCCACATAAGAAAAGGTTTTCTGATCTGGGGCTTGTTTCTGTTTACATACGGGCAGATCAGAGTAGCTGACTAAACATAGCTTTGGGCTTCCTTGGTTATTCTAGTTTGAATGTATTCCTTGTGGCCTTGGAGTAAGCTTAGCTTTACCTGTGGGGATTGAATGTCCCTGCTATATGCCATAATGTAGATTCTGTTTTCAGGAAGAGGGGTGTGGGTGTGGGGATGTGGGGATGTGGGTTTGTTCTAGGGCATATTGTAAGCGAAGCTGTGTTTATCTACACCAATAAATTGGTCAGTGGAAAGCACCCAGACTGCAATACAAACGTCTGTATTCACATTCACAAATCAAGGATTCGGGGACATTATCTGTAGCATGATGTAGGGTAGGTGGTAGCGTGACGTAGGGGAGGTGGTAGCATGACGTAGGGTAGGTGGTAGCGTGACGTAGGGTAGGTGGTAGCGTGACGTAGGGGAGGTGGTAGCGTGACGTAGGGGAGGTGGTAGCATGACGTAGGGTAGGTGGTAGCGTGACGTAGGGTAGGTGGTAGCGTGACGTAGGGGAGGTGGTAGTGTGACGTAGGGTAGGTGGTAACGTGACGTAGGGTAGGTGGTAGCGTGATGTAGGGTAGGTGGTAGCGTGACGTAGGGTAGGTGGTAGCGTGACGTAGGGTAGGTGGTAGCGTGACGTAGGGGAGGTGGTAGCGTGACGTAGGGGAGGTGGTAGCGTGACGTAGGGGAGGTGGTAGCGTGACGTAGGGGAGGTGGTAGCGTGACGTAGGGTAGGTGGTAGCGTGACGTTGGGGAGGTGGTAGCGTGACGTAGGGTAGGTGGTAGCGTGACGTAGGGGAGGTGGTAGCGTGACGTAGGGTAGGTGGTAGCGTGACGTAGGGGAGGTGGTAGCGTGACGTAGGGTAGGTGGTAGCGTGACGTTGGGGAGGTGGTAGCGTGACGTAGGGTAGGTGGTAGCGTGACGTTGGGGAGGTGGTAGCGTTACGTAGGGGAGGTGGTAGCGTGACGTAGGGGAGGTGGTAGCGTGACGTAGGGTAGGTGGTAGCGTGACGTAGGGGAGGTGGTAGCGTGACGTAGGGTAGGTGGTAGCGTGACGTAGGGGAGGTGGTAGCGTGACGTAGGGGAGGTGGTAGCGTGACGTAGGGTAGGTGGTAGCGTGACGTAGGGGAGGTGGTAGCGTGACGTAGGGGAGGTGGTAGCGTGACGTAGGGTAGGTGGTAGCGTGACGTAGGGGAGGTGGTAGCGTGACGTAGGGAAGGTGGTAGCGTGACGTAGGGAAGGTGGTAGCGTGACGTAGGGTAGGTGGTAGCGTGACGTAGGGGAGGTGGTAGCGTGACGTAGGGGAGGTGGTAGCGTGACGTAGGGTAGGTGGTAGCGTGACGTAGGGTAGGTGGTAGCGTGACGTAGGGTAGGTGGTAGCGTGACGTAGGGGAGGTGGTAGCGTGACGTAGGGTAGGTGGTAGCGTGACGTAGGGGAGGTGGTAGCGTGACGTAGGGGAGGTGGTAGCGTGACGTAGGGGAGGTGGTAGCGTGACGTAGGGGAGGTGGTAGCGTGACGTAGGGGAGGTGGTAGCGTGACGTAGGGTAGGTGGTAGCGTGACGTAGGGGAGGTGGTAGCGTGACGTAGGGGAGGTGGTAGCGTGACGTAGGGGAGGTGGTAGCGTGACGTAGGGTAGGTGGTAGCGTGACGTAGGGGAGGTGGTAGCGTGACGTTGGGGAGGTGGTAGCGTGACGTAGGGTAGGTGGTAGCGTGACGTAGGGGAGGTGGTAGCGTGACGTAGGGGAGGTGGTAGCGTGACGTGGGGGAGGTGGTAGCGTGACGTAGGGTAGGTGGTAGCGTGACGTAGGGGAGGTGGTAGCGTGACGTAGGGTAGGTGGTAGCGTGACGTTGGGGAGGTGGTAGCGTGACGTAGGGTAGGTGGTAGCGTGACGTGGGGGAGGTGGTAGCGTGACGTAGGGTAGGTGGTAGCGTGACGTTGGGGAGGTGGTAGCGTGACGTAGGGGAGGTGGTAGCGTGACGTAGGGGAGGTGGTAGCGTGACGTTGGGGAGGTGGTAGCGTGACGTAAGGGAGGTGGTAGCGTGACGTTGGGGAGGTGGTAGCGTGACGTAGGGTAGGTGGTAGCGTGACGTAGGGTAGGTGGTAGCGTGACGTTGGGGAGGTGGTAGCGTGACGTAGGGGAGGTGGTAGCGTGACGTAGGGGAGGTGGTAGCATGACGTAGGGTAGGTGGTAGCGTGACGTAGGGTAGGTGGTAGCGTGACGTAGGGGAGGTGGTAGCGTGACGTAGGGGAGGTGGTAGCGTGACGTAGGGGAGGTGGTAGCGTGACGTAGGGGAGGTGGTAGCGTGACGTTGGGGAGGTGGTAGCGTGACGTAAGGGAGGTGGTAGCGTGACGTTGGGGAGGTGGTAGCGTGACGTAGGGTAGGTGGTAGCGTGACGTAGGGGATGTAGTTGGATAAGAAGCTTTGTCCTCTATGAATGTCATAATTTAAGAGGATGCACTACTTTACTGATTCACACTTCCTCCTTGCAGACATGCGTCAGTGTCTTTCCAGAAAAGTCAGTTTCTCCCTGTTTTCCATTTTCCCCCTTTCTGTGTTATCTGTGTTTATTCGTGAATATAGGGCTGTAGATCTGTAAGTCATGGACTATTTAGGCTAGTATATGCTAGTCAGTTGCCGTTCATTGAGTAACTGCCAAATGTTGTCACACTCGCTGCCAAGTGTCCAGTGCTCTAAAAGGCAAACGGTTCGTGCTGTTGTTCATCATGCATGTCTTTAAATTCGGGTCGGAAGGTGAGCAACCCGTACGCTTGTTGTATGGACTTTGAGATATGGATAAAACAATACCGGATGTAGGGACATGCAGCGGATTTAAAACGTACCCTTTAAAAAAATTGCATTCACACCTTTAAAACTCCTGCAAGACAACGATCGATTTCTCTGCCCTGCTTTCTACTATTTTGTAATATACGCTAATTCCCTGTAGTACACAAAACACATGATGTTTACATTTTCTTGAAATTCTCTTGGTTACATTGATTTTATTAGTTCTCAGTTCTGCACTGTAGTGTGGGCGGTTTAAGAAGCGCAGTTGCTTCGTAATAAAGCGGCGCGGATTAGTGGCGTTGCGACCGACTACATGATGGTGTGGACAGTTTCAGCACCGCGGCCAGAGCCCTCGAGAACAAAAGGAGGATTAGCGTCCTTGATGTCAGGCACCCTCTGTAATTTACTTTCACACTGGAAAACGAATGTGCGAAGGAAACAAAGCCGTCCAAAATATTTCATTAATACGTTCACCTCTTTGTTAATAAATGACCTACGCTCATTACCAGATTTTCTTTATATTTGTATTTCATGTATCTGTAATCGAAAAGTAATTAAAGCCACTGTAAGACCTGATCAGCATTCAGTGCTTTGTTGCTGTTTACCAGAAGCTATGTACATCTTGAAATGTAAAATACCTTATAACGTTAGAATGAAATGCATTCACAGTGTTTGGTCTGCCTGCGAGTCATCTCTTTTTGGAGGGGAGGGAGGAAATGATGACGCTCCCTTCAGTAGACATCACGGTTTTCCACACCCCCAGGGAGGTTTGGAGATGGACAGGGGGAGACACCGGCTTACGACGTCAAAGCAACGGGATATACAGACCGAGTGCCAAGTCCGTGGATATAATCTGTGGTGAGCTCTGTGCGTTTGCCGTTGATTTAAAAATAGAATTCCAAGAAACGTCGTCCGAGTCTTCGAAGTAAAAGCGCCCCGTTTGGGTGGATGACCTTATCAAAGACTGAATACACGAAAGACACGACCCAGACGGACCAAAGGTGACCGATGCACAGATTTACTTCAAATGCCATTTGGTATCTACACTGTCTGTTTATATATTGAGATACCTCCTTTATGTCAACATCGTTAAACCGGTGGAGGCGACACTGCACGGTTGCAAGAAACTAAATAAACAAACATCCTCCCGGGATTAACAAGACGGAGAGAGAAAGAGAGAGAGAGAGAGAAGAACGAGAAGCAAATTTCGGCTTTTTTCTCAAAAGGAGGGATCGTGTAAGATCATGTAAGATGCTATCACAATTTTAACAGTATAATATTTTCAAACCATATTTTAGGACTTGATTTAGGACGTGTTGCGTTATCGCGTTGAGTCACGACGGCGGTCTGCACACGCTCATTCATGACAAAGAACAAGGTTGACACACGCCTACATGGATCTACACCACATTAAACAAAGAAGCACCGAGGTCAACCTTCCTTGTAAATTTTGATGTAGGCCTGACTTAGATATTGATGTTAGATCAAATTTATATATATAACACAGTACATATTTTATAGAAACGTTGGGAAAATGTATTTTATCCGCACGTATTTATTGTCCCACTCATATTTTTGTAGCCTTCTCTGATTATCACCCTTAACGATCAGCATCATCCGCTTGATTCGAGCTAAAGTTCCGTCGGTCTCGTTCTGTCACGTTTCCTCACTCCTCCGTTTCATCCTTCACTCTTCAGACCTGCTGCCTGCACCGTCGTCTACGCCGCTGACCGACTCCACAGTGCTGAAACCCGGGCGCCCCTGTCGCTCCGTTCCCTAGGTTATCGTCCCAATGAAGGAGCCAGATGCCATAAAGCTCTTTATCGGCCAGATCCCGAGGAATCTGGAAGAAAAGGACCTCAAGCCCATTTTCGAGCAGTTCGGGAAGATCTATGAACTGACTGTGATTAAGGACAAGTACACGGGGATGCACAAAGGTAATTCCACGAGATTGACACGGCACAGAACGGGCAGACTCGAGGGGAGAGGACGCAGACTAGCGTTAGTGTATTCTCTAATGTCGCTATTTCTGTTATCACATCTGTTTTTCTAAATACTGGATCAGCCAACTGTTGTTTTTTAAAAATAAATCCACAGAAGATTGAATTGTTCTTTAATCTTTGTCCTAGAATCTTTGTGAGTCATAACTTTATTGTTATGTCAGATTAAGGATCGTTTTTCAGTTTGGCAGCTTCAGTAACGATCACTTTTTCCAAGAATAGTTTTGTGATGTAGGCTTGTCCAATGTAAATAAGATGGTGAGGAGATCGTTCTTGGTGGAAACATGGTCTCCTCTTTTTGCACTTTCAAACAATAGGGCGAATAGGCATTCAATTCATTTTTCTGACGCATAGAATTACCTGACCACAATCTGGAGGCCTGTTGGATGAGGACTGAGGAGATCGTACACTATGACTTTGCATTTGTTGAGCTTCCTCTCCTGTTTTCCATTGAATTATTTCTGGTCTTTTTGACGTGCCGCTTCAGTCAGTGGTTTTGATATGCGATTCACACTGCAACCCCCACCCCCCCACCCCCCCACAGGATGTGCATTCTTGACGTACTGTGCCAGAGAGTCTGCCTTGAAGGCCCAGAATGCATTGCACGAGCAGAAAACATTGCCAGGGGTAAGTGTGTGCGCAGTGTAAGTATGATGTTGAATAAGTACTGTGAGCTCATGAAATGATTAACAGGCTGGACAAAGCAACAGTCACTATGGTAATGAAACCTTTGAAGCTCAGATTCAGAATGGTCAATTCAGTGGTGTAGCTTAGGGTTGACAAGCACACAGCTTATGAGCACCAAACAGAATATGCCTTATGCTCCTGGTGTGTGTGGAAGGCTTTGCCAACATAGCAGGTCCTAATTAGGCATGTAGGAGGGGCGTAATCCTCGAGACGGCATCTACAATTGTGGCACACGCTCTGAAGTTGTTGATTAGCTAACTTGCTGGGCAATCTGTTCTGTGCATTGAAATAACGACTTCAACCCCCCCCCCCCCCCCCCGAAAAAAAAGAAAAAAACCCTTAAACCCTCCCACCCTTATGCTCTTGTTCCAAGAAAGCCTGAATCAGGAATATGGCAAGATCCTTTCAGCTCATGTCCAGTGTTGTTCAGTATCATGGGGTAAAGGGATAAGGGGCGTAGGGTGTGTTGGGTTTGGGATAAGGCCTTACCAGGGCCCACTCTCCCAGCCTCAGGTACCAGCAGTCTGGTACGAGACTACAATGACCAGTGGGTGGGGGGAGTAGGGTTGGGGGAGTAGGGTTGGGGGAGTAGGGTGGGGGGAGTAGGGTTGGGGGAGTAGGGTGGGGGGAGTAGGGTTGGGGGAGTAGGGTGGGGGGAGTAGGGTTGGGGGAGTAGGGTGGGGGGAGTAGGGTGGGGGGAGTAGGGTTGGGGGAGTAGGGTTGGGGGAGTGGGTTGGGGGAGTAGGGTTGGGGGAGTAGGGTGGGGGGAGTAGGGTTGGGGGAGTGGGTTGGGGGAGTAGGGTTGGGGGAGTAGGGTGGGGGGAGTAGGGTTGGGGGAGTAGGGTTGGGGGAGTAGGGTGGGGGGAGTAGGGTGGGGGGAGTAGGGTGGGGGGAGTAGGGTTGGGGGAGTAGGGTGGGGGGAGTAGGGTGGGGGGAGTAGGGTTGGGGGAGTAGAGTTGGGGGAGTAGGGTGGGGGGAGTAGGGTTGGGGGAGTAGGGTGGGGGGAGTGCACTCTTACCCTCCAGATGGAGTGAAGTATTCTTATTTAGCTCAGCATGGCAGTTGTTGGAATGCCATGAGTGAATGACAAAGGAAGCAGGATGTGTGGTAGTGACTCCAGGGGGGGGGGGGGGGGGGGTGTGGTAGTGACTCCAGGGGGAGGGTGTGTGGTAGTGACTCCAGAGGGAGGGTGTGTGGTAGTGACTCCGGGGGGGCTTGTGGTAGTGACTCCGGGGGGAGGGTGTGTGGTAGTGACTCCAGGGGGGGGGGGGGGGGGGGTGTGGTAGTGACTCCAGGGGGAGGGTGTGTGGTAGTGACTCCAGAGGGAGGGTGTGTGGTAGTGACTCCAGGGGGGGGGGGGGGGGGGGGGGGGGGGTGGTAGTGACTCCAGGGGGAGGGTGTGTGGTAGTGACTCCGGGGGGGCTTGTGGTAGTGACTCCGGGGGGAGGGTGTGTGGTAGTGACTCCAGGGGGGGGGGGGGGGGGGGGGGGGGGGGGGTGTGGTAGTGACTCCAGAGGGAGGGTGTGTGGTAATGACTCCGGGGGGGGGGGGGGGGGGGGGGGGTGGTAGTGACTCCAGAGGGAGGGTGTGTGGTAATGACTCCAGGGGGGGGGGGGGGGGGTGGTAGTGACTCCAGGGGGAGGGTGTGTGGTAGTGACTCAGATGTTCATCGCAGAGTGCACCGCAGTGCTGGGGTTCAGATTGTAGGGTGTTTATGGCCAGTTTCCTTGCATTATATGACTGGTTTATTATGATGCAGGTAATTGGGTGTTTCTTCTGTATTTTAGTTAATGAATGCCTGTGTGTGCGTGTGCAGCTGAGTGCGTGTGTGCCCTGTAAATTCATTCCAAATCCTGTTATTAGCATGACAGTAGTCTGACCTGTGTGACCTTTTCAGTAAGAGTGTGGCGGGTGCCCCCCCTCCTTTTCAGTCCCTTCATCAGTCCAGCGCTCCACCCTCATCACGGAAGACTTTTACAACTTCGTATTCCATCCCCAAGCTTCCTCTGCAACAATGAAAACCACATTATTAAGAACTACACCCCACCCACCCCCGTTGTCTCTCTCTCTCTCTCTTACACACACACACACACACACACACACACACACACACACACACACCCCAGCTGTGTGGTATTATTACCAGCTGACAGCACCTGCTTCTCAGAGAAGGCAATGTCCCCTGCTCTGTCAGTCATCTTGAATCGTGGTGACAACATCCTCAGCCAGCGTGTGGTGTGTGCGGTGTGACAGTGGGCTGTTTGGGAGTCATCAACCTTAACCCTCTGCGTTACTGTGCACTTCTCTCAGAAATACGCCACGGACCATCTTACGGGCACACGTACGGCCAGCTTAGCCAACCACCACCAGAACATTTAGCCACGGGCCTCAGGAAGAAAGACCAGAAGAACTGTGTGTGTGTGGGAGGGGGAGGGTTGATGATGGAACAGATGGTACAATCAGAGAGGCACCTGGTCTTGTGTTTAATTTCAGGTGAGAGGCGTGCAGATTGTGGACAGAGAGACGAGCGAAGAGACAAAGAGGGTGTGGCTGTGGTGGGGGCGGGGCCTGAGGGTGTGGCTGTGGTGGGGGCGGGGCCTGAGGGTGTGGCTGTGGTGGGGGTGGGGCCTGAGGTCTTGCCAATGCTCTCATGACTTCTCTGTCTACGTTGCTTCCTCTCCTCCCCCTCTGATCTCTGCTCTCTCTCTCTCTCTCTCTCACACACACACACACACACACACACGTCTCTGCTATCTCTCGCTCCCTGGATCTAGTTGCCATCCTGAAATGTTTGCTTAGCTCCGTTAGCTAGAGCCACAGACGGCAGACATGCACACACACACACACACACGCACGCAAGCACTCACACACACACACGCATGCGCACACACACGCACTCACGCACGCACACACACACACACACACACAGGGGGACATACTTGCTTACATCCATTGTGGAACTTTGATACAGTTTCACCCTATTTTAGACCCTGTTCTGTTCTGTGCTCCTATTGGCTACAGCTCAGATCACATGGTCCCCCTGGCCTGCGTTACTGTGGCCTATGAGCAAATGTTGAAAAATCACCAGTTTGTTTAAATTCTGGCTGCCTGGCCATGCAACAAAGACATTGCAGTGATTGTGCCTGATTGTAGCTGCTAATTGAACTTTCCAGGTCTTCAAGCCTAGGTGCTTACATCATCACTGACCCAGGATCATCCCCTCCTAGCACACCCTTATACTCAGCTGCTGTATAATAACAATTAAAGCTGATCTCAGATCAGGATTAACAGTGCCTGCTCCCATTCATTTGATTTTGAAATGAACTTGATTTAAAGTGATTTAGGCCAAACTCTGGCCCTCGCATAGACGAGAAGGTTGTTTGTGCACCAGAGCCATGATTACTGTCAGTGTGTGTGGAACCAGCCCTGACCTAATTAACATTTAACAGCATTAGAATGCTCAGGGTTCAGTCAGATCACACACAGCTCTGCTAGGAAAATGGCAGTGTGTGTTTGTGTGTGTGTGTGTGTGTGTGTGTGTCTGTGTGTGGCACTGTAAGGGAGTATGCCAGTGTGACTGTGAGAGTGTGTGTGTGCGTGTGGGACTGTGAAAGTGTGTGCGTGCGGGACTGTTTGGGAGATTGTGTGTGTGGGACTGTGAGAGTGTGTGTGTGCGTGTGGGACTGTGAGAGTGTGTGTGTGCGTGTGGGACTGTGAGAGTGTGTGTGTGCGTGTGGGACTGTGAGAGTGTGTGCGGGACTGTTTGGGAGATTGTGTGTGTGGGACTGTGGGAGTGTGTGCGTATGCCGGAGTGTGCAGGAGTGTTTGCGTATGGAAGTGTGTGGGGATGTACAAAGCTTAGGTGTGTATGTGGGTAAGAGTGTACGCTGTATGCTTTTATTGTGGGGGAGGGGAGGGCAGGTGTTATTTGCTGAAAGGGGGAGGAGTGTGTGTGTGTGTGTGTGTGTGTGTGTGTGTGTGTGTGTGTGTGTGTGTGTGTGTGTGTGTGTGTGTGTGTGTGTTTGTTTTTGTAGATAACATTAGACTGCCATTGTGCTTGAAATCTGTTAGACTCATTTAATAATCTCATTTAATAATAATAAAATTCATATATTCTTCCTTAAGAAATAAGTATTTTTAAATAAGTATTTTTAACGGTTAATTGCGCTGTGTATGTGTGTAATACATTTAGCAGATGTTTATGGGTTTTTGTTATCCTGCTCACGTACGTTTAGAGTTCTGTGATTATTCTTTCTCTTGATTATCTGTGTGTATTTGGTCATCTGGAAGTGTGTACTAATATATATAATTGTGTGTGTGTGTGTGTGAGAGAGAGATTAAGTATATGTTAGTGTCAGTATCTGTACTTACACTGAGACAAGGTGAAGACGTTGGAATGAACGAGGGATTGAAGGGTCAGAGTGAGGGGAAAGATGGAGTGAGGTGAAGGGGGAGGGTAATTAAATAGAAATTGGAGGGATAAGTGTAAGGGGGAGAGGGGGAAGGTGTAAGAGACTGCATAAATGAAAATTCAACATAATGAGCCTCGGGTCGTGGGGGAGGGGTGCGTGTGTGTGTGTGTGTGTGTGTGTGTGTGTGTGTGTGTGTTTGGGGGGGGTTGGTGGGCACTGGGTGAGGGAGAACATCTATCTGCTTAAACTCAGACATCTGTTCTGTGTGTGTGTGTGTGTGTGTGTGTGTGTGTGTGTGTGTGTGTGTGTGTGTGTATACCCTTTTATTATTAAAGTCATGAAGAATAGATCTTAATCAGATGAATATGCATTGAGAGTGGATTTCACATTAGCAGAAGTGTAGAAAAGTAGTTGAAATGTGAAATAAGCAATTTTTTTGTTTTTATTTAATGAATCAAACTTTAGATTTGAGTAGATTAAGTCATTAATTAGGGTAAGAAAGGCTAAAACCATAGCATGTCTTATCACAATCATCCAAGTCAAGTCAAGTCAAGTCAGTTTATTTATATAGCACATTTAAAGGCATCAAGTGCCGGCCAAAGTGCTGAACAATTGTTACAGTATAAAACACATAAAAATATAAAACATTTAAATACAAAATATAAAACTAAGCATTAAGACATTAAGTTCTATTGTCCTTAAACAGGCCAATTTAGGAGTGTGCTGTTTAGATTACCACCTAGACCTCAAACGCTCAGTTTACTTCATCTTGCTGTTTTGGTGTGTCTCTGTGCAGGCGGGCGGTCCCCTTATCTTTTGGTGAAATAGATTATACCATATTTGATTGGGTAGTTGAAAAGAACCAAAAAGTGAGACTTGCCAAAGCAAACAGCAGTGTGTATTTAAACAACATGGAACAGGCCTCATGTTGGGGGACGGCCTGCGAAAGATTTGCATCACTTTGACTTGCTTATTAATCATGGGCTCCCGGAGTAGCGTCACCATGTTTGATTGATAGTGTAGCTATACTCTGTTCTGTTCTATGTCAGGAAACTGCAGTCCTGGGAGAAAGGGTCTGTGATCAGTAATGTCATTTCTGCTGAGATGTTGGGAAAGCTGCAGGGAGGAGGTTCGGTTCTCACTACGTCTCTTTCCACCTGATTGGACCACGTGTGCTTTGTGTGAGATGTAATCAATGGCATGAGATTTTAATCAAGACTGTGAACATGTTTACAGTAATGTGTATGGATGATCAACACATTGGTGATAGAATTGCAATTGAACACTCCCATCACCACAACCACCAGTTCCTCTCATCCTCAACACTGTTGCGTTGAAACCCAGGATACATTTCTATTGGCTTTTACTTTTGGGCTTTTGGGCTTTCTATTGGCTTTTTAAACTTTTTGTTTAATTCTGAATTGAGAAGACAAGAAATGCCTCAACCAGTCACCATCTGTCATGTTTCACAACATTTCCGCTCTTCAAACTTCTATATCCTATGTGTATGTTTTGCCACAGTAACTGGCAACTGAACGTTGAGTGCAGTGCTGTAAGCTGGCCATGCTAATGGGAATTTTAGTATATCTGGTAGTTGTTGTACCATTTAAAAACTAGTTAAATTCCTAAAGGACTCCAAACAGCAGCAGGAAGGCTCTCCATCTTGTGACGTAACATCCTGTGTAAGGTGTGCGTAGTCCTGTGGTTCTACTGAGAACTGAACTTGCGTGAATGTAAACACGTCCTCCATTTCATGCAACTGTCTGTCACTGTCTGTCAACTGTCAACGCCTGTTGTAGTGAACATTGCAAAATATATTGGCAACATCGTATATATTGGCACTAATTGGAAATTGATTATTTAGAATATTCAAGGCTGGCATTCAAATCAAATCAAATTTTATTTATGTAGCGCTTTTTACAACAGTTGTTGTCACAAAAATTTCCCAGTAAAAAAGTATATTTATCATTTCTCAGATCTTTTTCTGAATATTGCATTGTGTGTAATCTTCAGTGTTCCTGTTTAATGTTTTCTGAGCATTTTAATGGAGCACAGACATCTGTACCATCTGACTGCTGCCTGCATTTTGAATGAGATTTGATGATGAGATGTGATATTTGATCCATATTTTGCATATTAAGTGTATGTGTGATTGTGTGCGTGCATGTGTAAGAGACAGAAGGCCTACTCCATTGGTTTGTCTGTAATCTTGGGCGATTAAAGCTCAGTTGATGTGGGTATCACAGGGACAAGACATGTTTCTGCCTTTGTTGAAAATCATTTGAAAAGGGAGCAACACACACAGAGTCAGAGGACGAGAGAGAGAGAGAGAGAGAGAGAGAGAGAGAGAGAGAGAGAGAGAGAGAGAGAGAGAGAGAGAGAGAGAGAGAGAGAGAGAGAGAGAGAGAGAGGAGCCATTGGGGGTGGGGTGGCAGGTTGATTACGGTCGCAGGTCCTGTTGCCAGGAGACGGCTGGGATGAGGGATGCTGGGTTGCTAGGGAACGGGAGCGATGCAGTGACCAGGGCGAGAGTGAGAATTGGGCTTTTGTGTAGACAAACACACACGCACACGCGTTCACCGACACACACATGCACACGCGTTCACCGACACACACATGCACACGCGTTCACCGACACACACATGCACACGCGTTCACCGACACACACATGCACACGCGTTCACCGACACACACATGCACACGCATTCACCGACACACACATGCACACGCGTTCACCGACACACACATGCACACGCGTTCACCGACGCACACGTGTTCACCGACACACACATGCACACGTGTTCACCGACACACATGCACACGCGTTCACCGACACACACACACATGCACACGCGTTCACCGACACACACATGCACACGCATTCACCGACACACACATGCACACGCGTTCACCGACACACACATACACACGCGTTCACCGACACACACATGCACACGCATTCACCGACACACACATGCACACGCATTCACCGACACACACATGCACACGCGTTCACCGACACACACATGCACACGCGTTCACCGACGCACACGTGTTCACCGACACACACATGCACACGTGTTCACCGACACACATGCACACGCGTTCACCGACACACACACACATGCACACGCGTTCACCGACACACACATGCACACGCATTCACCGACACACACATGCACACGCGTTCACCGACACACACATGCACACGCGTTCACCGACACACCCATGTACACGCATTCACCGACACACCCATGTACACGCATTCACCGACACACACATGCACACGGGTTCACCGACACACCCATGTACACGCATTCACCGACACACACATGCACACGCATTCACCGACACACACATGCACACGCGTTCTCCGACACACACATGCACACGCGTTCTCCGACACACACATGCACACGCGTTCACCGACACACACACACATGCACACGCATTCACCGACACACACACACATGCACACGCATTCACCGACACACACATGCACACGCGTTCACCGACACACACACACACACACACACGCACAACGTGTTCACCGACACACACACACACACACACACACACACACACACATGCACGCAACCCCCGAATCAGCATGAATTTAAAGATCAGTGTGAGTAGCATGATGTTTGAGATTCATACATTCTGTCTCTCTCTCTCTCTCTCACACACACACACACACACACACACACACACACACACACACACACACACACACACATGCACGCAACCCCTGAATCAGCATGAATTTAAAGATCAATGTGAGTAGCATGATGTTTGAGATTCATACATTCTGTCTCTCTCTCTCTCTCACACACACACACACACACACACACACACACACACACACACACAATTGTGCATGGGTCATGGGAGCAGTTAACATATCCATCAGGGAGTGTATACTCAGCGTGTGGTGTTGTTGCCTTCTTGCTGTGCGTTCAGAATGACTAGTGCGTGGTGTGTGTGTTTCTTCACCTGTGTGTACACAACCTGCACACAGTGAAGGTCTATTGTAGGTTTATTGCTTGTAGCAGTGTTCATGTGTCCTTGTGAAATCAATGCATTACATTTGTGTGATGTGACATTTGTGTTTGTCCTATGTGGTCCAGACAGGCTGTAAATGAAGCCATAAAGTGTGTGTCACTATTTGGCACAGTGTGTGTGTGTGTGTGTGTGTGTGTGTGTGTGTGTGTGTGTGTGTGTGTGTGTGTGTGTGTGTGTGTGTGTGTGTGTGTGTGTGTGTGTGTGCTCGTGTGCGCTTGCATGCGTGCGTGCGCGCGTGCACATCCGTGTGGATAAACCATGGGGCAGGGAAGAGTAATGTAATTTGATTGAATAATCTATGGATTAAATATCGTATAATCCCAGTGAAATCCCCAGCTGTAGGACATGGAATAGATTAAGTGTGTGTGTGTGTGTGTGTGTGTGTGTGTGTGTGTGTGTGTTTCTCTGTATGCATGTACGTGTTTATGGTTTCTGCTAGTGAATATGCATAAGTATGCGTGTGTTCCAGAGTAGTTGACATACACGACAGAAGCTGTAATGTTACACCCTCTGTAACTGAGAATGTTCATCGTTTACTTGGGCGGTGGAAGAAGGTGAGGGTGTGTGTGCAGGGAGGGTGTGTGTGTGCAGGGAGGGTGTTATTAACTACTCTCTCTCACGCTCTTTCTCTCTGTATTTCTCATTCCTCCTTCATCTCAGTCAAACTCTCAATTCTTTGTTGTTTTCATCCACTTACCTTTTAACCACTCATTTGTTCAGTTTTTCCTCTTCCACCTCATCTCTCCCCTTGTTTCTTTCCATCTGTGATTTATCTTCTCTCTCTCAGCCATCTCTTTCTCCACCCTCTCCATATCTATCCGTCCCCCCCTGTTGTCCAGGGCAACCTTGTTTACCTGCTCGAGAGCTCTGCTCCCTGTTGTCATGGTGACAGTAGTCTGGTTGCCATGCCGACCTGAAGTGGCAGTGCCATGACGCTCTCTCTCTTCCTCTCTCTTGCTCTCTTTATCTTGCACTCATCCCCTTTGTATATTTTCTACATCCTCACGCTCTCCTTTTCTTTTCTCCAATCTCTGCTATCTGTTCCTGTTACGCCATCATCTGAGGAGCTGGCCAAGGCTACAAAGGCTTAAATGAAGCAGCTCTCCAGATACCTGTGAATGAGGCATGATGGGTAATGTTGGTCTTTAAAGAGGGCTGCTCCTTGAAGAGGAGCGTGGCAGCCACTACGCTTGTATTTTCTCAGTGGACAGCCCATTTATTTATGATGACCTACACAGCAGTAAGCCCACACACTGTCCCACCCATTGGGGGGGGGGGGGGGGGGGGGGTGTTCACTGTGTATGGGGGCATCGTGCTGTCGTTGCTGCCCATCAGTTTGACTGGCGGCATGGAACTGTGGCTGACCCCCATAAGGGTTAAACCCACCGCCGAGATGAACATTACAGTGCTGCAGACAGAAGTAATCAATGTAAAATCCTTCTTTAGTAATAGTGATAAGTACTCCTGTGTGATTGTGTGTGCATGCACATGTGTGTTAGCTAATGAGCTGATCATTTTGAGGGCGTTTTTTTTTTTTTAAGGTTTGTGTACATGTGCATATTAAAGGTTACCTTTGTGTGTGTATATATTAAAAGTTACCTTTGTTTGTGTGTGTGTGTGGGGAGGTGCATTTTGGATAAGCAAAATGAATAACTTTTAAAATATCACTCCTCTTTACTGATTTAAAAGGCTGATGGGAAAATGTGGTAGAATGAAGAATAAAACTGTTTTAATGAGCACACATCAACAGAAATTTTTCCAAGACTCTATTTATTTTAGTACATATTATTTCAGAGGCCAACCAGGATACAAAGAAATAGGCATTTTTAGTAAAGCTAAAAAAAATGTAGTCCCTTGCAGTTGAAATGTTTGGTTGGTATTCTTGCCAACCGCAATTGTGATTTCACTCTCCTCCACGTCTGTCTCCTCTGTTACCCTCCTTTATTACTCTCTTCTCTTTTTCCTCTCCTCTCCTGCCCCTCCACTCTCATACCCCTCCTCTTTTTCCCTCTTATCTTTTGCCCCCTTTTCGATCTCTCTTTCATCCTCTGGCTGATGAGCCCTGGATCTCCCCTTTTAATCTGTTGAAGGACTCTAAACCAGATTAGCTGGCGAGCTTCTTCACATCACTCTCTTAAACTCATGTAGGTGTGTCTTCCTGGTGTCGTCTGAACAAGAGAGTTAGGGAGAGATATGAGGGGGAAGGGTGTGAGGTGAGTGAGTGAAAAAGAGAATATTTCTGATTCTGTGTCTGTCTTTGATGAGATGTGTGAATGAGAGTCCTGTGAGTGGTAAGGATCCCTGGGGAGGAAAGGATGGAGCAGTAAAGGAAGAGGAGAAGTAGAGCGTAAGCAGACAGATGGGTGGAGCAAAACTTGTCATCCCATGTGTATTCAGCCTGTGTTTGTACTGCATACACACACACACACAGTATCTAAGCGAGAGAGATGGAAGGTGATGACATGTAAATTCTTTGTGTGCGTGTGCGTGTGTGTGTGTGTGTGTGTGTGCGTGTGTTCCAGATGAACCGGCCCATTCAGGTAAAGCCTGCAGACAGTGAGGGTCGTGGAGGTAAATGTTCACAAGGACACCTTCACATACACAGACAGCACTCCTGATGTCTCAGAGAATTTGAGGTTCATTCAGTTGATGAAAAAAACTCGTATCTAATTTATACTTCAGGTCATCATTGAAAACATAACCATTTTAGTTTGTCCATGTCCAACATGCACATGCATCTATAATTAATTTTGTGCCCACATACATTGTGCTTAGTAAAAAAAAAAAAAAAAAAGGTAAATGCTGCCCTCTGGTGGGTAAAATGGTCATCTTCCCTCAGTGTAGCTGTACAGCACCAGTGCTGGTTTCTTAGACCCTCCCTCCCTCCAGACAGGAAGCTGTTTGTGGGAATGCTTGGAAAGCAGCAGTCTGACGCTGACGTGCGGAAGATGTTCGAGCCTTTCGGGAGCATCGAGGAGTGCACCGTGCTCAGAGGGCCGGACGGCGCAAGCAAAGGTCAGACCGCACACATTATCCAGCATTGTGTGTACTTTAGTTTTTCAAACATGAACTAAAAGTACTTACAAAATTGTCCTGGCATTGTTAGTTTGTCTCTGTTCATGTAGCAGCCATTTTCAGACTACTGGCAATCTGACTTACAGTGGATGATGTGGTTGCCATGGCAAACCATCAGCACGCTTCTGCTCTAGACAGGTTCTGTGGGTCCATCTGACCATCTGACCACACCATCACAGATGAGCCCTGAGCTCTTGCCCTGGCGAGGTCAGCCTTACCCGACACGGTGCCTCCTCGCCCCCTCCCCGTCCCCTCCCCGCCCACTCCCCGCCCCCTCCCCGCCCCCTCCCCGCCCCCTCCCCGTCCCCTCCCCGCCCCCTCCCCGTCCCCTCCCCGCCCCCTCCCCGCCCCCTCCCCGCCCCTTCCCCGCCCCCTCCCCGCCCCTTCCCCGCCCCCTCCCCGTCCCCCTCCCCGCCCCCTCCCCGTCCCCTCCCCGTCCCCTCCCCGCCCCCTCCCCGCCCCGTCCCCTCCCCGTCCCCTCCCCGCCCCTTCCCCGCCCCCTCCCCGCCCCCTCCCCGTCCCCTCCCCGTCCCCTCCACGCCCCCCAGCGGAGGACGGCTTGCTGTGCTCCACCCTAAAACCTCCAACAGAAGATTCTTTCATCGCATTGAGCCTCACGTGTTGTAAAAGCTGTAGGAGAACAGCATCCGCATGCAGCAGTTTTTCTCAGTTTTTTTCTTAGTTTTTCTCATTAGAGCATTTCTGCCCAGCTGACAGGATCAAACGGCAGGACCACGCTAGGACTCTCCTTTCCCTATGGAAAAACACATTTTCTGGGATTTAGGGACACAGATGTTTTCAGTGGAATAGCCAGGGGTGGTTTCTTTGCATGTCTTTCGACAAGTTTATCTGTGTAGCTTCTCACTTGCTCTGAGGTTCAGTATGACTGGAGTGTGTTTGTGTGTTGCAGGCTGTGCGTTTGTGAAATACCAGAGCAACGCCGAAGCTCAAGCCGCCATCAGCGCCCTGCACGGGAGTCGAACCCTACCAGTAAGTCAATCCACCTTTCTGTCTCTGTCCATCTCTCTATCTGTCTGCCTATCTCTCTCTCTCTCTGCCTGTCTCTTTCTCTCTTTGTCATTCTCTCTCTCTACCAATCAGTTTTATGTTTTCCACGCCTCGCGGAAGGGTCCAGTTTAGTGACAGAATGCTCGACACCAAACGCCTCATCTCTCTGTGCTGAGGCAGAGGAGGATAACGGCAACCGCCCCCGTCAGTGAGCACAAATGCACAATTGGCTTGTGTCACAGTGTGTGACAGGGGGCGGGTAATGCTGTCCCTCCCACCCAGACAGCAATGCCAGTTTTTCTCCCTTGGGCTTCTGGCATCCCTGGTACTCACATCAGTGAACTCGCAGTGATGGGGCAAGCCCTCCTCTGATAAACCACTGCAACACCAGCCTGCATGGAAGAAATCAGAGAAAAACACAAACAGCAGAAACAACACAAGAACCGAGTAGTAAAACTGAGTGGATGCATTATCAACAAACAGAAAATGCAAAATAAAACAAGGGGGAAAATGCATTTGAAATTGGCTAAAATTAAAATCTCACGCCCATGTATTCACACATACTCACGTCACATGCTCAGTACATTCAGGAAACCCACCAGCACTGACTCACACAGTTCTGTCATGCTGTTGCTAAGAAATGTCTCTCTCTCTCTCTCGCTCTCTCTCTCTCTCTCGCTCTCTCTCTCTCTCGCTCTCTCCTTCCTTACCTCCTTCCGTAGGGTGCCTCTTCCAGTCTGGTGGTGAAGTTTGCAGACACAGAGAAGGAGCGAGGTATCAGGCGCATGCAGCAAGTCGCTTCGCAGCTGGGTGTCATCAGCCCCATGAGTCTTCACCTGGGGGCCTACAACGCTTACACGCAGGCCGTGAGTCCCAATGTGTACCTTACTCACACCTTACAACGCTTACACACAGGCCGTGAGTCCCAATGTGTACCTTACTCACACCTTACAACGCTTACACGCAGGCCGTGAGTCCCAATGTGTACCTTACTCACACCTTACAACGCTTACACACAGGCCGTGAGTCCCAATATGTACCTTACTCACACTTACACCGCTTACACGCAGGCCGTGAGTCCCAATGTGTACCTTACTCACACCTTACAACGCTTACACGCAGGCCATGAGTACCAATGTGTACCTTACTCACACATTACAACGCTTACACGCAGGCCGTGAGTCCCAATGTGTACCTTACTCACACCTTACAATGCTTACACGCAGGCCGTGAGTCCCAATGTGTACCTTACTCACACCTTACAACGCTTACACGCAGGCCGTGAGTCCCAATGTGTACCTTACTCACACCTTACAACACTTACACGCAGGCCGTGAGTCCCAATGTGTACCTTACTCACACCTTACAACGCTTACACGCAGGCCGTGAGTCCCAATGTGTACCTTACTCACACTTTACAACGCTTACACATAGGCAGAGAATACTAATCTACTAATGCACTTGCACCTCCAGTACTTCAGTGTCATATTGAAACACCGAGGCTATTCCTCTTGCCTTTTGACAGTACAGCCTATTGTAGTGTAGTTTTGTCCTCCAGCTAGTAGTGAAGCATTATCTGTAAATTTATTGTAGTGTACCATCGTCGTCCAACTTACTGTAGTGTAACGTCGATCTTCCTACTATGGTATAACAGAGCACGTACACTTGGATAAAAATGATTGTGTCGTGTAAATAATAAATGCCACAGCCCAGTCACAGAGAATGCTCTCTGAATTGCTCCAACACACAGCGATGGCTGTGGTCAGTCGGTGGCTGTGGTCAGTCAGTGGCTGTGGTCAGTCGGCAGCACGTAGCAACCATGTTCGTTCGTTCGTTCGTCCTGCCTCTAAGAGTGAACGTGAGCATTTCTATTTTCAAATGAAACAAATCGAACTCATGAAGGCAGTCGTGGATCCTTCTAGTTAAGCAAGATGAAGATGGTGGCTGAGCGAACAGGCACAGGACACTGTGTTAAAACATTTGCGGTCCATCTGGTATTTTCTGGCAACCTAGGGGCCTGGATCAGTTACAAACCGGAAGCCTCACTTGGGGAATTAAAAGCGGGGTTCTGAACACAGTGCAAATGGGGCGTGGCTAAGGCTCTTTCTGCTCCTCCCCTCCAGCTCGCCCAGCAGCAGGCACTTGTGGCACAGTCCGCCTACCTGTCTCCCGTGGCAACAGTGGCAGCTGTGCAAATGCAGCAGCTGGCCGCCCTCAACCCCAGCAGCATCATTGCCACGCCCATTGCTTCAATCACCCCGTCCTCAGGTGACCACGCCCCTTCCCACACCTGTAACGCTGTGACCCCTCCCTTCATGATGGGTCTTGATTCAGGTTGACAAGTAAATCTTTAATACAGCTAAATTATGCATTATCCACATGAAATGGTCATAAAACATTTTTCCCCATAGTTTGATTTTAACTTGAAAGTTCTAAGATAAGATGTTTGTGTGTGTCTGCATGTGTGTGTGTCTGTCTGCGTGTGTGTGTGTCTGCGTGTGTGTGTGTCTGCATGTGTGTCTACGTGTGTGTGTGTGTGGTTGTATGTCTGCGCGTGTGTGTGTGTGTGTCTGCGCGCGTGTGTGTGTCTGCGCGTGTGTGCGTGTGTGTGTGTCTACGTGTGTGTGTGTGTGTGTGTGGTTGTTTGTCTGCACGTGTGTGTGTGTGTGTGTGCGTGTGTGTGCATGTGTGTGTGTCTGTGTGTGTGCGTGTGTGTGTGTGTGTGTGCGCACGCGTGTGTGTGTGTGTGTGCGTGCGTGTGTGTGGTTGTTTGTCTGCGTGTGTGTGTGTGTCTACCTGTGTGTGTGTGGTTGTTTGTCTACATGTGTGTGTGGTTGTTTGTCTGCGTGTGTGTGTCTGTGTGTGTGTGTGTGTGCGTGTGTGTGTCTCTGTGTGCGTGTGTGTGTCTCTGTGTGCGTGTGTGTGTCTGTGTGTGTGTGTGTGTGTGTGTGTGCGTGCGTGTGCGTGCGTGCGTGCGTGCGTGCGTGCGTGCGTGCGTGCGTGCGTGCGTGTGTGTGTGTGTGTGTGTGTGTGTGTGTGTGTGTTTTCCACTAAAGGTACGAGCACTCCACCAGCCATTGCTGCCACACCCGTGCCTGCTCTGCCTCCACCAATTGCAGTCAACAGTTACCCGGCTGTGCCCGCCCCCCCCAGTGGGCAGTCAGCCTCTGAAACACTCTACACTAATGGAGTCCACCCATATCAAGGTGAAGATGCCCCTGCACTTTTAACATATACCTCTTTAATTAAATCATCAGCTCTACATTTAAAATTGCTACCTCAGTCTACAATATTGCCCCTGCTGTGCTGTTCTTATGTCAACTTTCTCTCTTCCATTCACTTGTTCTTCTCCTCCCCCTCCTCATCCCTCTTTCCATCTTTTATCATGCTTCAGCACAAAGTCCTGCACTGGACCCTTTGCAGCAGGCCTACACTGGCATGCAGCACTACACTGGTGAGGCGTCCAGACACTCCTTACAGCTCCTTACAGCTCCTTACAGCTCCTTACAGCTCCCTACCACTCATTACAGCTCCTTACAGCTCCCCACCGCTCCTTACAGCTCCCTACCGCTCCTTACAGCTCCCTACTGCTCCCTACTGCTCCTTACAGCTCCCTACCGCTCCTTACAGCTCCCTACTGCTCCCTACTGCTCCTTACAGCTCCCCACTGCTCCCTACTGCTCCTTACAGCTCCCTACTGCTCCCTACTGCTCCTTACAGCTCCCTACTGCTCCTTACAGCTCCCTACTGCTCCCTACTGCTCCCTACAGCTCCCTACTGCTCCCTACTTCTCCCTACTGCTCCCTACAGCTCCCTACTTCTCCCTACTGCTCCCTACAGCTCCCTACTGCTCCCTACTTCTCCCTACAGCTCCCTACTGCTCCCTACTGCTCCTTACAGCTCCCTACTGCTCCTTACAGCTCCCTACTGCTCCCTACTGCTCCCTACAGCTCCCTACTTCTCCCTACTGCTCCCTACAGCTCCCTACTTCTCCCTACAGCTCCCTACAGCTCCTTACAGCTCCTTACAGCTCCCTACAGCTCCCCACTGCTCCCTACACCTCCATATGTTCAGGCACACTGCACACTGGCATCCTCTTATGCTCAGTTTCACCCCCTATATTTCCACGTATGCAGAATGTTTCAAAGCTGTTTTATTACGGTGGCACTTGAGTGGAACCTCTTGACCTCACCTGCTATCATGACTGGCCCACAGCCACATATCCTGCTGCTTATGGATTGGTTGGTCAGCCATTCCCTCATCAGCCCACCCTGGTCGCTCAGCAACCACAACAACCACAGCAACTGCAGCAGCGAGAAGGTACAACACACGTCCTGTTCTTGCGACCCTCTAGGACCACAATTATGCTGTTTTTTGTTACTTGCTGTCTCCTTTTTGAGCCAGGGGTATTTTTGCGTACTCCATACAACATGCTGGATTATCTTTTTGCAGATGTAGATGCTCTAGATTGTGATATGAAAAAAAAACCAACATTACCATGTAATCATTTCTACTCTGTTCTTCTCATTCTGTCTTCTTCTTCTTCTTCTTCTTCTTCTTCTTCTTCTTCTTCATTTCTTTGGTTTCTTCTTATCCAGGGCCAGAAGGTTGCAATATCTTCATCTACCACCTGCCTCAGGAGTTCACTGACTCGGAGATGCTGCAAATGTTCCTTCCTTTTGGCAACGTGATCTCAGCCAAGGTTTTTGTGGACCGTGCGACCAATCAGAGCAAATGCTTTGGTGAGTCTGAGATTTATTCACAAAGAACAGAGCCAGATAGGTATTCAGGATTCCCAAGCGTTCTGATTTATGAAGAGCAAACAAACGATGAAGATCAGAACCTTCACCTGTTCCTGGTCCACATACTACTCCTCATGGGCTCCTTTCCTTTTACAGGATTCGTGAGCTTCGACAACCCAGCCAGTGCTCAGACGGCCATCCAGGCCATGAATGGCTTTCAGATTGGCATGAAAAGGCTCAAAGTGCAGCTGAAGAGGCCGAAGGATGCCAACCGTCCATACTGAGCAGACCAGGTGAGGCCCAGGATGAAAGGGCTGAGTAAGCAGCTCATAGTGCAAACGGTTGAGTCTATTTAAAATCTCAGTCTCATCTATTTAAAATCTCAGTCTCAGTAATGCACTACTAACTTTTTAACCTGTCTAAAACTCTAGACCAGTGAGAAGTTTTAACAGTTATATTTTAACATGTTTTTGGTTAAATGATAATATAATACTTTAAAGAAATGACTGTTTAAAGTGAAAGAGAACTTGGACAATAATCCCTTCATTGATTTTTACTTTTCATTTATTGTTTTTGTGCTGTGTTATTGTTCATTCTCCTGAAAACAAACAAACAAACAAACAAACAAAAACCTCATCCACACCCAAGGCTGCCCCGTCCAATCATAACTCGTGTGGAGACCACGTCGCTATGGCTATGGTGGCCTAGCAACCAATAAAGCTCCCCCTTCCTCTCACACCGTTTGTTGTAAGTTAATTGGCCTGTGTTGGTTGCTGTGGCGATATTCCTGCCTGTGATGGTTGCCATTAGCAGTTTTGTTTTTGGCCCTTTGTCCTCTATCCTCCATGCTAAGAGTGCATGGCGGGTTACCGTGGTGACCATGGACTGTGTTTGGTGCGTTGTGACTTTCTCTTTTGTTTTGTAAATACTGATCAATAACTGACACTACATCCTGAAGATTTATTGAATTGTAAATGTAACAGCTAATGCATCAAATCAAAATAATCCAAAGCTATTAAACACTCTAGCAGCTATTTCAATAATCTAGTGTTTGGGTGGCTTTTGTTTTTGATCAGTCTCCTCTGTGTTTTGTTTGGTCATGAATATTTCTTATTACTACTCCCATACGTAGTCTGGTGGTGTTTTAGTTACTGTGACCGTGGGGGCTACAGTGTGGTTGTATTTGATTATGAGACAGTTTGTGCTAGTGGGTATGCTGTTTTGTGCAGTAAGTATGATAATGAATGAGCTTTGTGCGTGTGCGTGCGTGTGTGTGTGTGCGTGTGTGTGTGTGCGTGTGCGTGTGTGCGTGCGTGCGTGTGTGTGCGTGTGTGTGTGTGCGTGCGCGTGCGTGTGTGCGTGCGTGTGTGTGTGCGTGCGTGTGTGTGCGCGTGCGTGCGTGAATCCACACGCGTGTGTGCAGAATGTGAGGGAGAGAGACGGAGAGAATGACAGCGATTCATCCACTATCTCTCAAACCTCTTACGTGAGGTTTGAGGTGACAGTTTGTGGTTGTTATGGTGACATAAGTGACGCATTGTGCTGACCAAAGAACAGCATTCCTCTGTAGGAATTCTGGGTTTTGTAGTAGAAAAAAGGAACCCACAACAGTGATTTCCTCATAAGGTTCATATAGGCATTCAGGTTACGCTACAAAGTACATGCAACACATTACTGAGTTAAGCAGATATCGTACGTTGTAACATACGGCCCAGAATTCCTATGGTGCATGTTGGAAATTTGTTTGCCTGCCAGAAATCTTTCCCACTAGAAACAGTCACTAATACTGAACACACATTAGACCATACACCCACTCACTGGTTTACTCCTTCAACTGCATGGAAATATTGGAAGCATAATATCACTGCTACAGTGCCCTGCCGTACACCATATTTGATGTATCTGCATCCCTTCAAGGTGAGGAGACATTTCAAATGACCTGTATCTTGTCTTTCCTTCTTCTCTCCCCTTCTCTCTCTCTCTCTCTATAACAGGTATAAAGCAGACAGAAGAAATACAATTGAAGAGAGACAAAAAAGCAAACAAATTCACACACAAAATATCAGCTGCCAATTGTGGGACCAACAGCTCATTTCAGATATGTGACACAAGGAATACTGAAACAAATATATACATTTTACAGATTAACCAACCTATTGCACAACGCTTCAGATTAACAAACAAAAGTTCATTTACAACTTCATCAGTATACAGTGTATGACCAATAACTATTTGCAGCTAGTCACTGGCTAAAACACTGTCAATGTCATGGAGTTGCACACTTGTTTCACACACACTGTTTGAAAGTGTGTGTGTGTGTGTGTGTGTGTGTGTGTGTGTGTGTGTGTGTGTGTGTGCGTGTGTGTGTGTGTGTGTTTGAGGGGGGGGGGCTGGGGGGCTGCCCACAAGGCTTCTGGCCTTGGACCAACACAGCAACACTGCACATAAAGTGGGACCAACACAAATATCTCATAACCACATGGGGGGGGGAGGGGGGGGGGGGTTGTGCTTACAGCAGACTACTGAGCACCAGTTATGTGTATATAGAAATTTATTTGGGTCATGAGAAGGAATATCATTGAAGGAAATCCTGTTTTTTTATCTTTTTTTATATTTAGTTATTTAAACTCATTCATGCAAACCATCAAGGGTATGTTAGCTAGAGGAAAATTAATCGTTAAGGTGATGGCAGAGGTTGCCTTGAGCCTCTGATCTGAGAGCAGGCATACACTGTGTAACCATGGAACCCAGAACCCAGTGGCTGAGACATCTAGGTGATCGGATATGAAGACGTGAGGGACATGGGGGTGTGGAGGGTGGGGGAGGGGGTCCAGAATCACCCAACACCATCCATTACAGAAGACTAGTTAGATTTTACATTTTCAAATATGTTTAGGATAAAGGGGTGTGCTGGGGTGGGGGTGGGGGGGGGTGTCGTGGGAAAGTAGAGCGAAAAGCATTTAAACAAATGTATTTCATTGTATATATCATGATCTGAAAAAGGAGGTTAAGATTCTGCTGATTATTGTTGTTATTATAATTATTATTTAATAGGATTTTCCTGGATTTTTTGCATTTTTTTGGTTTTATTTATTTTTTTGGTTTTAATTATTTATCAAAATAGAGGTTCATTGGCGTGTGTCTATGAATCAAAGTATTTTTAGAACTTTTATTTATAGAAGTATAATTATTGAACAATCATTATTCTCTATTTATTTTCAGCCATTGTTTCACAACCTTGTCAAATTACAAGAAAAAAATAAATAAAATTTTAATCATTTTGACCAATTAAAGTTATAGACTAGTATATGCAAAAGTATATGATTTGTCCCCAAAGGTTTTGTGCATTAACAATTTTAAGGTATTAATTAGTTTTCTTCTGCTTTAGCAATTTTTACACTGCAAAGGATTAACTAGGCAAATGTTTACAATCTGGATTTCTGATTCTTCATTGTTTGGGGTCATGAAGGAAACGTGCCTCTCTAGTATAAGGGACCCTGATGATGGGGTTTGCTATGTACAACACTACCCATTAAAAACAAGCACAGGTTTGCTGAGTCACAATGGTGACTACATGTGAATAGTCACCTTGGTACTTTAAGTGTGTTTAAGTACCAGGTTCTGCATTATTGTCCTAACATGATTGCACAATTTATATTTATGTGCAAAATTTATATTTAAACTAAAGAATTGATGGTGACATTATCAGTACCATTACTATGTCATTAGAAAAGGTCATATAAGTGTTAATTTATTTTTGTTCCCTTAAAATGATTAAGAATGTTTCCCTTAACCAAGTGACCACAGCCACTTTGATCTGTTCCTGCTTTACAACCCTAAGGTGTATCCAGTCTAAGTGATATATATGTTCATGGATTAACGTTTACATGCTTTGTATTCCACTTAAATATACATAGTTTAAATATTTATGCTATTACAGTCATTTTCCAGAAGCTCAGTCAGGATTGAGACCTGTTGTTTACTAATAGGCCTACGTAACGTATTCCTGTAGCATAGGCCTACGTGGTCACCCGGCGCGCTCCCGATAGGACGCAACACCTTTACTCACATCGCGCATGCGTGAAACGTCATTTAAACCCCTCCCCCATGTTGAGAAGGTCCTGGTCCTTCATCTAGAGGGCTGGAGAAAGGAAGGCTCGCGCTCTGATCGACTTCAACACGGCAAAAATCACAAATGCTTATGAAAAACGAATCTACAAAACATATGTTAACACTAGAAAACAATAAAGAAACCCTGTCCCGTTGATTTTTGTTATAGCAGAAGGGAATGCAGTAATAACATTGCTGAATGAAACCAAACAAACTACAGGAGGAGGAGATGCAGCTCCAGCCACAAACATCCCGGTGTTTTTCTCTCCTCGGACGCCTTGAAGACTCGGATTCACTTTAATAGCGTTTTCGGAGTAGTGTTCAGTTCATCGCAACTGTTCTCCAGGTGTTCTCCAGTTGTCCAGTTGTTCTCCACACGTTTCCACCCCGTTTGTTGGAGTTCACTCCCTTCTCCGGAAGTAAGTCCCGTTATATGGCGCTGGTACACTAATGCGTTAATGTTGTTTTGGGTAAACGGCACGTTTGTACTGTCACATTTTGCGTGTCTTTCACACCAATGATTTATGTTAACGCTTTAAACAGCTTGAAAACTGCTTTAATATGTCACTTATAATCCGTAGTGCTCCCAGGGCCTGTTTAAAGGAGACACGCTGACACAAGTGCACAAGTTCTCGTTTTCCTAGGATTACTGGGCTGTACTGGCATGTCTGTTAACTTTAGTTTGATTATTAACGTTATCCAAAAATGTTTGGGGTTCTAGGTGCAGAACTATTGCTGCTTTTATCGTTTTCATTGTCATTTTGGGAAGGTGAAACATGGATAGTAAAACATAGCTAACAGTCTTAGTGAATTTCAGTGGTGCAGATTAAGTGAGGAGTTTTAATTAACCGATAAAGAAGTCCTCTAGTTTACTCGGATACACAGATAAAAACAGAGTTCTCTGTGGGTCATTCATTATGGAGTGTGGGTTACAGGCTTAGCAGTACATGTCAGAGTGGTTGTGTTTTGCTTTTGTTAATGATTAATCAAATGGTAAATTATTGATTTTGGACACATGACTATTTACAAGCTCGTACCATCCAATATCCTAAATATGTGTACGACTCCACCGTTGTGAGTCTAACCATGGGACAGAGGAAGGCTAACCTGCAACGCCAGCTCTGGTTATTAGATTTCTAAATCACCTCAGAGATTGTAAAAGTGTTGTCTATTTTGACAGTCAGGATACTAGTTTACACCATATGTTTATCACGCCCATTAACTGTCAGAAGCAGGCTTTATGTGATCATATTAAAATTTGATGGCTACAATATTCAGCTATTTTTGAGGATGTAAAACATACACTACAGCAAAAGCAAACAAATAATATCCAACAGCTGATATTTTGTTTCATACAGTAAGTGAATTATTATTAAACTATTATTCTTTCAAATTATCATCTACCTGTTAAATCTGCTTATGTGGGGATTCTGACAGGACTGTTCTTCACTTGACTGCCAAATAAAGTTATTTGATTACATTTTTGTGCTTTCTAACATCAGTGTTAATAAATATACATATATATGTGTAATGTAAAAGCGTATTATGCTCACTGGGCCCTATAACATTGTTTACCAGTTTTGTTGAAGGCAGATGCTGATTTGTTTAGAGCCCTGATAATCTCCTAGATTATAAGTGTTGTGACTTGTCACTAAGTTTTCGTTACCATGTATTCTGCCTAAAGTGTTTTTGATGCAGTTGTGTCAGTGCTGTATCAGTGTTAGCTAATGTGTATTTACCAGTGTGTATAAAAGAGTTTCTCTTGTAGGAACCAACTGAAGTAGTACTGCATTGGATTGGATCTTCAGGACTGGAACAGCTGGTTGGGCAAGATCTGGCATGAGGCATTCTTCATAAATACACAGAGCCTTCTCCTGTCAAACTCACCTTATCCTGAAGGGCTTGCAGGTGTTTGCATGTAACATTCTAATTCCAGAAATTCAGGATCTTGAATTTCATATGTTCTCTCACTGTATTGGAAACTTTGGAACAGTCCAACCAACAGTTTCGGTCAAAATAGTCCACATCAGACTTTCATCATGTCACAGCAACTGATTTTGGAGCTCATGTCTTTCCAAAATTGCATCCTGTTGGAATATATTCACACTGTAGCCTAGGATATTATTTGTATTGGGTGCCAAAGATGCTTGGTCCAGGTGATCATCTTTGTCTTGGAACTGGCCTTTCTGAGTAGATCAGTTATTGATTTCCTCTTAAGTTGGAAATGGTAGGTTCAGTACTGTTGTGACATCATAACTCATTTGGAGACCACTAAATTGTGGCAGTTGAGTAGAAAGTAAGAACTGACCTCTCCTAGTATAATATAGACCAGGGGTACTCAACTAAATTTGTCCGCGGTCCAATTTTGGCAGATACCTGTGACCTGAGGTCCGGTGCGGCGGGGGGTGGCGAACATAAGTTGTTGAGCGGGGGGGGGGGGGGGGGGGGGGCAATGCGAACGTAAGTTGTTGGGCGGGGGTGGCAAACGTAACACTCGTGTTTTTTCAATAGCCCTGAAATAAATGCTCCGGTTTTTTTTTTGGTCCGTATCCAGTTAATCAGGAATGAGATTGGGTCCGGACAGGACTGCGTTCCAGTTGAGTACCCCTGATATAGACACTCCAGCAGAATGACATTTTATTTTGACTTCCTTCTTTTAAAATAAGCAATGCTATCCTCTCACCTGCATGAGGAGCCTTTTGTGTTTTGGAAGAAGGTGTGATGTCATGGTAACCAAGACCATGTTTCTGAGGAGTTGGGAAACAGGAAGTGCATTATACCACACATTGTATCTTGTGATCAAGGATTAGGAAATGAAAGTGTAAAGAATTAGTAGTAAAGTGAGCGAGTGATGACCGTTAGCTGCAGTTGTGTGTCATGTGACACTGATGTTTCACTCAGGTGTGTGTCATGTGACACTGATGTTTCACTCAGGTGTGTGTCATGTGACACTGATGTTTCACTCAGGTGTGTGTCATGTGACACTGATATTTCACTCAGGTTTGTGCACTGATATCTTTGCCTTTGGTTGATCTGCGGTCTCATAATCTTTCCAACCAGTACTGACATTATTTTGCTTCGGTTTGCGTTTGAAATACAGGATATGATTAGAGATCAGCATGTGATCATAGCTCGATGAGATAACAGTGGGCTCCATGAGACGCTGCACAGCGTGTGAAGCAGCACAGTTTTTAAATTTCAGTAACACTTTATCACTCTGACACTAGCGCAGTATACTTTCATGCAGCTAGCCATGAACCTGAAGCTGCTTCAGTCGTCTTCTCCATACTACGTAATTTTAACGTGAGAGACAAGAATGAGACCTGGATCAACCAATGTGTCTGTTGCCCAGAGCCTGGCCAAGCTGGTTGTTGCACAGGCAAAAGCCTACATCGGCACCAGATTCAAAGTCCTGCTGTCCATGCCTGGAAATGTCAGTTAATCAGTCACCATGTCAGTTAGCCAGTGCCTCGGTGCACTGTAACTCAAACTGCAAGAGGCCACTTCAGACATTAATGACATTAATAATGCACAGTGTATGCATAATTTGTTTATTTTCACGGGAGAAAAACTCCAGGATGGATCAAAGGTTTTAGTTGAAAACCCTAGGAGTAGTTTCTGAGCTTTCCTTTAGGGGAGATTTGATTACTTAAGCCCTAGGTATGTTCTCTTGAGTTATTCACTACGTTCCAAATTATTATGCAAATTATATTTTTCCCTGATTTTCCTAAATGGTCGACGCAAATGAGCCTGTATAATAAGTCATCACCTGTTAGAGTATAAATTGAATTTTATTGAACAAACCTCCCAATGATAATAGTATATTATTCAAAAATAAGAAAAAAAGCTCAAAATGCGCAGCAGTTTCAAAACATTTTATATGAATTTTCAGCATTAGGAGGTCACATTCACTGAAATCAAAAGGCAAGGCAAGGCAAGTTTATTTATATAGCACCTTTACACCATACCATACACAACGGTCATTCAAAGTGCTTTACAAATGAAAAGAAAACACAGAAAAATGTAAAACAATAGATTTAAGAAATTAATCACATATATAAAGAAAAATATACAATAAAATAACATAGAATGTAAAAAGTACAGTAAATAAAATAATAAAAAGTAAATAAGATCTAAAGGGGGGAGCAAAGATAAGAACAGTAAAAATAAAATGTTTTGACTTAAACATAAAAAAAGAAACAAACACAGTAAAATCTAAAATAGGAAGCATGATTAAAACAGTAGATTTAAAGTAAGTTAAATTAATGAAGATAAAAGTGCCGTTACAGAGTAAAGGTAATTAAACTGAGCTGAAGGCCTGCTCAAACATGAAGGTTTTCAGTCTGGATTTAAAGGTATCTAGTGTTGGGGCTCTTCTAATGCTCTCTGACAACCGGTTCCATTTCTGAGCAGCGTAGTAGCTAAACGCCGCCTCTCCATGTTTAGTTTTTACCTTAGGCTGCACTAACTGACCAGTTCCTAATGATCTGAGAGTTCTGCTCGGCTCATATTGTTGGAGCACATCCAATAAATATACTGGTGCTGCACCATTAAGACATTTATAAACCAGTAATATTACCTTAAAGTCTATCCTGTAACATACGGGTATCCAGTGTAAGGATTTAAGGATGGGAGTGATGTGCTCCCTTCTTTTACTCCTAGTGAGAACTCTGGCAGCTGCGTTTTGAATCAGCTGAAGCTGTTTAATTGTCTTTTTTGGGAGTCCTGTAATAATTTAAATAAATTATTGAAAGCTATTTCAATAGCTATTTGATTGAAAGCTATTTCAATCAAAAATATCCTAACAGGCCAAGTTACATGTTAAGATAGGAACCCTTGTTTGATATCACCTTCACAATTCTTGCATCCATTGAACTTGTGAGTTTTTGGAGAGTTTCTACTTGAATTTCTTTGCATGATGTCAGAATAACCTCCTAGAGCTGCTGTTTTGGTGTGAACTGCCTCCCACCCTCATAGACCTTTTGGTTCTCTATAGGGTTGAGGTCAGGGGAAGATGGTGGCAACAACATGAGTTTCTCTCCTTTTATGCCCATAGCAGCCAATGACACAGAGGTATTCTTTGCAGCATGAGATGGTGTATTGTCATGCATGAAGATGATTTTGCTCTGGAAGGGACGGTTCTTCTTTTTGTACCATGGAAGAAAGTGGTCAGTCAGAAACGATATACTTTGCAGAGGTCATTTTCACACCTTCAGGGACCCTAAAGGGGCCTACCAGCTCTCTCCCCATCATTTCACCCCAAAACATGACTCCACCACCTCCATGCTGATGTTGCAGCCTTGTTGGGACATGGTGGCCATCCACCAACCATCCACTACTCGATCCACCAACCATCCACTACTCCATCCACTACTCCATCCACCAACCATCCACTACTCCATCCACCAACCATCCACTACTCCATCCAATACTCCATCCACCAACAATCCACTACTCCATCCACCAACAATCCACTACTCCATCCACCAACCATCCACTACTCCATCCACTACTCCATCCACCAACCATCCACTACTCCATCCACCAATCATACACTACTCCATCCACCAACCATCCACTACTCCATCCACCAACCATCCACCAACCATCCACTACTCCATCCACTACCCATCCACCAACCATCCACTACTCCATCCACTACTCCATCCACTACTCCATCCACTACTCCATCCACCAACCATCCACTACTCCATCCACTACTCCATCCACCAACCATCCACTACTCCATCCACCAATCATACACTACTCCATCCACCAACCATACACTACTCCAGGGGTAATCAATTAAATCTTTCCGCGGTCCATTTTTGGCAGATAGCTCAGACCTTAGGTCCGGGTCCGCGGTGGCGAACGAAAGTTGTTGAGCGGGGGGGGGGGGGGGGGGGGGGGGGGGGGGGGGTGGCGAACGTAACACTCAAATGGGTGGTGAACGTAACACTCGTCTGAAAATAAATTCTCCGGTTTAAAATATAGTCTCCCGTTAAATTTTTTTTGGCATTTGGGTCCGTATCCAGTTAATCAGGAATGTGATTGGGTCCGGACAGGACGGCGTTCGGGTCCGGATCCGGACCGCGGTCCGCCATTTGGTGATACCTGCACTACTCCATCCACCATCCATCCACTACTCCATCCACTACTCCATCCACTACTCCATCCACTACTCCATCCACCAACCATCCACTACTCCATCCACTACTCCATCCACCAACCATCCACTACTCCATCCACCAACCATCCACTACTCCATCCACCAATCATACACTACTCCATCCACCAACCATCCACTACTCCATCCACCAACCATCCACCAACCATTCACTACTCCATCCACTACCCATCCACCAACCATCCACTACTCCATCCACTACTCCATCCACTACTCCATCCACTAACCATCCACTACTCCATCCACTACTCCATCCACTACTCCATCCACTACTCCATCCACCAACCATCCACTACTCCATCCACCAACCATCCACTACTCCATCCACCAACTATCCACTACTCCATCCACTACTCCATCCACCAACCATCCACCAACCATCCACTACTCCATCCACCAACCATCCACTACTCCATCCACCAACCATCCACCAACCATCCACTACTCCATCCACCATCCATCCACTACTCCATCCACCAACCATCCACTACTCCATCCACTACTCCATCCACTACTCCATCTACCAATCATCCACTACTCCATCCACTACTCCATCTACCAATCATCCACTACTCCATCCACCAACCATCCACTACTCCATCCAGGCTTGCACGACACTCATCAGTAAACAAGACTGTTTGTAAATTAGTCTTCATGTATATCTGGGCGCACTGCAACCATTTCTGCTTGTGAGCACTGGTTAGCGGGCCCAATAGTAGGTTTATGCACCACAAGCCTTTGAAGGATCCTACACCTTGAGTTTCGCTGGACTCCAGACGCACCAGCAGCTTCACATACCTGTTTGATGGTTTGTAATGGCATTTCAGCAGCTGCTCTCTTAATCCAACTTGGATGACGGATTTCTCCTAGTTCCAAAAATTAGTAAAACTACAGCTGGAGGCAGAGCTTTCTCCTTTAAAGCCCCTCAGTTATGGAATAGCCTTCCAGCTCCAATCTGAGATTCTGACACAGTTCCAATCTATAAATCTAGACTTAAGACTCACCTGTTTAATCAAGCCTTCAGCTAATATAAATCAATGGTGGTTTAAATTGATGTCCACTCAGTCTGTATTGTCCATCTTGTTGCATGCCTCTACCCAAGACGATTGGATACAGGCACCTGGGGGATGGTCTGGCTTGTCAGTGGATGTGCCGTTGCCACGGGGGGTCGTACTGATGCTGGCCCGCCTGAGACTCACCGCCTGCACCGAGGGGACTGAGGCTGCTTGGCCGGGGAACAGGAGCCTTGACTGTTGCTGTGGAACTTTGAAACCACCGTGCAACCACGGACTTGTGCTAATGGGCCGCCCAATGGAGGATGGGTTCCCTTTTGAGTTTTGGTCCTCCCGAGGTTTCTTCCTAATCCCCACCATCATAGGGAGTTTTTCCTTGCCTCTGTCACCTCTGGCTTGCTCATTAGGGATCTGGACCCATACGATTGTAGAGCTGCTTTGTGACAACGTGTGTTGTGAAAAGCGCTATATAAATAAATTTGAGTTTGCCTGGCAGAAACCTTCCTCATTCTGTCTTTATCTGCATGAACCCGTCTGTGCTCTGAATCAGCCACAAATCTCTTCACAGTGCAGTGATCACGCTTAAGTTTTCCTAAAACATCCAATGTTTTCATACCTTGTCCAAGGCATTGCAAGGCATTTGACACTTTTTTCGGCAGCAGAGAGATCCTTTATCTTTCCCATGTTGCTTGAAACCTGTGGCCTGCTTAATAATGTGGAACATCCTTCTTAAGTGGTTTTCCTTTAATTAGACTCACCTGGCAAACTAATTATCACAGGTGATCCATAGAGACCTGAGACACAATACCATCCATGCATTTAATTGAAAAAAAAAAAAATTTCTTTATGACACTTCAATCCAATTTGCATAATAATTTGGAACGTGGTGTAGTCTTATGTGATGGTAAACATATGAATACATGTATATATCTACATCTGGCATATGAACTTGGTGTGAAATATTAACTGGGACAGACTCAGTCTACTGGAAATAAATTCATTATGTCTGGTATGTTGCATGTCTGGGAGTGTAGCAGTCAGATTACAGATCCTTCATTTCCCCCCCTGCTTTTATTTAGGGTCTGGCTTTACATTACTGCTCATCTAGCTGCTCTTTACATTACTGCTCATCTAGCTGCTCTTTACATTACTGCTCATCTAGCTGCTCTTTACATTACTGCTCATCTAGCTGCTCTTTACATTACTGCTCATCTAGCTGCTCTTTACATTACTGCTCATCTAGCTGCTCTTTACATTACTGCTCATCTAGCTGCTCTTTACATTACTGCTCATCTAGCTGCTCTTTACATTACTGCTCATCTAGCTGCTCTTTACATTACTGCTCATCTAGCTGCTCTTTACATTACTGCTCATCTAGCTGCTCTTTACATTACTGCTCATCTAGCTGCTCTTTACATTACTGCTCATCTAGCTGCTCTTCCTCAGTTCTGAAATCTCTTGCTGGCCCATTTCTAAAGTTTAATTATATTCTGTGTCTGCTTTAGCACATAATAACAAAAGGACTATTTCTCAGTTTCTCTTTCTTTCTTTCTGGCGGGCTCCAAACAGTACTAGTGTCTACAGGTGACAGTACTGGCATTCAGGGCCTGCCAACCAGTCATGGTGCCTATGAGGTCATGGTGACTTCTCAGAATGGCTCTATTGAGAGATCAGGCATTAGGTGGAGCTGGTGGCTGTTGATGGGTGGAGTTTGTTGAGCAGCCATCTGCCACTCCTCAATTCTTTGTTGGGGAAAGTTTAGCTTGTCTGTGCTTGTGATCTGTGTATTGTGTGTGGTGTGTTTTAAGATGTCTTATGTAAAGAACTCTTTTTGGTTCTTTTTCTGTTTCTACATTTGAGGAAGCACGCATGGTCATTAATTTTATAGAAACCCAGACATAGAGCAGAAAAGACATAGATGTGTGTCTCTGTAACTCAAAAATCAGGAATGCATGTTCAAAAAAGCAAGAATACATAGTTGTCAGAAACAAAGCTGTAATCACCAGGATAAAGTATAGCGCAGTTTGGTATCTCTGTTACTATGGCGAAACTCACACTCGGTGAGATCTATTGTTGAATTAATGATATTGGAGCCTCTTCTGAGGAGGTAAACAACATCTGCAGTTGAAGTGCTTGAAGAGTCTTGTGCTAAGCCTTGTGTTATGGCAGTATGCACCACACGTAATAAGTAATGACCCAGGACTTGTTCTCCTTGTTTTAAGACAACCTCTCCATCCTGCATTGACCAGTGTTCTCCACCTCTGGAGTGGGATGCTGGCCCTACTGAGTGACTGGTTCTGGGATGAGAGGCTGTGGTTCCCAGTGGGCCTTGGCTGGGCTGACCTGCAGGACCGGGACGGACACACCTACGCCAAAGGCTTTGACCTTTGGGTGACCTTGCCCATCGCGCTCACCTTCCTCATCATACGACAGATCTTTGAGAGGTCTGAAGATATGTACACACACACACACGCACACACAAACTGGTCACTTTAATGATACTGTGGGTTATTTAACATGTTGAGTTAATGTATTGCTCCGTGAGTGGGTGAGCGGGCGGTTTAACCCTCACAGTGATTTGGTGACCTGCCGTGTTAGGTCTGTGGCCCTCTGGCTGGCCTCGGCGCTGGGCGTGAGGGAGAGGGTGCGGGTGCAGGCCTCACCCGAGCCCACACTAGAGGCGTATTTCTGCACCACGAGTAAACAGCCAGCACAGGTACAGTCCAGCATTCAGACTCCATCATATAGCTCCTGCAGTCATGTTCCCTGAACTTTACCTTGTTCATGTCATCTAAGCATCTCACATCTTGCTCATATTTAATGAAAACAAAAATGTCCTGCATTATGGGTGTGACTATAGTGGTAAAAGCCCAGTACAAAATTATGGGTGTGACTATAGTGGTAAAAGCCCTGTACAACATTATGGGTGTGACTATAGTGGTAAAAGCCCTGTACAGCATTTGGAACACTGGTTACTCCCTCTCGTTCACTCTCTCACTCTCTGTTTCTCCCTCACTCTCACTCTCTGTTTCTCCCTCACTCTCACTCTCTGTTTCTCCCTCACTCTGTCTCCTGTTTCTGTGGTAATTTTGTAGAGTGCTGTGGAGAGTTTATGTAAACAAACTGGCCATTCAGAGCAGCATATTCAGAGATGGTTCCGGAGACGGCGGAACCAGGAACGACCCAACCAGATCAAGAAGTTCAAAGAGGCGAGGTACACACAGACCAACGCGGCAGCACACACACACACACACACACACACACACACACACACACACACACACCCCAACGCGCCAGCACACACACACACACCCCAACGCGCCAGCACACACACACACAGACCAACGCACCAGCACACACACACACACACACACACACACACACACACACACAGACCAACGCGCCAGCACACACACACACACAGACCAACGCGCCAGCACACACACACACACATACACACAGACCAACGCGCCAGCACACACACACACACAGACCAACGCCCCAGCACACACACACACACACACACACACCAATGGGGCGTCAAGACACAGATGCCTCTCTTGACGGACCATTGAGGTCATTGAGGTTCTGGGTTACAGAGTTATGAGCGTCTACATCAGGGGTGCTCATTACGTCGATCGCGATCGACCGGTCGATCCCGAAGGAAGTGTCGGTCGATCGCAAAGGAATGTGCGTAGATCGCGTGACATTAAAAAGTAGTAGATGAATCGCCCATCTGCACTGATGGTTGTATTTTGATTGACATTCATGGTAGCCAATCTGATGTCTAGGGTTTGACACACGCAAATCCCCCCCCACTCAACAAATTTCATTCGCCACCTCACAACCCACAACCCCCCGGTAGATCTTTCTGACTTGGTCATCTTATAAGTAGCTCGCAAGCTGAAAACTTGTGGGCACCCCTGGTCTACATGGTTTTCAGGGATTCAGGTCTGGAGAATGTACAGGTCACTCCACTTCCCCCGTCTCCAGCATCCATTACCTAATGATGCAGACCACTCTGATGTAAACGGTTTCATATTATCTCACATGACACTTGGGTGCCTCTTACATCCCTTTAATGTGCCTGGAGTTGTGTGGCATTCATCATCCAGTTCTGCAGGGCACTGTTCACAATGAAGCGGTCATCAGTGTGGGATGTGGCCAAAGAATGTCCACTTCTGTATCGCTGTTGCAACCTGCTGATGACACTCTGAGACCCTCTAAGCTCAGTGGTCACTTCCATCTGAGAACATCCTGTGTGAAGCCTCAGAATAGTGAAGTACTGTTGATCAAATGTGTTGATCATGATGTCAAAATGTGAACAGCATGATGAGGCGGACTGTGTAAATAGCAATTCTAATTGAACCAGGACATTTATTGGTCGATTCATAGAGCAAACACCTGAATTTTGCCATTAAGCTCCTTGTTGAAGAACAGCAAGATTTTGGCATGTGCATTCAAAAGTTTAGAGCAGGTCAAATTAAGTTCACCTGTGAAGATTTGAGTACTTTTTAGGTTCATCCTGAAATTTCACCCTAACGCCAAATAACCCTTTTAGTGAGTAGTGTATATATAGACCTTAAAAGGTCTTGCAGTAGTTCTAATAGAATAACATCTAATAAAATATATTATTCAAATGGTAGTACATTTAATTTTAGCAGATGTTTCAGATGTCAATTCTTCTAATTTAGTTTGATTTCTGCCTTAAACATTAGCTGGACTTAGTTTAATCTTCCCAGAAACTATTTCCAAATGTTAAAATGGAAACGTTGTGGGTAGCTCCATTGTCAGTACAGAAGCCTTGCGGGCTGTTCCAGGAGCTCTGCCCATGCTGAACTGGCTGTGTGTTCTCTTACAGCTGGAGGTTTACCTTCTATCTCCTCTCTTTCCTGGCGGGCCTGGCCGCCCTCGCGGATGTGAGTACTCCCCATGTTTGACCAGGAAGCAAAGATTGTATACACCATTGTTAAACATTTATGCAAGCATGAAACAATCATTCTTGTGTGTGTGTGTGTGGTTGTGTGTGGTTGTGTGTGTGTGTGTGGTTGTGTGTGTGTGTGTGGTTGTGTGTGGTTGTGTGTGTGTGTGGTTGTGTGTGTGTGTGGTTGTGTGTGTGTGTGTATATATATGTGTGTGTGTGTGTGTGTGGTTTTGTGTGTGTGTGGTTTTGTGTGTGTGTGTGTGTGTGTGTGTGTGTAACCATACAGAAACCATGGCTTTACAACATGAAAGAGATGTGGAAGGGTTTTCCAACACTGGTATGTTTACATCACTGTGTGCGTTTATTACTCCAGAGCCCTGGAGCTGATAGACAAGCCTGCTCCAACACAGGCGTACAAGGCAAGATGTGCTGCTGCTCTGTGCTAGAACTCTGTTGATGTTGACACAGGCTTGCTTCATTGGTTCACTCTGTGTTGCACTTGCTGGTGCATTTAGCACTTTTTTTGAAAAAGCCAAAACACAAAATGCTTATTCTTACAGACTTAGTCAGGTTGTTTTGTTATTGTTGGCAACCATTATCTGCACTTGTTTTTGAATATGTTTTACAAGAAGATGAATAATATAAAGAGTTATACTACAATCATGCTATGATGCTGTTCTTTCACTGCAAGAGATGGGCCAACCTCCCGAAGTGGAACTGATTTTCATATAGAAAATTTTTTTTTCAAAAAGCAACAATGGTTTTAATTGCTAAGTCGAGCTAGAGATTATTAATGAAAATCAATTAATTAATTTTCTCTCTTTCTGTTTATCTCTCAGGCTCTGCTGCCCTCTCAGTACTGGTACTATATGATCGAGTTGGGTTTCTACATTTCTCTTCTCTTCAGCGTGGCATCAGACGTGAAGCGAAAAGTGAGTTGATAGTGGGGTTTTTTTGGTATTTTTGACACCCTCAGCACTAATGATACGTAGGCAGATGTGGGTCCCATAACGTTGCCCTCTCATTATGCAAAATGAGATGAGACCAAATGGCACAACAGCATCATCTCAGTGGTGTTACACAGCAGGGTGGTTCTGTTTGCAGTCTTACAAATGACCCCAGTAAAATATCTGGATATCGTTGATAAGCTGCTTTAGAGTCAGGACTACAGTCTAAATATCAGTGTGTGACTCATGAATGATTCCAGTCAGGATAGAGGATGACCTCTCCATGTGTGTTAAAGTGTAATCTTCACTCCAGTGCTCTTCATCTTACATTTTCTCACAGGATTTTGAAGTGATGGGTTGTATTTATTCATTTATTCAGCCACAGATGGGAGATTAAGCAAGAAGCAGAAAAAAAGTTGGTGGTGACATTGTATGAAAAGGACAGTAACTGCTTAAGTATAA